>NC_052345.1:10868222-11223222 GCF_016432855.1 Salvelinus namaycush
GTTGTGTTAACAGGCAGAAGTCTCATTAACATACACCTATACAGGTGTCTCAAGAAAAGTATATTAAAACAAATGGTCAACTAATGTTCCCCACGCTACATTTATGTTTTAATGATTATTCTCTGACATGTTCAATAACACAGCTTCTGAATGGTTAATGCAACCATGATGCAACACTGTCGTCACATGCTGCGCCAGTTATCCACAAGGACACAGACATTCTGAGGTGCTATTTTATTAGCCAGGCGTTTCCGCCACACCGCACTGATTTAACACTCCTGAGGGACTAGATACTCATTCAGGCTAATACAGTTAAACTTCTGACTGACTTGGAGGAGTGGTGAACAATTTTTTTTTAACTATAAGTCATTAGAGACCTATCATTAGCGCGCCACATAGGTAAATCATCATTCAAAATTGCGTTTGGCACTTTGTATTGCTCTTTGTGGACATGGGACATTCTGTTATGCAAATAATATATTTTGCGATGCAACCAGGGTGTTCGGAGGGTAACGCCGCTGACATTTTCTTCCATTCATTGCAGGCCAATTGGGGTGAGTGTAATTGAAAAATGGCCGCGAAGTGAAACTTAGCTGTTTACAGTTTGTGCCACTCCGTATTGCATTGAATCCATTTTCAGTCAACTAAACAGGGCCAAAAAATATTGGCATTATGTAAACCAACTTATGTTACAAGGTTCACCCCCTGGCAGAGGAGAGCGAGCTTGTCTGACGACATCAGGCCCCTTCAGGAACTTTCACACATACACTCTTAAGCAAGAACATGCAAGCGCACACACACACACACACACACACACACACACACACACACACACACACACACACACACACACACACACACACACACACACACACAGACACACACTACCAACACTCCAAGAAAAGCTCAGTTTTGCTTTGCATTTTACAAGCATGGCATGAATGCAATTTTCTTATTTTATGTTATTCTTCTTCTCTCTCTACACTGCCCTCTCTGTCACCTCTCTCTGCAATCTTGCTACGCCCGAACAATCTGCTCACAGTCTTTGGAAGAGGAGAGGGTTCCCGGAGTGGTGGCACCATCTCTCAGAGAGAACCATCAGTGGCTCCCCAGTGAGGTACAGGCATTGGATCCTTGGGGCTCTTAACCTCTATGGGATCAGTGTCCCCCCCCCGAGATGGTTGCGCTAACGTGGGCTAATGTGATTAGCATGAAGTTGTAAGTAACAAAAAAAAGATCCCAGGGCAGAAAGCTGAAATTCTTGTTAATCTAACTGCACTGTCCAATTTACAGTAGCTATTACAGTGGAAGAGCACCAGACTATTGTTTGAGGAGAGCGCACAATTATGAACTTGAAAATGTATTAATAAACCAATTAGGCACATTTGGGCAGTCTTGATACAACGTTGTCAACAGATATGCAATGGTTCATTGGATCAGTCTAATGTTGCACATACAATGCTGCCATCTACTGGCCAAAATCTAAATTGCATCTGGGCTGGAATAATACATTATTACCTTTGTCTTGCATTTCAAATATGAGAGGAAAAAATTAAAATGAATTTTTTTTCTTTGTATTATCTTTTACCATATCTAATGTGTTACATTCTCCTACATTAATTTCACATTTCCACAAACTGCAAAGTAGTTCCTTTCAAATGGTATCAAGAATATACATATCCTTGCTTCAGGTCCTGAGCTACAGGCAGTTGCCCATGTCATTTTCGGCGAAAATTGAAATAAAGGGTCTAATCCTTAATGATCAAATTCCTGCGTCAACCTCGGAATTAACAACAAAACCCGGAGGTGGTAATGTCAATCATTATTGACGCTGTGACCATCTGACTGTTGTGGCATTCATATAAAGACAAGTCTCACCAGTATTACTCTTCGTTTGTCTCCCATAGACGCCATATGTGACCTGGTTGCGTTAGCCTACCAATCAGAGGAGCATACGCTGAATCCCAAATCAATCCCTTGGCCATTTCTACCCACAAGCCTCGCCTGTAGATCTAAGATAGGTTTAAGCAGAATTTTAATAACATTTTAACAATCTGCCTTCTAATAGGCTGGGGGTGATTTTGGCCATACTGCTTGCACCAACAGTTGAAGTCGGAAGTTTACATACAATTAGGTTGGAGTCATTAAAACTTGTTTTTCAACCACTCCACAAATTTCTTGTTAATAAACTATAGTTTTGGCAAGTTGGTTAGGGCATCTACATTTTTCCAACAATTATTTACAGACAGATTATTTCACTTCTAATTCACTGTATCACAATTCCAGTGGGTCAGAAGTGTAAATACACTAGGTTGACTGTGCCTTTAAACAGCTTGAAAAATTCCAGAAAATTATGTCATGGCTTTAGAAGCTTCTGTTAGGCTAATTGACATCATTTGAGAAAATTGGATGTGTACCTGTAGATGTATTTCAAAGTCTACCTTCAAACTCAATGCCTATTTGCTTGACATCATGGGAAAATCAAAAGAAATCAGCCAAGACCTCAGAAAAAGATTGTAGACCTCCACAAGTCTGGTTCATCCTTGGGAGCAATTTCCAAACGCCTGAAGGTACCACATTCATCTGTACAAATAATAGTACGCAAGTATAAACACCATGGGACCATGCAGCCGTCATCCCGCTCAGGAAGGAGAACCGTTCTGTCTCCTGGAGACGAACGTACTTTGGTGCCTAAAGTGCAAATCAATCCCAGAACAACAGGACAGGACTTTGTGAATATGCTGGAGGAAACAGGTACAAAAGTATCTGACGGCTCGGGACAGACGGGCAGCTCTGACGGCTCGGGACAGACGGGCAGCTCTGACGGCTCGGGACAGACGGGCAGCTCTGACGGCTCGAGACAGACGGGCAGCTCTGACGGCTCGGGACAGACGGGCAGCTCTGACGGCTCGGGACAGACGGGCAGCTCTGACGGCTCGGGACAGACGGGCAGCTCTGACGGCTCTGGGCAGACGGGCAGCTCTGACGGCTCTGGGCAGACGGGCAGCTCTGACGGCTCTGGGCAGACGGGCAGCTCTGACGGCTCTGGGCAGACGGGCAGCTCTGACGGCTCTGGGCAGACGGGCAGTGCAGGCGGCACTGGGCAGACGGCAGACTCTGGCCGGCTGAGGCGCACAGTAGGCCTGGTGCGTGGTACCGGAACTGGAGGTACCGGGCTGAGGACACGCACCTCAAGGCTAGTGCGGGGAGCAGCAACAGGACGCACAGGACTCTGGAGACGCACAGGAGGCTTGGTGCGTGGTGCTGGAACTGGTGGTACCGGGCTGGAGACACGCACCATGGGGCGAGTGCGTGGAGGAGGAACAGGGCTCTGGAGACACACTGGAAGCCTGGTGCATGGTGTAGGCACTGGTGGTACTGGGCTGGGGCGGGAAGGTGGCGCCGGATATACCGGACCATGCAGGCGTACTGGCTCCCTTGAGCACTGAGCCTGCCCAACCTTACCTGGTTGTATGCTCCCCATCGCCCGACCAATGCGGGGAGGTGGAATAACCCGCACTGGGCTGTGTAGGCGAACCGGGGACACCATGCGTAAGGCTGGTGCCATGTATGCCGGCCCGAGGAGACGCACTGGAGACCAGACGCGTTGAGCCGGCTTCATGGCACCTGGCTCAATACTCAATCTAGCCCTGCCAGTGCGGGGAGGTGGAATAACCCGCACCGGGCTATGCACACGTACAGGAGACACCATGCGCTCTACCGCATAACACGGTGTCTGCCCGTACTCTCGCACTCCATGGTAAGCATAGGGAGTTGGCGCAGGTCTCCTACCTGACTTCGCCACACTCCCTTGTAGCCTCCCCCAAGAAATTTTGGGGTTTTACTCACGGGCTTCCAGCCTTGCTTCCGTGCTGCCTCCTCATATCGCCTCCTCTCGGCTTTAGCTGCCTCCAGCTCTTCATGAGGGAGGCGATATTCTCCCGGTTGTGCCCAAGGTCCCTTACCATCCAGTATCTCCTCCCAAGTCCAAGAATCCTGTGTATATAGCTCCTGCTGCTGTTTTACACGCTGCTTGGTCCTTTTGTGGTGGGTAATTCTGTCACGATCGTTTTGAGACGAATGAGTGGACCAAGGCGCAGCGTGGAAAAAAGACATCTTCTTTTAATGAAGAAAAACAAACACTTACTAAACGAACAAAAACAAACGATCGTGAAGCTAAAACGAACTAAGTGCACACATGCAACATAGAACATAGACAATTACCCACAAACACCTAAAGCCTATGGCTGCCTTAAATATGGCTCCCAATCAGAGACAACAATAAACAGCTGTCTCTGATTGAGAACCAAACCAGGCAACCATAGACTTTCCTAAACACCTACACTGAACACAACCCCATACATTCTACAAAACCCCCTAAACAATACACACACCCTAAACTAGACAAAACACACAAACATCCCCCATGTCACACCCTGACCTAACTAAACTAATAAAGAAAATCAATATAACAAAGGCCAGGGTGTGACACAGGATCTCAGCAATCACTGCCTCATTGCCTGCATCCACTATGGGTCCGCGGTCAAACGACCACCCCTCATCACTGTCAAACGCTCCCTAAAACACTTCTGCGAGCAGGCCTTTCTAATCAACCTGGCCCAGGTATCCTGGAAGGATATTGACCTCATCCCGTCAGTCGAGGATGCCTGGTTGTTCTTTAAAAGTAATTTCCTCACCATCTTAAATAAGCATGCCCCTTTCAAAACATGTAGAACTAAGAACCGATATAGCCCTTGGTTCACTCCAGACATGAGTGCCTTCTCGACCAGCACAAAAACATAATGTGACGGACTGCAATAGCATCAAATAGTCCCCGCGATATGCAACTGTTCAGGGAAGTCAGGAACCAATACACGCAGTCAGTCAGGAAAGCAAAGGATAGATTTTTCAAACAGAAATTTGCATCCTGCAGCTCTAACTCCAAAAAGTTTTGGGATACTGTAAAGGCCATGGAGAACAAGAGCACCTCCTTCCAGCTGCCCACTGCACTGAGGCGTGGCGAAACGGTCACCACCGATAAATCCATGATAATCGAAAATTTCAATAAGCATTTCTCTACGGCTGTTCATGCTTTCCTCCTGGCTACCCCAACCCCGGCCAACAGCTCCGCACCCCTCGCAGCTACTTGCCCGAGCATCCCCAGCTTCTTCTTCACCCAAATCCAGATTGCAGATGTTCTAAAAGAGCTGCAAAACCTGGACCCGTACAAATCAGCTGGGCTAGACAATCTGGACCCTCTCTTTCTAAAATGATCCGCCGCCATTGTTGCAACCCCTATTACCAGTCTGTTCAACCTCTCTTTCATTTCATCCGAGATCCCTAAAGATTGGAAAGCTGCCGCGGTCATCCCCCTCTTCAAAAGGGGTGACACTCTAGACCCAAACTGTTACAGACCTATATCCATCCTGCCCTGCCTTTCTAAAGTCTTTGAAAGCAAGTTAATAAACAGATCACTGACCATTTCGAATCCCACGTACCTTCTCCGCTGTGCAATCCGGTTTCCGAGCTGGTCATGGGTGCACCTCAGCCACGCTCAAGGTACTAAACGATATCATAACCGCTATCGATAAACGACAGTACTGTGCAGCCGTCTTCATCGACCTGGCCAAGACTTTCAATCACCGTATTCTTATTGGCAGACTCAATAGCTTTGGTTTCTCAAATGTCTGTGTCGCCTGGTTCAACAACTACTTTGCAGATAGAGTTCAGTGTGTAAAATTGGAGGGTCTGTTGTCCGGATCTCTGGCAGTCTCTATGGGGGTACCACAGGGTAAAATTCTCGGGCCGACTCTTTTCTCTGTATATATCAACGATGTCGCTCTTGCTGCGGGTGATTCCCTGATCCACCTCTATGCAGACGACACAATTCTGTATACATCTGGCCCTTCTTTGGACACTGTGTTAACTAATCTCCAAACGATCTTCAATGCCATACATCACTTCTTCCGTGGCCTCCAACTGCTCTTAAACGCTAGCAAAACCAAATGCATGCTTTTCAACCGTTCGCTGCCCGCACCAGCCCGCCCGACTAGCATCACTACTCTGGACGGTTCTGACCTAGAATACGTAGACAACTACAAATACCTAGGTGTCTGGCTAAACTGTAAACTCTCCTTCCAGACTCATATCAAACATCTCCAATCCAAAATCAAATCTAGAATTGGATTTCTATTTCTCAACAAAGCCTCCTTCACTCACGCCGCAAAACTTGCCCTAGTAAAACTGACTATCCTACCGATCCTCGACTTTCATCTACAAAATAGCTTCCAATACTCTACTCAGCAAATTGGATGCATTCTATCACAGTGCAATCCGTTTAGTTACCAAAGCGCCTTGTACCACCCACCACTGCGACCTGTATGCTCTGTATGCTCTAGTCACATTAATAAAATAAAGTGGTGATCCTAACTGACCTAAGACAGGGAATCTTTACAAGGATTAAATGTCAGGATTTGTGAAAAACTGAGTTTAAATGTATTTGGCTATGGTGTATGTAAACTTCCGACTTCCACTGTACATAGGTAGGATCTTTATTTGGGTCAGGAAAATACTTCTGCAGCAACAGGAATCTGAATTATTATATGGATTATAAAGATATATTTTTTAGGGGTTCATACAATTTTCTTAAGGAAGAAATCTAGTTTGAAATTTCAAAGTGGAAATGGACAAACTACATAAGCCTTTTTAAATGTCAAATACTCTACAAGTTTAACATGTCCTACAGGAGAGCCTAGGGAGGAGATATACGGGTTGATTTGGGATTCAGTGATCGAAAAAAAAACACTGAGTTCTCTGGTCCTCTGTTTTGATATCAAGTCTGACCACTGGGTCTCTAGAATATGGTCGGCCATCTTGGTCTGTGATTCACCCGTCACCGTGTTCAGTGGGTTATCAAAGACCCCCTTCCCTCCTCGCTCTCTTTCCCGCTCTACAAACCGCTCAGATCAAAGCTATCAGAACAGAGAGACGGACATAAGGATTGTGCTTGTCAGGGGCCAAGACTGGCAGCACTGAGGGATCGAGAGAAAGAGAGGGTTCAAAGTCGCATACAGGCTCGCAAAGTGCCCCTTGACTAGTGTTGTGTTAAAGACAGAGCCAAAGGGACAATCATAACATGCCAATGTATCTACAAACACCTGTTATTGGTGTTAATTCTGGTTTTGATCGTTTTTTATGGAATACGTATGTTGGTGTTCTAAGAGAATATAGATTAAGTTTGCCCAGTCTGTATTGTCTTCTAAGATAATAACCTGTGGCATACTTAAATGTTTATGTTTATTATCTAATATGTTTGAGTTATTTAAAGGCTTATTACATACTTATAACACCTGTTATGTCTGTTTTGTTTCCTGGTGATCCTGATTCTGACCAAACTTTACGACTTTCACCTGGGGAGTGTTACAGAGAGCACCTTGTGGAAGTAAGACAGTAGCCTTTCTTCATATCTCCCTCTCTGTCTCTCTCACTTCCGCTCTCCCTCTCTTTCTTTCCCTCCCTCCCCTGACACGTATTCAGATTCATCATAGGAACAATGGTGCAGTCTCTCTCCACCTTCTTTCTCTTTTCTACTCTCTCGTCCCCCTTCATTTTTCTCTCTCCCTACCACTTTTCTCTTTCTCTCTCCCTCACTGCTTTGTACAAGACTGCTAGATACAAAGCAGCATTGCACTACTGAGCATTGGGCAGGGTTCCCCAGGTGAAAGAAGACTAGTCTCTACTCTTTGAAGCTATAAGCCATAACCACCATCAATATATTTTAGGACCAAACAGGTTGTCTTCATTCATTACTTTTGTTGCCGTTTTTCTTGTCGTTTTTCTAGCAATGACTGTAGTAGTGACTCAGCAAGAGCTTGCGGTCCTTTCAGGTAATTTGGTGTGTCAATACAATCAAAGTTGAATGATTCTTGTAAGATTATAGTGATGCAGCTCCTGCGTGTGTTTATGGAACCTGTTGCATGAGTCAGGCTGACGACAAGGAAGAGAGAGGGGGAAGGAGAGAGAGGGAAGGAGAGAAAGGGAGAAGAGGGACTCAGTGATTTTGTTTAGGGCGTGGTTGTGGTGGCGAGAGAGAGCGAGAGAGAGAGAGAGAGAGAGAGAGAGAGAGAGAGAGAGATGAAACAATGGACAGACTTTCCTAATTTAATGTTCTGTGTTTTGTTATTCCAAGACCTACATTTAATGAAAACTATAAAATCCTTTTTTTTTATCTGTTCAATTCATATTTGTATTATTGTTAGTTACACATAATACTGCATCATGTTTGACTCCAGTACAGACTCCAGTAATTGGGCTTGTTTAGATTGCCAGCTACAACACTCTATCTGTATGTGGCAATGGGATTTCAAGGTTAATATCTCTCTTCAGAGCACAAAACAAATCCACTCTAAATGGTTGAGGAGGTTTTCAGACAGACATTCAGACTAAAATAAGTCTGACAATGACAACTGGTATGTAGGGTTTTTCCTTGAGGCTAGAGAAAGCGAGCTGGTTTACTCTTTGAATATCTGCGAAGATTAGCAATGTCCTTTAAATGGTCCCGTACTGTTGAATGTCAAGGTATGAGTCAGTTGCTGGAAAATTATAGTGACACAAAATCTTTCAAAATAGATATCCAGTATCTAACCTAAGACATTGTTTAATCTCGAAGCTCCGTTTAATTAGTTACAGAGCAGAGAAAAGTCCACTTCTGCGAGTCAGTCTCCAAAAATAATCCAAAATGAATTGTCTTAGAAAATATATATTTCAACATCTAACAAAATACATCATCCGACAGTGACGCTCTTCAAAATGAGTTACAGGGCAGGAAAAATGCTAAATAAGCCAGGTGTTTTTGTCAGCATTTAATGTAATTGATGTCAGGTTTAGTCATTAAGAAGAGTAAATAGTCCTGGGTGTTAGGAGAACATTGACATCCCCAAGCCTCTGAGATGTGACCTGCCATTCATTCAGCCGAGACATATCCCTCCGCTGTGAGAAGGCAGTTAGAGCAGTAACCCACCCGTTGTATGGGACCTGCCCTGCTTGGCTGGGTTTCTGATACGTCACTGTGACGCTTGCAGCTGTGCTGGGATTCCGAATCTACAAAACAAGGGCACAAAAGATCATTTTCGACTTTGTTCAAATGAGTCCTGTTGGGACCGAGAGACAGAGAGGGCGGTCGAGAGAAAACGTGTAGAAACAGAGTTAGAGAGAGTTCAATCGAAATAATAGTCAGAAACTTCCAGAACATGATAGTTCATACCCATGAATCAACAACTGATCGTACCCATAAACTTTGCTCTGTTCCTCTCTGTCCGCAATATTAATTGTTAATTGAGATCACAGCTCTGCTAAGAAGATTTTGGGTCGGGATAGAACGTCAGAGTCTGTTTATACCACGGCGTCCATGCTGTTGGCCCAAATGGCAAGACAGATGTTGACTTTTCAATAAAGGTCAAGACACCAGCCAATGCCTTCAAGTATCTGAAAGTCAGCCTGTCAATTTTAATGAAGGCCCTGACCTTAAACTATGGAAGAAGATCATTAATTCCTGTGAATAATATTCAATAGACCGGTCCCATATCTCAATGGGATGATTCAGGGATGTGAGCGAAATGAAGGCAGACTGTTTACCGTGTACCCCAACAATGATAATTGAACTCTTGCAACAATACTTTCTTTTAAGTTATTCAGATCTGCCTCCTCTTTTCATCTAAGTCTTCTGAGTATCTTCCCTTGGCGGTTGAGCAGTTTATTGCTCCTTAATTATTTAATCTTATCAAATAGGTACACAGGTATAGAAACAGAGAAGCTTTTGATATACATTGTGCAATGATTTGCATATAAAACACCCAAGTGGGACATTTTGTTAGCATGTAATCAATGGGCAATTTGCTCGGGAGTACCCTTTTCAACTTTTGTGTAGGTAGCCAAAAATGATTTCCCATACTGGAGATCCTAGCTCCTAAGGGAATTTATAGTATGCTTACTGAAGAAACACTCACAGTATGAACCTTGTCACTTAAGCGCTCAGTCGGAAGTCTGGAGGGAATTCAGAAAAGTCATGTCATTGGCTGTGCTACTGCAGCAGAGCAATGTGAGGTAAAATTATAGCCAACAGATGCCTGGATGCCAGATGCTGAAACCTGTTCGAGATGAGCCTGTCTGTATGTATCCGACTTCACACACCATACCCCTGAATCCAAACCAACTCAACAGGACCAGCATATCGTACATATAGAGGCTGCAAAAACACAACACACTCAATATAGCTAGACAGAAACATAACTCATCGCTTTTGACTGTTCAATCCAACATATCTTCTAGGAAAATGTCATTCTTCTTACGCAACATTATTTTTTTAACTTCAACTCAACAGGACCAGTATTTTGTACAGAGATTGTGAAAATGCAACACTCTTAGCTAACATAGCTGGCAAAATCCCCAACATATCACAACATTCTCAGTGTAACAATGTAATAATGTATCTTCTAAATCAACGTATCTTCTAGGGAATGGCATCTCTGCTAGTCTTAGTCTCTCAGTCTCTCCAGTTCATTAAGACACATTTTCACACCAAATGATCATGATGCGTTTGAGCTTAATTGTTTTAGTCTAATTGGCCTCGTCCTTGCCTCGAGTGCAGTTGTTCCTCCATCTGATAATGCAAGCATGCTCCTCGGTCCTCTTCCCTCTCCATCCCCTTATTAGACGCTTGATTGTGGTCTTAATGATGCGCTGTAAGGTGAAGTCATATGATGATAACTGACAGGAATTAGTGTTAGTAAAAGTGACATTATGCAATTTTATAATGATCTGAAATGGGATTGCACTGTACAAGTGGATGTCGAATGCAATGGATATCGAGTCTGGTAATTATTTCATGTTGTGAGAAGCGTGAAGTGGTATTGTTAGGTTAGAAGGATAGACTAATTGTTTAATTGTGAAATTAAGTGTACTGTATAATACAACATACAGTATTTTCTGGGCATTTGTATTGATGTGTCTCTGTTGTAGTAATGTTCTCATGTCACAGTATTCTATGAATACTTTCCCAACTGAAATGTATCATAGTTCAACACATTGTGAAGCTCTCCTGCTGTGAATTGTTGCGTGTCCATTCAGTCCCTAAATCGTTCTCGAAAGAAAACCTTTAAAAATGACTGGATATGCAGCTATCAGATAGGCTGCTAAGTCCACTAAGAAAAAGGTAACTACAGTGGCTTGCGAAATTATTCACCCCCCTTGGCATTTTTCCTAATTTGTTGCCTCACAACCTGGAATTAAAATATATTTTTGGGGGGGTTTGTATCATTTGATTTACACAACATGCCTACCACTTTGAAGATACAAAATATTTTTTATTGTGAAACAAACAAGAAAAAGACAAAAAAAACTGAAAACATGAGCGTGCATAACTATTCCCCCCCTAAAGTCAAAACTTTGTAGAGCCACCTTTGGCAGCAATTACAGCTGCAAGTCTCTTGGGGCATGCATCTATAAGATTGGCACATCTAGCCACTGGGATTTTTGCCCATTCTTCAAGGCAAAACTTCTCCAGCTCCTTCAACTTGGATGGGTTCTGCTGGTGTACATTCTATTCTTTAAGTCATACCACATATTCTCAATTGGATTGACGTCTGGGCTTTGACAAGGTAATTCCAAGATATTTAAATTACACAGTATGCTTAGGGTCATTGTCCTTCTGGAAAGTGAACCCCCGTCCCAGTCTCAAATCTCTGGAAGACTGAAGCAGGTTTCCCTCAAGAATTTCCCTGTATTTAGTGCCATCCATCATTCCTTCAATTATGACCTGTTTTCCAGGCCCTCGCGATGAAAAACTTGCCCACAGCATGATGCTGCCACCACCATTCTTCACTATAGGGATGGTATTTCGGGGTGATGAGAGGTGTTGGGTTTGCACCAGACATAGCGTTTTCCTTGATGGCCAAAAAGCTAAATTTCAGTCTCATCTGACCAGAGTTGTCACGTTCTGACTTTAGTTCCTTTGTTATGTCTTTATTTTAGTTTGGTCAGGGCGTGAGTTGGGGTGGGCATTCTATGTTGGTTTTTCTATGTTTTGTTCTGTTGTTCTATTTCTATGTGTTTGGCCTAGTATGGTTCTCAATCAGAGGCAGGTGTCAGTCGTTGTCTCTGATTGGGAGCCATATTTAGGTAGCCTGTTTGTCATTGTGTGTTGTGGGTGATTATTATTTTCTGTTTGCTGTTTCACCGTACAGGACTGTTCATTTTGTCGTTTTATTGTTTTTGTTCAGTTTCTTATTAAAACAATATGGACACTTACCACGCTGCGCATTGGTCCTCCTCTTCTTCCAACCACGACAAGCGTTACAAGAGTACCTTCTTCCATATGTTTGTGGAGTCTCCCACATGCCTTTTGGCAAACACCAAATGTGTTTGCTTATTTTTGGCTTTTTTCTGGCAACTCTTCCATAAAGCCCAGCTCTGTGGCGTGTACAGCTTAAAGTGGTCCTATGGACAGATACTCCAATCTCCACTGTGGAGCTTTGCAGCTCCTTCAGGGTTATCTTTGGTCTCTTTGTTGCCTCTCTGATTAATGCCCTCCTTGCCTGGTCTGTGAGTTTTGGTGGGTGTCCCTCTCTTGGCACGTATGTTGTGGTGCCATATTCTTTCCATTTTTGAATAATGGATTTAATGGTGCTCTGTGGGATGTTCAACGTTTTGGATATGTTTTATAACCCAACCCTGATCTGTACTTCTCCACAACTTTGCCCCTGACCTGGTTAGAGAGCTCCTTGGTCTTCATGGTGCCTCTTGCTTGGTGGTGCCCCTTGCTGACTGGTGTTGCAGACTCTGGGGCATTTCAGAGGCAGGTGTATATATACTGACATAATGTGACAGATAATTTGACACTTAGATTGCACACAGGTGGACTTTATTTAACTACTTATGTCACTTCTGAAGGTAATTGGTTGCACCAGATTTAATTTAAGGGCTTAAGGAGGTGAATACATTTTAATTTTTTTGAATTTCTTTGAAACAAGTTATTTTTTTAATTTCACTTCATCAATATAGGACTATTTCGTGTATGTCCATTACATGAAATCTCCCCAAAAATCTATTTAAATTGCAGGTTGTAATGCAACAAATGGGAAAAAAGCAAAGCGGATGAATGCTTTTTCAAGGCACTGTTTGTGGAACTCAGAAGGCGTCAGTGCCATGGTGTACAGTGTATTGGGAAAGTATTTAGATCCCTTGACTTTGTTTTGTTAACTTTCAGCATTATTCTAAAATGGATGATTATCATTTTTTTCACATCAACCTACACACAATACCCCATAATGACAAAGCGAAAACATAAAGATATATATTTTTTTACACATAAGTATTCAGACCCTTTGCTATGAGACTCTACATTTTGCTCAGGTGCATCCTGTTTTCATTGATCATCCTTGAGAGTTTTCTACAACTTGATTGGAGTACACTTGTGGTAAGTTCAATTTAGAATAAGGTTGTAATGTAACAAAATGTGGGAAAAGGGGTCCGAATACTTTCCGAATGCACTGTACTCTGAGGAAAGTCTTTGGCTGGCTAGACACACAGGTCTTCTGAAGGTAACGTCTAGTGAGTTGGAGTGGAGAGGATTCCCCTGCAGTCACGCAGCAGCAGAGGGACAGAGAGAGAGAGTGAGAGACGAGAGAGACATAGACAAGACACAGAGAGAAAGAAAATAAATAGAAAAACAGAAAGAGAAAGGCTGAATTGGGCCATCCCTTCCATCTTTGCCTTTCCATTTACACCCTCCTGCCCCCATCCCCACTCCCAATGGGCCATCATGGGGTCAGGCAGGGGTGAGAAGTGACATCGTTTCAAATTACATCAGTGCCTATATATAATAAGGCCTGTGTCGTGGAGAGAAGGGGACCTACCTGATGTCTCTGACCTTTTACAATTGGACTTTGATGTTACCTCAAAACCCCAGGAATCCAATACTTTCTCAAGTAGGAAGTCTACAAAAAGGGCTATGACTGACATCTGATTTTGATATAAACGTGTGATGGTATAGGTTTTCAGAACGATTCTAGTATTTTGTAGAATATCTATGTATATCATATTGTGTTATCGTCAAAGCGCATGCAGTACATTCCATATCAGAGCAGCTCAATCTTGATTATTCATAAACAGATGTCATCCAGGACTCTGCTCAAAACAAAGGATTTGCCAACATAGTCCTTTGGGTCAACAGATAGGCTTTAGTCCATGGCATTGTAACGATTTGAAAGAATCCCTTGATTCATTTACATCTTCCGTTTTATGAAAAACTATATTGTGTTTGTAGACATTTCAATGGGCACGTCCTTCTCCCCTCCCATTTCCTGGGGTCTGATACATGAATCACTCATTCTATTATAGAAGAGGTCATTTATGTAGCTCCTTTCTCACAACATTTAAATTCAAACCTTTTCACATGAATTACATACTCTTGGGTTTCCCCCTCATATCCTGAAGCACACACTACTTTACGTTCTGTCATAACAGTAAATGGTTGGATTTCGTCACCAGCTCTAACTGCCAGCAGGCTTATATTACGGGTTTTCAACACAATAGCGACAGAAGAGCAGCTCCCATTTGAAGCCGCAGCTCTCGCCACCACGTGTCAGTTTTACAGGCAAAATCATTTTACTTCTGAGCATGATTGCGTGATTAATTCTTTGTTTTTTCGTGCGGCACAGAAGTTGCCATTTAACTTGTATGACCTTCTACCTTGTTGATGTGATACTAGTTTATTTTTTATTTTTGTATAAACCACCGGACTGGTCATGAATCCAAATTGGAAATGCGGTCTTTATCCTTCGTCCAGGGATGTACAGGCCAGTTTGTACTTGTACAAATTGTACACTGACCAGTGCATGCAGACTGCACTGTACATGTTGCCTCAGTTTTTAGTCTACCAGGCCTACAAGTCATGCTGTGTGTGGCCTTAGAAGTCTTGAGTGCACCACTGGTATTCTGACATATATTACATAAATACTACAAGAAATGCTACTTTCTGACAACCGTCGTGAGGTATCCTGATTTGTTGTCTGTGGTTGCTAGTTGGTGATATGGGCCTAGGTGGGTGTGTGGTTTTTGATTTGCCTACCAATTGCCCCTACCACACGATAGTGAAACCACAGCTGCCATAAGTCCCAAGGACTTAAATCCATTGAGATTGTGGATGGACTTTTGCCAACGCTGTGACAGAGTTCTGAGAGCATTCTCAGGGGACTGAGAGAAGGTAACAGGTATGTGTCAAGAGAGAACAATGCCAGTCAGATTTATCTGGTCCCTGTGAACCTGGCCTGGAAAACAACATTATCCATTTCAATGAAACAGATTAGTCAGAATGTTGCTTCTTCACACTTCTCTTCCTGAAGTTTTGGGAAGTTTTTTCTTTACTTCCTCCTTCAGATCAACTCAGCCCACCTCCTCATGATGCCTGAGTTATACGTTTCCACATGATTGGCTCTGAAACTACTTATAGAGAGGGAGAAGGAGGAAACAGATAAAGAATGTAAGAGGTGGAATATTGCTTCCTCTCACTTTCACTCTATCTGAGAGTTCTCATTTTTTCTATATCTCTTTGGAGAGTTGCTGGAAACAACAAAACACATACCCTTTGAGGGGAACACAGCAGGATGTAAGGCACTACACTGTGATAGTACACTATCAAACACACCTTTTAGAAAGCAAGAGTGGAGACATCTTATATTTCTGCATTGCCTTTTAGCCATCGTATTTAACCCCAGATCCCAGCCTGAAAAACAACCCTGGTTGAAGTTTAACAACTACATGTGTGCCATTCATTCCACAATGTTATTTATACTCGACAGCGAGGGGGGAATTATTTAGTTTTGAATTCTGCATACAGAGTATGATGCCCATCAGTCAACCAGAGTTATGGCTAGATATAAATCAAGAGTGTTTTTGTGGCCCCTCATTCATTACGGCATGGCTTTGAAAAGCCTGGCAGGATTCCGTACAATCATTGTAAATGCTAAAGTGCTGTCAT
This sequence comes from Salvelinus namaycush, assembly GCF_016432855.1. Classification (NCBI taxonomy): domain Eukaryota; kingdom Metazoa; phylum Chordata; class Actinopteri; order Salmoniformes; family Salmonidae; genus Salvelinus; species Salvelinus namaycush. Next base: position 10,884,256 of record NC_052345.1, read on the forward strand.
GACTGTCCTGTGAGGATCCGAATGGGTCAGATCAGCTTGGCAATGAATGACAGTAACCAGACCTTCTCTCACCCACAGAAGAGGGGAGGAGGGAACTGGGTCGGTTTGACAGCTCACACCCTGTCATAAATTAAAGGAGAGGAGATATAGGGTCTCCCTCTCCAAAATTTCACAGAGAAATGTGCTTTGTCTACACAGAGGTTTCCCGCCAAAACTCTAACGCGTTCTAAAGCAAATACTAGAAAATGTTCCCAACACAAGGTGGGGAATGGTCAGTGGTGAGCTATAGAGAACTAATGTCATATGGGTTGTTACTTTGTGATGTCATTTAAAAAGGTTAGAATGGAAAAACTTTAACTTGAAAAGTATATACACAACATGTATGAAGTCTCCATTCTTAACATTGTATATGAAATATGAAAAATTATGAAGGTAGTTTTTAGATAGGAATGTGATTTTAGGATCCATACGAGAATCTATCTCCTATAAACTGTGCATAGTAAGTAGCCACGCCCCGAGTGAGGTCAGACAGTGTGTCAGCCTGACAGAACTATAGCCTTTGGCCAGAGTGCATAAAAGGATTGGTAAAGAAATTAACATTAGACCCCAAAAAAACGTGAAGCGGTAGCTACGCGTTTGAAATGGTTGGAACTTTGAACCTCAACATGAGGTGAAGAAAATAAACTAATCTTCCAGACCAGGAAAGATGGGGAGCAGCAGCCCATGTCTCAAGTGGTTTGAACTCTGAATATCAACACAAGGAAGAGGTGAGAAGCTCACTTCTCAGACACTCACTGGTACAGCTTATTAGCTGTCCTAAGTTAAACCCCCTATGCGCCTTTGAGACCCCTCTTTCAAAGTTACTGAAATCTCTTCTTCTAGCCACGGTAGCCAAAGTAATGGGCAACTGGGCATTTGTATTTATGACCCTAAGCTTTATCGGATGTTAATTGCTAAATTAACTCAGGAACCACAACTGTGTGGAAGCACCTGCTTTCAATAGACTTTGTATCCCTCATTTATTCAAGTGTTTCCATTATTTTGGCAGTTACCTGTACATTACATCAGAAATATAAAACTGAATTGAATCTACTGTATCGTCCTTTGTTTTAACTCTGCAACTAAACATTCTATTGAACTCTTTAATATACTGTCTACACCCCCAGGCCCAGACACTTTATGGTCAGGATCCTTCCTCACTAGAGAACTCAACTACATCCTCACGTCTGCTTTAAGTTCATTCCTCTGACCCTGAGGTTTCACATCAGTAACAACACCCCTGAGCATGGCTTGTACGAGTTCGGTTTCATACCTTTCTCCTCGATGCTGCACCATGCAGCCGGCAAATGCAACATCCTTAGTTATGTCATAGTCCAGAGTTATCCCCCAGTGCCTCGGCCTCAGATTCCTCTAGCTCTAAATAATGAATGGGAATCAGTTGTGCTTGTGCCGTATCCGCCCGGCCAGAATAAAGATCCCACCTGAAGATTTTACTCCAAAGCCTGTTGCTGAGCTGTGACCGAGCATGACTCCACCAAGTCACACACGACATCTGCGATCCATTGTGAGGAATGTGTGTTAAGGTGTTGTCAGATCAGAAGAGGTTCTGAGGTGACCACACAATGAGTCAACACCGTTGCGTTTCAGGTCAGTGCCGATGCTTGGTGATGAGCGGGAAAAAGGCAGATGTCGCTGACTCGCTAGTGGATTTGTCTCGGTGTGACCTAAAACACTGTCTTCGCCCTCATGCAAAAATAATCGTCCCTTGGGGAATCTCAAACTTGTATATGTTTATTTAAAGATTTATTGTGGAAAATAGCTTTCTGGAATGTAGAGAATAGGGGAGAACACGAGGTCAATCTAAGTGAAAGAGGAACGTTGAACGTGACAGAGATATCCACAAGACAGTATGTGAGGTCACTTAAAAATATCCACCAAATGTCAGCGTTTCTTCCGCTATAGTTCTTCAAAGCACTTCAAGAGCGCATTTGTGAATGAAAGCGGTGACATGCATTCATGCGATGAAGGCCATGCTTAAAGTGCCATGAAAGAATGACTTAGGACCATAGTGAGATTTAAACTTTCATGTCTCATAGTTGTTATTCCCCGTGTTCAGTAACTTGTCACAAATACCTTATCTAGTGTTCACTCTTGGTTGTGAATGGAGGCATGGATGGATGTCATAAAGGCCATGCCTAAAGTGCCATGGAAGTATAACTTATGAAGTTTAAACTTTCATGTCTCATAGTTTTTCCCTGTCCAGTAACTTGCACAAAGTGCCATAAAAGTATGATTTGTGAAATGTAAACGTTCATGTTTTCCCCCCTGTGTCCAGTAACTTATGACAAATGCTGTATCTTGTGCTCACTCTTGTCTGTTATATGCATACAGTTCCATGTTAAGGTTAGGTACATTGGGAGATTGAAACATTCCTGTCTCATAGCTTTTCTCCTCCACAAAGTGTTCAGGAAAACTTGAAAAAGAATAATAATACATTTAGGAGGTGCTTATATTTGTCCTGTTACAAGTGTGTCATGGAAATGTGTTCCTTGCATATCCCAACTCCCCCTGAGACACCCGCAGGGAGTGGGGTTACGGTCAGGATCACTATTGCCCAGCGCCCCTGGAGCAATTCGGGTTAAGTGCCTTGATCAAGGGCCCAGCAAACTATTTTTTATCTTGTCGGCTCCAGGATTCAAACCAGCGACCTTGCCAAATGCTGTTAACCTCCAGGCTACCTGCAGTAGCTATACAGTACCTACAGTGCTTACTCTTGGTTTTTTATCTAACATCTTCATTTCACACAGTGGGAATATTAATTGACTTCCTAGTTTATTATCTGAAAGCCAGAGAGCCTAGGTGGTGTAGTGAATCTGTTTGTGCATCAGACACATTTCCCTGTTCCTGCTGTTGTGGTTTTGTTTCATGTGTGGACTGTTTCATATTTCCTCTTCCTGTCTCTGTTGCCTGTTTATCATTTCTCAAGGTCACTCCAAGTGTTGAGATAAAGAAGAAAAAACACATCTCCTCTCACCGATTGGACCCAGTCTATAAATGTGAATGTTTTTCCCTCCATTATTCATTCACGCTTGAGTTTCCACCCTCCTACATGTCTCTCACCAGCGATCCACTGTGCTCTTCCGGCAAACACCTGCAAATATCTTTATGTACCCTTAATGTGTCAATTCTCTAAAAGTTATTTTCAATTATGCTACAAGTGGAGAGTGGAGAGATTATTAGTGTTATTAGTGGAGAGATTATTCTACAACTAATGTACCTTAGGGGTGAGAAGTGTGTGTGTGTGTGTGTGTGTGTGTGTGTGTGTGTGTGTGTGTGTGTGTGTGTGTGTGTGTGTGTGTGTGTGTGTGTGTGTGTGTGTGTGTGTGTGTGTGTGTGTCTCAATACCTCTGCGTTGTGTATATGTTGCAACAGATAAACACTCTGACAGCTTGTACAATGCTGGTTCCCTTCCTGAGATAAGGTATGCTGATGGCAGCAAAGACAAAAAAAATATACAAAATATATATTTGCTGCCTTTGCTCTCAACACCTTCCTCTACTGATGCATTTTCTTAATTATTTTTCCCCCTCTTAATTTTCTCCTCCCTTTGTTTCACTTTCTCTTTCCCCTCAACTATTCACTTTTTTGCTTTTTTAGTCGGTTATTGACCTTTTCACATTACCTCTCTTCATCTGTCTCTTATTAAGTTATATGTCCCCACAGTCTCTCTGCTATCCAGCACTATCTATCAGAGCAATGATGGTAAGGCATTGCCCAATTCATGCCCGTTGCGGTTTGTCTCTGCCAACCAAATCTCAGTCGCTAAGTTCTCATCTCTCATTTTCCTGTGTCATACAGAGGTCTCAGCATCCATCCAGACAGTTGATTCATCGGGTCTAGGATCTGGTGTTTGGACCCATATTACATCTGTCATTCCCCTGCAGTCTGGCTAGGAACAAAAATAACTTGTAGTATCTCAAATAATTGCTGTAGAAATGTTTCACTGTGGATTCAGACGTTGTGTTCTGACCCCTTTAAGACTGGATGCCGGGGCTTCGTCTATGTTCAACAATGTTTAAGCATATCAGTCAGAGGAAAGATCATGTTTAGACCCTGAAGGCTTGATCTTGCCTCGGGGTTTTCAGCTAAGAACTTTTTTAGTTTTTTTCTCATCTCTCTCTCACAGTTGCAATGTCAGGTAAAGTTGTTTATTTTTGTTAATCCCACTTCTGACACTAACAACCCGATAATGTCAAAGTTTTGGGCCCCGGTGGAATTTGTTGACAGGGTTTTTCCAGATATTCTTCCTGGCTAGTCTGTTTGGTGTCTTTGCTATTCAATCACGCAGTTACTATCTCTTTGGTTTGATCAGTGGCCAGCCAAGTCAGCTGCAAGAGACCGAAAGAGACCTCAGTCTGTGAGCTAGCGATGCAAGATAGATCACCAACCTTTAGTTTCCCTGCTGGAACAATACATGAGGACCTCTGAGTCGGTTGTGCTCCTGAACACCCCACTCTTTATCTCTTTTTTTGTGTGTTACCGCAAACTGAGGTGATTTGGTTTGGGAGTTTGGTCCCACTCTCGCTTTGAAGTACTGAGCTTTTTCCTCTCTCCCCAGAGCCTGGTCTCCACACAGTGCCTCTGTACACCAACCACTTAATTGTTCTGCTTTACAAGCAGCCATCTGGCAAAGCCTGACAACAATGTCGAATGTGATTTGTGGTCAGAGATTTTTTTTTTTACTGTTCATTTGATGTTCATGGAGGAACATGCACATTGTTTTCCCCCTCCCTCTCGCACCTCTCTGAAATGGATTTAGTTATAAAAAAGCCCCCCACTTTATGTCAGAGCAGATGGAACCTGGTGAAAACACTGGGGGGGGGTTGAATTCCGAGAAGAAAAAAATCAAGGATTCTGTTTTTTCCCAGGACTGTTACATATACATTTTACATATTCAGCAATCTGCAGTATGAGGTACATGGTTTTAGTGTTTATTAAACATCTCTACATGAATCTTGAAACAAGATTTAGCCTCACTCTGTCTTTCCTTTTAAAATATAAATAAAATCAAATGTATTGGTCACATACACGGGTTTAGCAGACTTTATTGCGATTGTAGTGAAATGTTTGTGTTTCTAGCTCCAACAGTGAAGAAATAAGTAATAACTAACAATTTCACAACAATACACTCAATACACACAATTGTAAGTAAAGGAATGGAATTAAGAATAAAAATATGTAAACATTATTAAAGTGACTAGTGTTCAATTATTAGTGGCCAGTGATGATTTCAAGTCTATGTACAGTATATAGGGCAGCAGCCTCTAATGTGCTAGTGATTGCTATTTAACAGTCTGATGGCCTTGAGATAGAAGCTGTTTTTCAGACTCTCGGTCCCTGCTTTGATGCACCTGTACTGACCTCGCCTTCTGGATGAAAGCAGGGTGAACAGGCAGTAGCTCGGGTGGTTGTTTGTCCTTGATGATCTTTTTGGCCTTCCTGTGACATCGGGTGCTGTAGGTGTCCTGGAGGTCAGGTAGTTTGACCCCGGTGATGCGTTGGGCAGACCGTACCACCCTCTGGAGAGCCCTGTGGTTGTGGGCGGTGCAGTTGCTGCACCATGCAGTGTTAACACCTGACACAATGCTCTCAATTGTGTATCTGTAAAATTTTGTGAGGGTTTTAGGTGCCATGCCAAATTTCTTTAGCCTCCTGAATTTGAAGAGGCGCTGTTGCACCTTCATCACACTGTCTGTGTGGGTGGACCATTTCAGTTTGTCAGTGATGGGTGAACAGGGAGTACAGGAGAGGGCTGAGCATGCACGCTTGTGGGGTGTGTTGAGAATCAGCGAAGTGGAGGTGTTGTTTCCTACCTTCACCACCTGGGGGTGGCCCGTCAGGAAGTCCAGGACCCAGTTGCACAGGGCGGGGTTCAGACCCAGGGCCTTGAGCTTTATGATGAGCTTGGAGGGTACTATGGTGTTGAATGCTGAGGCGTAGTCAATGAACAGCATTCTTACATAGGTATTCCTCTTGTCCAGATGGGATAGGGCAGTGTGCAGTGCGATGACGATTGCATTATCTGTGGATCTATTGGGGCGGTAAGCAAATGTAAGTGTGTCTAGGGTGTTAGGTAAGGTAGAGGTGATATGATCCTTGACTAGTCTCTCAAAGCATGATGACAGAAGTGTGCTATGGGGCGATAGTCATTTAGTTCAGTTAATTTCTTGGGTACAGGGACAATGGTGGCCATCTTGAAGCATGTGGGGACAGCAGACTGGGATAGGAAGAGATTGAATATGTCCATCAACACTCCAGCCAGCTGGTCTGTGCATGCTCTGAGGACGCGGCTAATGATGCCGTCTGGGCCGGCAGCCTTGAGAGGGTTAACCTGTTTGGGCTGCAAGCCCGACACCGCCCACACTATGACAACATCCAGCTCAAAGTGCAGGGCGCGACATTCAAAAGCTAGTTTTTAAAAATATTTAACTTTCACACATTAACAAGTCCAAGACACCAGATGAAAGATAAACTTCTTGTGAATCAAACCAACATGTCCGATTTTTTAAATGTTTTACAGGGAAGACAAAATATGTAAATCTATTAGCTAACCACGTTAGCAAATGACACCACTTTTCTAACTGCATCAGTTTCTTACTCCATCAGGTGCTATCACAAATTCGACCAAATAAAGATATAAATAGCCACTAACCAAGAAACAAATTCATCAGATGACAGTCTGATAACATATTTATTGTATAGCATATTTTTTTTCGAAAAATGTGCATATTTCAGGTATAAATCATATTTTACATTTCAGCTACAAATCAGAAAGTGCACCGAAAGCAGCCATAATATTTACAGACACCAACAGACACCAACGTCAAATAGCTTATTACTCATCATAAAACATTTCCGAAAAATATATAGTTTGCAGCAATTGAAAGATAGGCAACTTGTGATTCCAAACAATATTTCCGATTTATTAAATGTTTTACAGCGAAAACAAAATGTATCGCTATATTAGCGTAGCCACAATAGAGAGACACATTTGGGCGCCCACGACCCGTTCACATGCACGACAGATATATGAAATAACATCATAAAATGAGTCTTACTTTGGCTGATCTTTCATCAGAATGTTGAAACAGGCGTCCTCTGTCCAGATGAGTCGTTGTTTCGTTTCAGAATGAGAAATATCCCTGTTAATTTACCATTTCCAGTAGCCGTGGCCCAACGTAAACACAGTCATACGACGGAACACGGCAAAACTCCCGAATAAAGTTTCAATAATCTGATTAAACTATATTGAAAAAACATACATTACGATGATATGGTCACATATATCCAAAAAAATTCGAGCCGGAGACGTTAGCCGTTCGTTAGGAAGGCAAAACAGAAGTCCATCCCACTTCCTTCAGAATACCGGAAGTTGGCGCTCAGGTCAAAGAAATAGTTTTTTTTCCACCACAGACCAAGAGGAGCAAAAAAAATTCTTCTCTGACATCCTCTTTACACCAATAGGAAGGCGTATAGACTGTCAGCAGACTCGTAGGTGTTAAGACCATGTATAGGCATCAGATTGAAAAGAGCATAGATTTCTGACATTTCACTTCCTGGTCAGGAAAAGTGCTGCAGAAGGACTTGTGTTTCACTCAGAGAAATAATTCCAACTGTTTTAGAAACTAGAAAGTGTTTTCTATCCAAAAAGAATAATAATATTCATATTGTACAAGCAAGATTTGAGTAGGAGGCCGTTTGAAATGGGCACGATTTCACTGGCTACTCAACACTTTGCCTTGCAGCCATAAGAAGTTAACACACTTAAATGTCTTACTCACGTCGGCCACAGAGGAGAGCTCACAGTCCTTGGTAGCGGGCTGCGTCGGGGGCACTGTGTTATCCTCAAAGCGGGCGAAGAAGGTGTTTATCTTGTCTGGAAGCAAGACGTCGCTGTCCTCGACATGGCTTGATTTCCCTTTGTAGTCTGTGTTTGTCTGTAGAACCTGCCACAAACGTCTCGTGTCTGAGCCGTTGATTTGCGACTCCACTTTGTCTCTATACTGACGTTTTACCCGTTTGATTGCCTTACGGAGGGAATAAATGCACTGTTTGTATTCGGCCATATTCCCAGTCACCTTGCCATGGTTAAATGTGGTGGTTTGTGCTTTCAGTTTAACACGAATGCTGCCATCTATCAACTATTTCGGGATAGCGTAGGTTTTAATAGTCGCTGTATATTACCCCTCAATGTATAATATATCATAAAAATATTACTTAGTGCTTAGATACTTATCTCTTTCACTGTAGGTGTATTTTAGTCTGAAGCAAATGCTTTGCATTGCTTGTTCCAGGAGTGAAGCTCATAGTAAATGAGAGTTTAACTAAAGGTGTTGAGAGAAGTTTGATTTTGTCTCAAACTGTACAATTGGATTTTTTAAAATTGTTATTTAAAAAAAAAATGTTTTATGGTTGATTAATGGTTGATTAAACACCATAAGGCAGTCTGATTTACCTTCAAGAACTAACTTCTTTACTGTGGTGAAAGCATTTCATCACTAATATCCACACTACCTCAGGGTTTCTTCCTCAATGCAGGCAGACACAACAACAGCAGACAGTGTAACTACTGCAGTACCTAATCCCTTCTCTGATGTCAAGTAATATTTCAGACTGCTGCTATCTTCCATCAGCAACCCAAAACCCCATTAGTTTCAGATGCTTGGGAAGCATTGTGATATTTTATAATTTGCTACTCCAACTAAAAGGGGGAGTATTGCCTATTTACTGAGCTGCTGAAGGAACTTGAGCTACATTTAGCTTAGAATTTAAATTATCAAGGTAATTGGCATTTAGCCTTTTTCTCAGAATCTCCGTTCACTGGCAACAATGCCTCTGGCTCTCTCTGTCTCACTCTCCCTCAACAGATTTATACTCCAGACCAGAACCTAGACATAAACACCTGGAGACCAAACACCAGATAAACAACAGTCTCAGTAGACAGGGGCTGATGAGGATGAAATTACTGAATAAAAAATGAGGGAGGAGAAGTGCCTATTGTATGGCGTTGTAGCCAGGTTTAAACACTGCAATTGCATGCATATTATGACTACAGCTTAGTTCCCCGCAGACACTCATGAATATGTAGTCATTCTAGGTTTTGGAAAAACAAAAAAGGCGCCTCAGTAATCAGGAGGCATATGCGTTATGGTTTGGAGGTTTGATTGAATGCATTACTGTCTGATTGTACAGTCTGTCTGTGACACTCTCACACCAGAGCCTTAGTACTTGAGGATAGAACTAAGTGAAAAGTAAAATGGATGCATAGCCTACATACAATACAACACAGCAGCTATATATCTCTTCAATTTATACTTGACAAGCAACTCAGGCAGACAGCATTCTGTGTCTGGTGTATAATGTCTCTGCCTGCCGCATGAGGAGACTCAGACAATATAACACAGCACTTGGGGGCTCCCTAGTGCTCAGAGGCCCATTCCACATAAAATTTCCCTCTCCAATCAGTCATCGCCTTGTTCAATTCCCCAACTCTCTTTTAATATCCCGTAGAAGCTGTCAGCATACCCTCATGCAAGGTCTGTCTCTCTCGTTATTCTACTTCGCAATCATCGTGACCGTCTCTCCCTGGCACTCAGGAAAGAACTGGAATGAAAAAAGTTATTATTGTAATTTCACCTGAATCTCTATTACTGGCAGAGCTGCACAACTCTCTGCCGACTACGCCATCAGGAGAAAAAGACCCTGAAGACCTATAAAATAATAATCTGTTGGCACATCCATATTTAAATAGTATTTCATTTCAAAGCAGTTATCGGGAGAACCTATCAGTTATTAAAGGTGTTAGGCCTCCAGATGTCTGTGAATGGTTTGTTTACGTTAGCACCTATCAATGATTGGTTAACCTCTTTAATTCTGCTGGCACAGGGGTTATAACACAGAATGTTTTTTGCCCTGTGCAACATGGTCGTATATTTCGTTTACATGTTATAGGATCAAAGGCCCTTGAGCACCCTAGATTCCTGTAGTTGTAAGGGTGAGAAAGCCAAGTACTGTAAGATGTACAGTAACAGGGCTATTTCATATGACATGGTTCAAAGTCAAGATCACTGAATTTGGTCATAAATCTACTTTAAGATGTGGCTGTGGTTGGAAGCAGGTGTCGGTAAATAAGTCTGTATGTCTGTCTGTCTATACATTGAACTGCCTGTCTGTGTGTATTTCTCTCAGTCTAAACACTTTTTTTTCATTTACAGATCAGCAGACTATGGCTCCACCTATGAGAGGATGAATGACAAAGTGGGATCTAAAACTGTGCTGAGTTACCTATATGTCTGTCCATCCAACAAGAGAAAGGTAAGACAAACTTCAAAAGAGGGATTTTCAATAACACAATAATGACTAAGAACTTAATTACATTTAGTTGAGTTAACTAGAACCGAATTGTTCATTGTCCATTCTCTGCTGCCGCTATTTGTTCTTTCTGATCAAATCAAATATTAACTCGAAGTGAAGATTAGACGGTAGACTGACTGTTAAAAATATGTTTTATGGTTTGAATAAATGTTTTCTATCAAGCATTTAAATGTTTTTGTAATTTGTGAGAAGCCCAAAGTTGAATGACCTTATTTAGCTTACATTCTCTTATGCTGGCTTGCCTGCACTTAGGAAAGTAAATTCAAGAGTGTTACAAGCAACACTTACTCATACTGTAGTTATAGCCTCAGAACATTTACCATGACACAACACAGAGACCAGAAAGACCTGTTAGAAATAGATAACATATTGTTGGTGTGTAGATAAATGCTGAAACAAAACTAATAAAACAGTAGGTGCATCTTCTCTGACCCTGTGAATATTTTCCCACTAGCTGGGCGGACTTGCCGATAGTGTCACGTTCCTGACCTGTTTTCTCTTGTTTTTGTATGTGTTTAGTTGGTCAGGGCGTGAGTTGGGGTGGGCATTCTATGTTATGTGTTTCTATGTTTAGGTTCATTGTCTGTTAGCCTTATATGGTTCTCAATCAGGGACAGGTGTTATTCATTTCCTCTGATTGAGAATCATATATAGGTAGGCTGTTTCACACTGTTTGTTTGTTGGGTGAATGTCTTCCGTGTCTGTATGTATGTTCGTACCACACGGGACTGTAGCGTTTGTTTGTAGTCTGTACCTGTTCATGCGTTCTTCGTGTATTTGTAAGTTCTCATGTTTTAGGTCAGTCTACGTCGTTTATTTGTTTTGTAGTTTGTTAAAGAGTTTTCGTGTTTCGTCGTTCTGTTAATAAATTTTCATTATGGATTCATCACCCACTGCGCCTTGGTCCACTCTCTCACCAAAAGACGACCGTTACAGAATCACCCAACCTAAAAGGACCAAGCAGCGTGTGAAACAGCAACAGGACCCACCTACACAGGATTTCTGGACATGAGAGGAAATACTGGATGGTAAGGGACCTTGGGCTCAACCTGGAGAATATCGCCGCCCTCGTGAAGAGCTGGAGGCAGCTAAAGCCGAGAGGCGGTGGTATGAGGAGGCAGCACGGAGGCGAGGCTGGAAGCCTGTTAATCAAGCCCAAAAATTTCTTGGGGGGGGCTAAAAGGGAGTGTGGCGAAGTCAGGTAGGAGACCTGCGCCAACTCCCTGTACTTACCGTGGAGAGCGAGAGTACGGGCAGACACTGTGTTACGCAGTAGAGCGCATGGTGTCTCCTGTACGTGTGCATAGCCCGGTGCGGTACATACCAGCTCCTCGTATCGGCCGGGCTAGAGTGAGCATTGAGCCAGGTGCCATGAAGCCGGCTCAACGCGTCTGGTCTCCAGTGCGTCTCCTCGGGCCGGCTTACATGGCACCAGCCTTACGCATGGTGTCCCCGGTTCGCCTACATAGCCCGGTGCGGGTTATTCCACCTCCCCGCACTGGTCGGGCGATGGGGAGCATACAACCAGGTAAGGTTGGGCAGGCTCAGTGTTCAAGGGAGCCAGTACGCCTGCACGGTCCGGTATTTCCGGTGCCATCTCCCCGCCCCAGCCCAGTACCACCAGTGCCTACACCACGCATCAGGCTTCCTGTGCGTCTCCAGAGCCCTGTTCCTCCTCCACGCACTAGCCCTGTGGTGCGTGTCTCCAGCCCATTACCACCAGTGCCTACACCACGCACCAAGCCTCCTGTGCGTCTCCAGAGTCCTGTGCGTCCTGTTGCTGCTCCCCGCACTAGCCTGAAGGTGCGTGTCCTTAGCCCGGTACCTCCAGTTCCGGCACCACGCACCAGGCCTACAGTGCGCCTCAGCCGGTCAGAGCTGCCCGTCTGCCAAGCACCGTCAGAGCTGCCCGTCTGCCAAGCACCGTCAGAGCTGCCCGTCTGTCCCGAGCCGTCAGAGCTGCTCGTCTGTCCCGAGCCGTCAGAGCTGCCCGTCTGTCCCGAGCCGTCAGAGCCGCCCGTCTGTCCCGAGCCGTCAGAGCCGCCCGTCTGTCCCGAGCCGTCAAAGCCGCCCGTCTGTCCCGAGCCTTCAAAGCCGCCCGTCTGTCATGAGCCTTCAGAGCCGTCCGCCAGACAGGAGCCGCTAGAGCCGTCCGCCAGACAGGAGCCGCTAGAGCCTTCCGCCAGACAGGAGCAGCCAGAGCCTTCCGCCAGACAGGCGCAGTCAGAGCCTTCTGCCAGACAGGAGCAGCCAGAGCCGTCAGCCAGACAGGAGCAGCCACAGCCGTCAGCCAGCCATGAGCAGCCAGAGCCGTCAGCCAGCCATGAGCAGCCAGAGCCGTCAGCCAGCCATGAGCAGCCAGAGCCGTCAGCCAGCCATGAGCAGCCAGAGCCGTCAGCCAGCCATGAGCAGCCAGAGCCGTCAGCCAGCCATGAGCAGCCAGAGCCGTCAGCCAGCCATGAGCAGCCAGAGCCGTCAGCCAGCCATGAGCAGCCACAGCCGTCAGCCAACCATGAGCAGCCAGAGCCGTCAGCCAGCCATGAGCAGCCAGAGCCGTCAGCCAGCCATGAGCAGCCAGAGCCGTCAGCCAGCCATGAGCAGCCAGAGCCGTCAGCCAGCCATGAGCAGCCAGAGCCGTCCCTCAGTCCGGAGCTGCCGTCCCTCAGTCCGGAGCTGCCGTCCCTCAGTCCGGAGCTGCCGTCCCTCAGTCCGGAGCTGCCGTCCCTCAGTCCGGAGCTTCCCCTCATTTCGGTGCTGCCCCTTGGTCCGGTGCTGCCCCTTAATCCAGTGGGGTTAATTTGGAGGGTGGTCATTGGGAGGAGGCTACAAAAGCGGGGATTGACTATGGTGGGATGGGGACCACGCCCAGAGCCTGAGCCGCCACCGTGGACAGATGCCCACCCAGACCCTCCCCTAGACTTTTGGTGGTGCGCCCGGAGTTCGCACCTTGAGGGGGGGGGTTATGTCACGTTCCTGACCTGTTTTCTCTTGTTTTTTATGTGTTTAGTTGGTCAGGGCGTGAGTTGGGGTGGGCATTCTATGTTATGTGTTTCTATGTTTAGGTTCATTGTCTGTTAGCCTTATATGGTTCTCAATCAGGGACAGGTGTTATTCATTTCCTCTGATTGAGAATCATATATAGGTAGGCTGTTTCACACTGTTTGTTTGTTGGGTGATTGTCTTCCGTGTCTGTATGTATGTTCGTACCACACGGGACTGTAGCGTTTGTTTGTAGTCTGTACCTGTTCATGCGTTCTTCGTGTATTTGTAAGTTCTCATGTTTTAGGTCAGTCTACGTCGTTTATTTGTTTTGTAGTTTGTTAAAGAGTTTTCGTGTTTCGTCGTTCTGTTAATAAATATTCATTATGGATTCATCACCCGCTGCGCCTTGGTCCACTCTCTCACCAAAAGACGACCGTTACAGATAGACCCTATAGTTTCCCTATCATGGTGATAGACTGAGGATGTTGCAGTTTGGTTCACCCCAGTTAGGGAATTACATCGTAGTAAAAGCTAGTCACGAGATCCTAAGATGTCCGGATGCCCTCGTTAGAGCCACGCTTTGTAAACAACCGGCATTCACCTCTGACTTCAACCGACCCACAACCCTCCTAAGCTGGAACTTGTTTCTTCCTCATTGCATTCCGGTGGCAAAGCTTAGCATCTATGTGTCTAGCGTGGGAAAATCAGGAAGACAGTTATCTCTATCTCTGTTGAGATGAGGCAGTAATGACCCTTAAATCACCATGGCAATATATTTGTGTATTTAATGCCTCAAGGGTGTTTTTTCTCCCACGTGAATATAGTATGACAATTGATTGGTTTCCACACAACAAGATTCTGTTAATGTCACTGACTATATTCTCAAGTTGTCTTAAGGAACAAATCTAGAGGCTTGACCTTTCTAAGAGCAGGTTATATATTTGAATGATGACGCTGACATTTATCTTCGAGCTTTGAAAGAAGACACCATCATGAATTGTCCTTATGCATGTTCAGCCTTATTCCGAGGTCTTCTGCACAGTTTGACTCACAACCGCTGCTAATAATGAAGAGTAGCATTCTAGACATATAAATATAATTAAAAGACATAGAGTGAACAGACATATTAGAATTTAATGAATTCTATTTCTATGGTTGTAAGGTTGTAGCTAGACGTGTTGTTATCCCAATTCACCGGAAAGATAGATAGAACGCAATTGATCTGGGTTTGACATGATTAATCTGCTGCGAGGCATCATCTTCTCCTCTCCTCTCTTTGTTTGCAGTCATCAGATGGCTCGAGCACCATCCAACAGCAGGCTGCAGCCCCTCAGACAATAACTATCGCACTCTTCGCATGACGATTAGCTCGGTCGCTGTACTCCCACCGACTAGCTGATCATAAGCAGATAACATGTAGAGGTTATCCTAACAACCTGTATTAATCTAAGCTTTGTTACTAACCTCACTCCTCTTTGTTTCCGGGAGACACATTGGTGATCAATTGCAAAGTGGATGTGGAGCGAAATGTTAATTACCTGGCGATGCGATGGTATATTTGATGATGTGAACGTTTTTGACGATGATGTGAGCTGTTACGTAAGCTCCCCTCGTGGAACTTAGTGCCTGTTAAAACTGATTCAGGAACATGTCAACATGCCCATATCCATATGGATCTACATAAACAATCTCTGAAAGGAAATTAATTACATCTACTAAGAGATGGGTTATGAGAAGTTTTTATTCCAGTTATGGTATTTGTCCAATACATTTTTCTACATTTTGTAAGAGAAATTATGTTTAAATAAGGTTTATTCTGAATATGTCACATGGCAAATAATATTTACCGTGCAGGAAATTAAATCAGGTTGGTTTAAGATGAATCATCTTTGGCAGTTAATTAATACATTTCTAGACTTATCCAAATACTATATTCTCAACATTTAAAGTGTATGTTATGCCTTCCATTAAATGCAGCAGTGATATAGGGGATATACAGAGTGCAGCTATACACACAGCTACAGTATACAACAAGCCCTTAATAGAGATATGTCTTAATATGAAGTGTATTACAGTAATTATAAAGGAAGCCTGGTTGAAAAGGATTTGCCTAAATTATTATTAGAGAGCTGAAAAATGTTCAGTGTCTCCCTGTTCAGTGGTGAAGAAACATTGATCCACCCAGACCCTTCAATGACTTGTAGCATTTGTGCTTTCCCCTCTAAGTGGCGAGACAGAGCGAAGGGGTCAGACAGAAGAATCAAAAAGGCAAGGTGAAATGCAATTTCCTGTAACGCTCGTCTTCCTCCTCGTCTGAGGAGGAGCAAGGATCGGACCAAGGCGCAGCGTGGTTTGGATACATACTTTTAATTAATATAAACGAAGACGAAAAACACTTGACAAAATACAAAACAAATAAACGACGTGAACAAACGAACGAAAACAGTACCGTGTGGCGAAACAAACACAGACACGGCAACAATCATCCACAAACAAACATTGAAAACAGCCTACCTTAATATGGTTCCCAATGAGAGACAATGACAAACACCTGCCTCTGATTGAGAACCATATTAGGCCAAACGAACAAACCTAAACATAGAAACAAATAACATAGACTGCCCACCCCAACTCACGCCCTGACCATACTAAATAAAGACAAAACAAGGGAAATAAGGTCAGGAATGTGACATTTCCACTCATAATAAACGCTGTTGCTTAATACAATATTATGGAAAATTATTAGACCTGATGTTAGAAACTATAAATGACATGTGACAAGGCCCTGAGACACTGGGAGAAATAGAGGGGGCCCCTCGCGTTCCCTCGTCCCTCAATGAGGGCAATGAATGGCAAAATTGGAAGGTCAGGCAAATAACAAAAAATCGAAGGAACATTTAAAAAAATTGAAAAACTGGCACAGAATCAGCAGTCTATTTATTGGCTTTAATGAAAACAATTTATCTAAATCACCACAAGAGAGGATTCCTAGTTAAATTTGGAGAAAGAGGAGTGGGGAGGATTCCTAGTTAAAGCTGGGGAAAGGGGGTGGTATTTTTGTCAGAGACAAATATACTGCTGTTTTTCCAATTCACATCTGATGCAGGGAAAGAAAACATAGTTGTTTGGGCTGTGACACTATCCAAGTCACGCTTTTCCCTTCTCCTTCTTCTGTCTGGGTTTAGTAGTTTATCATCATTAAAGCCAGGTGTCAGGTTAATGTCTTATTGCATTAAATCACAAAGAGAAAGTATATTTGAGCTATGTATGTCTTATTAATCGATACATCTATGGATTACTTTGAGAAAAAAGGCCCTGGTTCTATATAGTGGAAATGCATTTTAGGGATATTTCTGTGTTTTGAGAGTAATGAACTGTAATGAAAATGTCTGTTTTACTTCCCCCACAAATAAATTATATTATACCAAAATTTAAATACTACACCAATAAGGTCAGATTTTGTTACAATGTAGTATTTCATATTATATATCATACAGGCTTCCAAACAAAGGGCTTTATCTTAATTAAGTTGTATCAACATTTGGTACTTTCACAGTATCTTTGGTTTTAAAGTATGAAAATCTACTATATTTTGCATAATTGTAATTAATATGTATATTTGCATTGCTATTATGGTTTTAGTTTTACAGATCTTGCTCTGTTATTACTTTCTCAATTGGCTAATTTCTAACATATGCAACAAAACATTTACATTTTCTCTGAATTCATGATGAAATGAAAGTAGAAACTGTATAATTCCTAACATGGAATTAAGATTCCTCTCACTGTGGTAACATTGAGCATTCCACAAAGACATGATTCTTAATTGCACAAATATTTGTTCTTTATCACAGATTTAGATATTGTTCGAAACAAATTGCATTGCCTAGACATGTAGTCATGCATGGTAAATGCAGAGTTATGGCTTCCTCTCTTGCTACACAGCTGTTACAGAATACCATAGCACAGCAGCCTATTGATCTACACTATATTCTTAAAACTGTATTCTTAAAACATAGTATATTCTTTAACATAGCAACTTATTGTTGTAGTTGTGTTCTGGCCCCTCATGGTTGACTTAAAGGTCCACAGGGGTATTCTGAACCACCACTATCTCATTAAAGGAACGTTTTTGGAGAGGGGTGACTGGAAGCCAACGTGCACCAAAGTGCAGACCTGTGAGCTCACTGGAGGAGGCCAAAAAACCATGGCGATAGAGGCGAGAGGCACATTTGTAAAGTGAAGTCCAATACAAAGTGAAGGTGTAGCGCTAGTAACAGCTTGATATATGCCGAGCACTAGACCTGGAGTGCTGACATGGTGACCCCTTCACTCTCTTTCTTTCTTACTCCTCTGTATCACCATCTCTCTCTCTCTTTCTTTCTCTCTCAATCTTCCCCTCAATCTCTACTCATAACTCCTCTCTCTATCTTTCTCTATTCCTCTCCATCTCCTCCCTCTCTCACCCCACCACCCGTCTCTCTCTCAATCCCACCCCCCTCTCCCTCTCTTCCAGATAATGGTGCTGACAGACCCTGAGTTTGAGAGCAGTGTGCTCATCAGCTCGGATGAAGGAGTGAGCTATCAGAAATACCGCCTCAGCTTCTACATCCTAAGCCTTCTGTTCCATCCAACACAGGAGGATTGGGCTCTAGCCTACAGCCACGACCAGAAAGTGAGCTCCATGTCATTTTTTCACCGCAGTTGGTTGTTTTATACAGTATGCTTTGGATTTGGAACTGTGATACACAGTCGGATAAAGCTCCAAGCTGTTGATGTTTTATATTCTTTGATCCCGGTTCCAAAGGCGCTGTAATGTTTTATTGAATATTATTATTATTATTTATTTTTGTTCACCTTTATTTTACCAGGTAGGCTAGTTGAGAACATGTTCTCATTTGCAACTGTGACCTGGCCAAGATAAAGCATAGCAATTTGACACATACAACAACAGAGTTACACATGGAATAAACAAAACATACAGTCAATAATACAGTAGAACAAAAGAAAACAAAAAGTCTATATACAGTGAGTGCAAATGAGGTAAGAAAGGAGTTAAGGCAATAAATAGGCCATGGTGGCAAAGTAATTACAATATAGCAATTAAACACTGGAATGGTAGATGTGTCGTCTTAATATGATTTATTTACCTTGTTGAAGTTTTGATTAGAATATTGATTGTTGTTATCTGTTTGATGATACTTTAGTTAGACATTACCTCATGCTATGGAGAGCTCTGTACCCCCGTTTCACACAGAGGTCACATCCTTTATAACCCCCTGTGAAGAAGACTTAACACTATGGTCAATGAATATGACCTAGCTACCAAGATGGCTATCACAACAGGGGAGAATGGTTAAGTTGGAGGAGAGAGGAGACATATCAGTCATAATGAAACGTGCCGATTCAGAGGTTGTCACTATGGGAGGTCCTAATGACAAAATAGTTTCTACACAGTCACTTCGATCAGATGCAATTTTACCATTTTCATTTGCTAAGCTTTCGGTCTGTGATGGCCTTCGTTGGAGAATGCGGACTATAAGAGTTTGTAACACAAACTTTTGGGCTTTTTAATGAACCCGATAGATGTTGGTGATATTTAGTTTTCTTTAAAAGGATGGGCCTTTGTGGACATGGAACACTCTCAGAAGACATACTTTGTGGACATGGAACACTCTCAGAAGACATACTTTGTGGACATGGAACACTCTTAGACAACATACGTACAGTTCTGATCAAACGATTCCTTAAGCACTGATGCAATGTGGAATCCGATGGTGTTAGTAAATTAGATAATGAAGTATATTTAGTTGGCCTGCAACTTTAAAACAGTCTTTTCTGTACTGATAACATAGTTTTTCTATATTCAAACAGCTGTGTCTCAAACTTTGTCAGATCATTTTATTATTTGTCCTCAGTCATTTTGTATTCAATGCAGGTCAATCTCTATCTCTTTCCTCAATGTCTGGAGTGAAGTGTTCTATTTCGAGGTCTAGAACTCTGGGTGACCTGTCTTGACTCTTATCTCAGAATGTGTCGGCAGTGTAAAATACATGATTACAATTGATGTAGCTGTTCCTCTCTCTCTCTGACTAAGGGCGATACAATTAAGAGCATCTGTGACACGTCTCAAAAAGTATGTGGGTGGAAAGTATGTAATAAACTCAACTTAATAGAACTTTTCTTCCTGTTCTTCTGTGTTCATCTGGGTCTTTACAGCTGTTCAGGTCTCCTCATTGACTTCAGTATTAGAGCTGCTTGTCTTATAAATATGTTGACAAGAGCTGTTATGCTAGACAACGTCCGAGTTGTTTAGTGCAGTTCAGTTATTCACGTAACACCCTCCCTGCCGTTAGAGTCAAAGAGAGAAAGCAAAGATTATATTTTTCTGAATGTGTTTATAGTGTGAGATGTATTGGGTTGGGTTGATTGGGAAGCTAGTGGTGGAAGTCTGGGAGAAGTGAAGACGAACATTTTAAAAAACACAAGTCCCCTCGACTCAAGTTGTATTCCATTCTTAACATATTGCATCCCGGCTCACACACCTCGTTGGCCCTGTGAGACAAAGCCTTGGGTCCCTAATGGATTGTGTGAAGGATATGTTCATCAAAACGTTAACTTGGTGGGAACGTTGAGATCAAGTTTTCAGTACACATTGAAGTTACTGTAGTCACTTGGGGATATGGGGTTTTGATTTCATTATTTATTTATAAGTTTTAATGAGAGCAGACAATTCACCTCAGAAAAAGCTGCTAGTGTACAGTCATGGCCAAAAGTTTTGAAAATGACACAAATATTGATTTTCACAAAGTCTGCTGCCTCAGTTTGTATGATGACAATTTGCATATACTCCAGAATATTATGAAGAGTGATCAGATGAATAGCAACTAATTACAAAGTCTCTCTTTGCCGTGCAAATTAACTAAATACCCCAAAAAACATTTCCACTGCATTTCAGCCCTGCCACAAAAGCACCAGCTGACATCATGTCAGTGATTCTCTCGTCAACACAGGTGTGATTTGTTGATGAGGCCAAGGCTGGAGATCACTCTGTCATGCTGATTGAGTTCGAATAACAGACTGGAAGCTTCAAAAGGAGGGTGGTGCTTGGAATCATTGATCTTCCTCTGTCAATCATGGTTACCTGCAAGGAAACACGTGCCGTCATCATTGCTTTGCACAAAAAGAGCTTCACAGGCAAGGATATTGCTGCCAGTAAGATTGCACCTAAATCAACCATTTATCGGATCATCAAGAACTTCAAGGAGAGTGGTTCAATTGTTGTGAAGAAGGCTTCAGGGCGCCCAAAAAAGTCCAGCAAGCGCCAGGACCGTCTCCTAAAGTTGATTCGGCTGCGGGATCGGGGCACCACCAGTACAGAGCTTGCTCAGGACTGGCAGCAGGCAGGTGTGGGTGCATCTGCACGCACAGTGAGGCGAAGACTTTTGAAGGATGGCCTGGTGTCAAGAAGGGCAGCAAAGAAGCCACTTCTCTCCAGGAAAAACATCAGGGACATACTGATATTCTGCAAAAGGTACAGCGATTGGACTGCTGAGGACTGGGGTAAAGTAATTTTCTCTGATGAATCCCCTTTCCGATTGTTTGGGGCACCCGGAAAAAAGCTTGTCCGGAGAAGACAAGGTGAGCGCTACCATCAGTCCTGTGTCATGCCAACAGTAATGCATCCTGAGACCATTCATGTGTGGGGTTGCTTCTCAGCCAAGGGAGTGGGCTCACTCACAATTTTGCCTAAGAACACAGCCATGAATAAAGAATGGTACCAACACATCCACCGAGAGCAACTCCCAACCATCCAGGAACAGTTTGGTGATGAACAATGCCTTTTCCAGCATGATGGAGCACCTTGCCATAAGGCAAAAGTGTTAACTAAGTGGCTCGGGGAACATAACATCAATATTTTGGGTCCATGGCCAGGAAACTCCCCAGACCTAGGGGGTGCTGTTTTCGCATTAGCATAAGTTCCTCTACAGATTAAACTGCCTCTTATTCAATTATTGCTCTTACTATATGCATATAATTAATTCCATTGGATAGAAAACAATCTATAGTTTCTAAAACCGTTTCAATTTTGTCTCTGAGTTAAACAGAAGTCATTTGACAGCACTTTCCCTGACCAAGAAGAAGAATGCAAGATGTGTATGCTCGCTTCAACGCTCTGCCTATATATGGTCACGCCACCTATGACCCGAAACACACTTCATTCGTCTTCCTCTGGGTGTCAAGACGACGTCAGAGGAGAAATTTTTTGTTTACCTTGTACTGACGTGAAATAAGACCTATTTCTTTGGCGTGACCGACAACTTCCGGTTCTCTGACTCGCGCTATTTGGAGGTGCGATTGTCTACTGTTTTGCTGCCGTTACGGATGAAAACTATCTCCGTCTCGAAGTTTGTTTGATACATGTGACCATATCATCTTAATGTATGTTTTTTCAATATAGTTTAATCAGATTATTTGAATTTTTTCGGGAGTTTTGCCGTGTTCCGTTCTGTGACTTTTTTTTACTTTGGCCAGTCGACCAGTACATATGCTAAATGAAGAGGGAAAGTTGCCATTATGAATGGATTGAACGACTCATCAGGACTAAGGACACATTGATCAACATTCTGATGAAAGATCAGCAATAGTAAGACCCAATTTACGATGTTATTTCATATATCTGTCGTGCATGTGAACTGGTCGCGGGCGCCCAGCTGGTTCTGGCTGGCGTGGCTATGCTAATTTAGCGCTACATTTTGTTTTCGCTATAAAACATTTAATAAATCTGAAATATTGTTTGGATTCACCAGATGTTGGGCTTTCAATATCTGTACGCTGTGTATTTTTCTGAAATGTTTTAAGATAAGTAATTAGTTATATGACGTTGGTCTCTGTAATTGTTCTGGCTGCGTCAGCACTATTTCAGATTGCAGCTGCAATGTAGAACTGTGATTTATACCTGAAAAATGCACATTTTTCAAAAAAAACTATGCTATACCATAAATATGTTATCAGACTGTCATCTTAGGAAGTTGTTTCTTGGTTAGTGGCTATATATATTTTTATTTAGTCGAATTAGTGATAGCTACTGACGCAGGAAAAAACTGTTGGAGTAAAAAAATTGTGTCTTATGCTAACGTGGTTAGCTAATAGATTTACATATTGTGTCTTCCCTGTAAAACATTTTAAAAATCTGAAATGGTGGCTTTATTCACAAGATCTGTATCTTTCATCTGGTGTCTTGGACTTGTGATTTAATGATATTTAGATGCTACAATTTACTTGTGACGCTATGCTAGCTATGCTACTCAGTGGGGGGGGAGTGGGGGGTGATCCCGGATCCGGGTTGGTGACTCGTTAAAGGTTAATCCCTTTGAAAACTTGTGGTCAATCCTCAAGAGGCGGGTGGACAAACAAAACCCCACAAATTCTGGCAAACTCCAAGCATTGATTATGCAAGAATGGGCTGCCATCAGTCAGAAGTTAATTGACAGCATGCCAGGGCGGATTGCAGAAGCTAATTGACAGCATGCCAGGGCGGATTGCAGAAGTTAATTGACAGCATGCCAGGGCGGATTGCAGAGGTCTTGAAAAAGAAGGGTCAACACTGCAAATATTGACTCTTTGAATCAACTTCATGTAAGTGTCAATAAAAGCCTTTGACAGGTATGAAATGCTTGTAGTTATACTTCAGTATTCCATAGTAACATCTAACAAAAATATCTAAAGACACTGAAGCAGCAAACTTTGTCGAAATTAATATTTGTGTCATTCTCAAAACTTTTGGCCACGACTGTAGATAAAATTACATTAGCACAGACAGACAATACACATTGATTGTACAAAAATATCCAGTTTATGTCCATTTATCTATTGCCAGTCTATGACGAAGCCTAACAATATATAGTCTGTTTAAGTTCAACCTTAGTTCCCTCAGCACTGGTCTTTTAATACAAGTGTTCTCTGTGTTTAATACCCTTATTCAGGTTTCCGGTGTTCTAATCAATTAGTTTTGGGTATGTCAAGAGGAGAACCCCAGGTGTCTGACATAACTTTGTTTTCCCCAAATAACGTTCCTTTCAGCCCCCTGTAGTCTCCCACTCAGACGCACAATGTCAGATGAAGAACGTCAGTCTACCGCATTCTGTACAACAACCAAATCAGATAGTTGACATGTTGGAGATGCATTTATTCACACTTCCTTTCAACCTTTGAAAAAAGTGATTAAAAAAACTTTCCACACAAGATGGATCAACAGAAACAAGTCACATTTCTTCACACAGTCAAACGAGCTCACAGTATCCAACATCACCTGAGTCACTCACCTGCATACACTATTTGCAGCCTGGTCACCCAGCACCACAATTACATCGCAGGCAACCCAACACACTGCCTAAGCCCCATTTGAATTGAACACCAAACAACTCATTATGTGGTTATTTGTAATTCCTGCCACTGGGGGAAACAATCAGTATTGCCAGACAGCGCCACAATAATAAAACGTCAGTGTTTCTCAGGTTTATTTGTGACTTCTCCAGTCTCTGACTCACTTGCTCTACAGTGCATATTGGGATTTGATTGGTCCCTTGTCTGCATTAGGTTTGTTGCCTGTTACAGATAGCAGGATTAGTGTCATTAGTCAAGTGGGGGAAGGATGGCTCAGAGACCAATAGATTATAATACAATAGACTATAACTAAAGGGTGTTGTGGGGGGGGTGGGGGGTCTTCCTGGTGAGGATACAGCTGGAGAAGGTGTTGTGGAGGGAGATCTTCCTGTTGAGGAAAAGCTGGAGAAGGTGTTGTGAGGGGGGTCTTCCTGGTGAGCATAAAGCTGGAGAAGGTATTGTGAGGGGGGTCTTCCTGATGAGGATAAAGCTGGAGAAGGTATTGTGAGGGGGGTCTTCCTGATGAGGATAAAGCTGGAGAACGTATTGTGAGGGGGGTCTTCCTGATGAGGATAAAGCTGGAGAATGTGTTTTTTTGGATGATGTATATGTAGCTTTAGGGATGCAATCACACAAACACACATGGGTTCACAGGCACACACACAAACACACACACACACACACACCTGTTCGACAAACATACCAAAGCTGAATGCATGCTTACATACACACAAACACAAAACTTAGACATAGAAGACTAAACTAGAAAGTGCAGGCCTGGTGGAACTCAAACTCAATAGGATGCAGTTTTGGCAGCGCTGGCACAACGAAGCAGAGAGAACAAGGGACTGAAAACAAAGGGAAATTATGGATACAGCGAGGAGAGATAGAGCGCGAACAGAGGGGAGTTACTATTTTAATAGAATAGCAGATATACATTGTCACAACAGCAGATGGATGGAGGTGTGCTGTTAAATAGCCAATGTGCTAACAACAAGGAAACAGATTGTAGCATGAGTGAGAAACTTGCCATACACCTGTGTTCCTTTGGTGATATTGTGGATGTGTGACATCCTTTTGGTTTTTCAGCATGTGTCAGCCTACTTATATTGAGTGCAAAGCCCCAGTTGATGGACTGCCACTTCAATTCAATCCACAGGTTGTCAATGGGGTTCAAGTCTGGAGACTGAGAGGTTAATTGCAAAATCTTGATTTTGTGGTCAATTAACCACTTCTTTATGGATGTTCATGTGTGCTTGGAGTTATTATCTTGCTGGAAGATCCACTTGCAGCCACGTTTCAGCCTCCAGGCAGAGGCAAACATGTTTTTTGCTAAAATGCCCTTGTATTGGGTAAAGTTCATGATGCCGTTGACCGTGCCCCAGGACCAGTGGAAGCCAAATATCACCATAGCATCAAAGATCCACCACCATATTTTACAGTAAGCATGGGGTTCTTCTCTTCATATGGATATTTCTTTAGACACCAAACCCAC
Source organism: Salvelinus namaycush (assembly GCF_016432855.1). Lineage (NCBI taxonomy): Eukaryota > Metazoa > Chordata > Actinopteri > Salmoniformes > Salmonidae > Salvelinus > Salvelinus namaycush. Next base: position 10,909,553 of record NC_052345.1, read on the forward strand.
TACTTGTGTACGTGGCCAAAGAGCTTTCTTTTTATGTCATCCAACAAATGTAAATGCCTAGAGATTGCTAAATGGCATTGGCACCTGAATTAGAACCTGTGATACGGTCAGATGACACTAAAATAGAGCTCTATGGCCATGCATAAATACTTTTTTTTTTGCATTTGTATTTTTTATTTTATACTCTATTTTTTGCTCATCTTTGTCAAAGGTGCCAAATATGTTGTACCTGACTGTATGTGAGTATGACATCCTTTTGTCTTTTTAGGATGGGCAGCTTCTGTATTGCATTCCAAGCTCCAGTTGCAAGGCAATGGCAGGCTACCTTCATACAGGTACTGTGTTATTGGGTTATGTCTTATGAGTACCCCTCCTTGCCCTTGGTGAATACCACACGTCCACAGGGTGTATTTAGAATTCCTATCCACTCACCTGAAGGCTCCGATATTTCAGTGGCGTCATAACCTTTGGTATTCTTCTGTCAAGTCATGTGTGTGTGTGTGGGGGGGGTGTGTGTGTGTGTGTGTGTGTGTGACAAGGGAGTGGGAGTGGGAGTGAAGATTCTGAATTAAAGACTGGGGAAAAAGGGAGATTAAAGGATGATTGAAATGGTATTACAGTTTTTCTCAATCGCTTTGGCTCAATTCGATTTAATTTTTTTAACAATAAGTTCAAATCTCTGAACAATTAGTTTCTTGTTCACCTCACATTTTAATTTCTTATTCATTTAAGCAAATTGCACATGTTTTGACACATGTGCAAAAGAGTAAGTACAATTGTCCTCAATTTGCCCAATAACTACATGCACATGGCCTGCTGATGAAAACTGATGAGCTGATTCTCAGTGAAACTGTCATACTCTTCACAACTTCTAAACATTCTTTCATCGTGTGAGCCATCACATGCAAAATGATCCATTCAATGATCAAAATCCATAAATATCTATGACATGGAATGTTTATGATGTCTGCTAAACTGGCAAATTACCTGCCAGGTGACGTAGTAATGAAATAGGAATCACAATCTTACCAATCAAGCATATATATGGAGCTTACCCACAGCACAATCACTACAATTTTTGAACATGGAGGAACATCACAACTCTGAACAGCAGCTACATGCTGGTGGAAGAGAAATAAGATGATGTGTACGAATGCATTGTGGTGGTGGTGGTGGTGGTGTTAGGAGAAGACATAAGAGGAAGAGGTAGAAGGCAGGGAATAAGAGTCCCTGATGAAATCAGAGCCACAATTGTGGACCATGTCATAAACCATAGTCTTACAATGGAAGAGGCTGGTCAGAGAGTACAACCTAATGTAAACAGGTCCACTGTGTCATCAATTGTGCAAACATTCCGTAGGGAAAACAGGTCAATATGTGCTCGTTCTTTACTTTTGTTACAGCATTTCATTCACAACAATATAGCAACTATTGTAAAGTTAAATGCAAGTCTGAAAATCACAATGTACCGTAAGATTTGTATGAGGAATATACAGTAATACAGCACAATTTCAATACAATATACTATCGGTAACATGATCTATTTGTGAATTCTACATGTCATATATAGGACTGCACAACGACCTCTGGTGGCAGAGCAGCAGTATTCAGCCATCAGCAAGAACAAGATATTTGCAACATGGTCATAGCCAACAATTCCATCAGGCTAAGAGAGATCCAAAGTGCAATCATAAATCACAACAATATCTTCGCAAATATCAATTCTGTCAGCATTTCCACTATACACAGAGTTTTGAAAAAATCGAATGACTATGAAAAAACTCTACAAAGTGCCATTTGAGAGGAAGAGTGACAGAGTGAAGGAGCTGTGGTACCAGTATGTCCAGGTAAACCATTGGTGTGCACTTGGTATATTGTACAGGGAGTTTTACTGTACTTCAATGATGCCTGTATGTACTTCTTGAAGTTGTAGATAACATTTCTACTTTACTAAACTGTCTGATTCTAGAATAGGCTATGTAAAACTAACTTTATATTTGGTTTCTGTGTTACTATATAGACAATAACGGAACTGGAAAGACAAGAAATGACCCACATTCCTGTTTTTGTGGACGAGGCTGGGTTCCATCTGGCCAAAGGCAGGAGACGTGACCGCAATCTCATTGGACACCGAGCCACAATTGGCACACCAGGCCAACGTGGGGGCAATATTACAATATCTGCTGCCATTTCTGAGAATGGTGTGAGCACACATTCCACCCATTGGGCCATATAACACCCAATTTCTCCTGGCCTTCTAAATACACGTTACAGAGATCTAATACCAGAACACGAACAAGGTTTAGTTAGACCAGATTTGCCAAATTATGTAATTGTGTGGGATAATGTCAGCGTCCACCGAACCAACAGTGTTAGGGAATGGTTTGCTGCGCATGAAAGAATAGCAATGGAGTTCATTCCGGAATCCAGTAGAGGATTTTGTTTCAGCATGGAGGTGGAAAGTATATGACTATCGGGCACAAGTTCAGATGTCTCTGTTAGATGCCATGAATGCTGCTTGTGAGGACATCACAGGCGATCATTGCAGGGGATTGTTGCGCCACGCGAGGAGATTTTTCCCCCGGTGCATCGCAAGGGAAAACATCAGATGTGATGTTGATGAAAATCTCTGGCCAGACAAACAAGAGCGACAGGATGTCCACCAAGAAGATGGGAACTTGTAGTGTTACGTACTGTGAGGAGGTACATTTTATTGTTTTTTACAGAACTACTGCAGGTTTTTTCATTATTGTGTTTTTATAAAAGAAAATTGCATGGATGCCATTTTGTGGCAAATTTTCTGTTCACTATACATTACTTACTTTATATAAAAAATTGACATGCAAATGTGAATTTTCTGTTTACATACTACAAAAATGTATTTACTGTATACATGCAAATGTGCAAATCCTTTTCCTGTGCACTACAGTATTGTACAGTATTGACTTTTCCCAGTAAACTTTTACCTACTGTTGACATCGGTATCTTTAAAAGCTCAGTGTGATACACAACAGCATTCAGCTAGACAAAATGTACATTATTGTATAGTACAGTAAGCAGTCAGTGTCAACTATAAAGTAGAACAAAACTGACATTTCTTATGTGACAAACATTTCCACGGTTGACTGCAGTGGTGAAAAAACAACGAAACATTTTGACCAGTACGGCTCACACAATGACAAAAAAACGTTTCATTTTGGTGGCATTAGACAATTTACTGACACAATAACTTCTTGTCAATAGGGGGGCGCTGTTTTCACTTTGGAAAAAATCGTGCCCAAATTAAACTGCCTCGTACTCTATTCTAGATCGTACAATATGCATATTATTATTACTATTGGATAGAAAACACTCTCAAGTGTCTAAAACTGTTTGAATTATATCTGTGAGTAAAACAGAACTCATTTTGCAGCAAACTTCCATACAGGAAGTGAAAAATCTGAAAACGATGCTCTGTTCCAGGGCCTGCCTATTCAATTGCCTAATATTTATCGATATGCATGCACTTCATATGCCTTCCACTAGATGTCAACAGGCAGTGGAAGGTGGAATGGGGTGTCTAGCTTGATCTGAGGCCGAACAAGAGCTTTTGGAGTGACAGGTCTGGAAACTTCTTTGTCTTCTCTGGCGCGCGAAGTACGTCGACATTGGCTTCTGAAAAGCATTCGGTATACACGGCGGATATCTCTGGCTCTGATTTTATTTGATACATGTGATAATAACATCATAAAGTAGTTTTTTTCAACTGAGTTGTATCAGTTTATTCGACGTTTATTGGGACTTTTGGAATTTTCCGTTCTTTGCGTCAAGAGAAGATGGGCATTTTCGCGCCACATGGCTAGCTAAGGTTGCTAATTCGACAGGAGAAAAGGACATTCTAAAACCAAACAACGATTTATTCTGGACCTAGGACTCCTTGTACAAGATTCTGATGGAAGCTCAACAAAAGTAAGAACAATTTATGATGTTATTTCGTATTTCTGTGGAAAATGTTGATTCCTATTCTCTGCCGTTTTGGCGGGCGCTGTCTCGCAATAACGCAAGCTGTTTGTTATGGTGAAGTTATTTTTAAAAATCTAACACGGCGGTTGCATTAAGAACCAGTGTATCTTTCATTTGCCATACAACAAGTATTTTTATGTAAAGTTTATGATGAGTTCTTTGGTCAGATTAGGTGAGTGTCCAAAATAGCTCCGGACATTCTGGTGAATCGATGCTACATATTCACAATGTATAACCACGGTTTTCAGCTCTAAATATGCACATTTTCGAACAAAACATAAGTGTATTGTATAACCTGATGTTATAAGACTGTCATCTGATGAAGTTGGTCAAGGTTAGTGATTAATTGTATATCTTTTGCTGGTTTTTGCGAATGCTATCTATGCGGTGAATAAATGCGGTTGTGTGTTTGGCTATTGTGGTAAGCTAATATAATGCTATATTGTGTTTTCGCTGTAAAACACTTAAAAAATCGGAAATATTGGCTGGATTCACAAGATGTTTATCTTTCATTTTCTGTACACCATGTATTTTTCATAAATGTTTTATGATGAGTATTTAGGTATTTCACGTTGCTCTCTGTAATTATTCCGGCTGCTTTGGTGATATTTTTGATGGTAGCTGCAATGTAAATCTATGATTTATACCTCAAATATGCACATTTTCGAACAAAACATAAATGTATTGTATAACATGTTATAAGACTGTCATCTGATGAAGTTGTTTCTTGGTTAGTGACTAATTATATCTCTATTTGGTCGGTTTTGTGATAGCTACCTATGCGGTAGAAACATGGTGTCACGTTCCTGACCTGTTTTCTGTTAGTTTTGTATGTGTTAGTTGGTCAGGACGTGAGTTTGGGTGGGCAGTCTATGTTTTGTGTTTCTATGTTGGTTTAATGGGTACCTGATATGGTTCTCAATTAGAGGCAGGTGGTTTTCATCTCCTCTGATTGAGAATCATATTAAGGTAGGTGGTGTCACATTGTTTGTTTGTGGGTGGTTGTCTCCTGTGTCAGTGTCTGTATGTTACGCCACACGGGACTGTTTCGGTATCGTTCGTTCGTTCGTTTTGTATGTAGTCTGTTTCCTGTTCATGCGTTCTTCACGTTATATGTAAGTTCGTGTCCAGGTCTGTCTACATCGTTTATTTGTTTTGTAGTTTATCAAGTGTATTTCGTTTCGTCTTCGTCTTGTTTAATAAATCATTATGTCACATAACCACGCTGCATTTTGGTCGAATCACTACTCCACCTCTTCGTATGAAGAGGAGGAGGAATTCCGTTACACATGGTGAAAATATGCGGTTGAGTCTTTGGCTATTGTGGTTAGCTAATAGAAATACATATTGTGTTTTCGCTGTAAAACATTTTAAAAATTGGAAATGATGGCTGGATTCACAAGATGTTTATCTTTCATTTGCTGTATTGGACTTGTGATTTCATGATATTTATATGCTATTATTTACTTGAGGCGCTATGCTAGTCAGCTTTTACTGATGAGGATGCTCCCGGATCCGGGATGGGTGTTAACCTCTAACGCCTACCAAACCCGGATCCGGGATCCCCCCCAACACAAAAGCTGACTAGCATAGCCTAGCCTAAAGTTACAGGGATATCATAAAAAAAAATGTTCATGAAATCACAAGTCCAAGACACCAAATGAAAGATACAGATCTTGGGATTCAAGCCATCATCTCTGATTTGTAAAATGTTTTACAGGGAAGACACAATATGTAAATCTATTAGCTAACCACTGTTAGCAAAAGACAACAATTTTCTTACTCCACCATTTTCTTACTGCATCAGTAGCTATCACCAATTCGGCCAAATAAAGATATTGATAGCCACTAACCAAGAAAAAACCTCATCAGATGACAGTCTGATAACATATTTATTGTATAGGATAGGTTTTGTTAGAAAAATGTGCATATTTCAGGTATAAATCATAGTTTACAATTGCACCCACCATCACAACTCGACTAGAAAAAATACAGAGAGCAACGTGTATTACCTAATTACTAATCATAAAACATTTCTTAAAAATACACAGCGTACACTAATTGAAAGACACAGATCCTGTGAATCCAGACAATATTTCAGATTTTCTAAGTGTCTTACAGCGAAAACACAATAAATCGTTATATTACCATAGCACATGTGCAAACATTACCCCAGCATTGATTCACAGCAAAAAGAGCGATAGCATTATCACCACCAAAATGTATAAATTTTTTCACTAACCTTCTCAGAATTCTTCAGATGACACTCCTGTAACATCATATTACAACATACATATAGAGTTTGTTCGAAAATGTGCATATTTAGCCACCAAAATCATGGTTAGACAATGAGAAAAGTAGGCAAGCTGGTCAGAAAATGTCGGGCGCCATATTAGACAGTGATCTAGTCTTATACATAAATACTCATAAACTTGACTAAAAAATACAGGGTGGACAGCGATTGATAGACAATTTAATTCTTAATGCAATCGCTGAATTACATTTTTTAAATTATCCTTACTTTTCAATACAGGTTGCGCCAAGCGAAGCTATACCAAACAAAATGGCGGCATAAGCGTTTAACATTTTTCGACAGAAACACGATTTATCATCATAAATAGTTCTTACTATGAGCTGTTCTTCCATCAGAATCTTGGGCAATGAATCCTTTCTCCGGTCTAATCGTCTTTTGGTCGAAAGATCTCCTCTTGTCCCGTCGAAATAGCCACTAACGTTCACCATGCACTCGAAAAGTGCCCAGCTCTTCAAAGTGCATCACACAGAAATGCCATAAAATCGCCCTAAACGGATATAAATTGCTATAAAACGGTTCAAATTAACTACCTTATGATGTTTTTAACACCTATAACGAGTAAAAACATGACCGGAGAAATATTACTGGCTAAACAACAGCTTGGAAGGAGGCAAGTCCGATGTCCATCGTGCGTCAGGCGGGGGCAGGAAAAGAAAGCTACTTCCGGTCTTTGGTGTTTTATAGAGGCCCTGATTGCGCAATCGACTCCATTCAAAGCGTCACCACGTACTGACATCCAGAGGAAGACGTAGGCAGTGTCTGTTTCTCCATAGCATTTACAGGGACTTTACAACCGACCTGGGAACAGGGGCCAAGATGTCTGAAATCTCACTCCCTGTCATGAAAAGTGCTGTAGAAGGAGTTCTGTTTCACTCAGAGACAAAATTCCAACGGCTATAGAAACTAGAGAGTGTTTTCTATCCAATAATAATAATAATATGCATATTGTACGAGCAAGAATTGAGTAGGAAGCCGTTTAATCTGGAGCCCGATTTATGCTAAGTCGAAACAGCACCCCCTATATTCGCAAGAAGTTAAGTAGAGGATAACTAGGTTTTGAAGCATTAATTAAATGTTTTGGGTGAGTTACTATATTTTGCAGACATGGAATAGAGTTGTAAAGTCCCATAAAACAGTTGTGACACTTCCACTTACAGTTTAGAGAAAGTTAAGACTGTTTAAAAAAAATTGCCAAAGGGATTGAGAAACTGTAACTTCTACTTCCTCAGAAACCCGGGTCCGGGAGCACCCCCCACCACCCCCACCAGTAAAAAAGCTGACTAGCATAGCTAGCATAGCGTCACAAGTAAATAGTAGCATCTAAATATCATTAAATCACAAGTCCAAGACACCAGATGAAAGATACACATCTTGGTAATCAAGCCATCATTTCTGATTTTTTAAAATGTTTTACAGGGAAGACACAATATGTAAATCTATTAGCTAACCACGTTAGCAAAAGACACTTTTTTTTTTACTCCACCAGTTTTTGACTCCATCACTAGCTATCACAAATTCGACCAAATAAAGATATAAATAGCCACTAACCAAGAAACAACCTCATCAGACGACAGTCTGATAACATATTTATTGTATAGCATAGGTTTTGTTAGAAAAATGTGCATATTTCAGGTATAAATCATAGTTTACCATTGCAGCCACCATCACAACTCGACTAGAATAACTACAGAGAGCAACGTGTATTACCTAATTACTCATCATAAAACATTTCTTAAAAATACACAGCGTACAGCAATAGAAAAACACAGATCTTGCGAATCCAGACAATATTTCAGATTTTCTAAGTGTTTTACAGCGAAAACACAATAAATCGTTATATTAGCATACCACAAGTGCAATCATTACCCCAGCATTGATTCAAGGCAAAAAGAGCGATAACGTTATCACCACCAAAATATATAAATTTTTTCACTAACCTTCTCAGAATTCTTCAGATGACAGTCCTGTAACATCATATTACACAATCCATATAGAGTTTGATCGAAAATGTGCATATTTAGCGCCACAAATCGTGCTTATACAATGGAAATACTGTCCAACTACTCAAGCAATCTGCCAGGCGCCATCTTGGAAAGACACCTATTTTTATCGAAAACTATTCATAAACTTGACTAAAAAAATACAAGTTGGACAGCAATTGAAAGACAAATTAGTTCTTAATGCAATCGCTGAATTACATTTTTTAAATTATCCTTACTGCGCAATACAGGGTGCGCTAAAGCGAAGCTACCCAAAATTTAATGGCGGCTTATGCGTTTAACATTTTTCAACAGAACAACGATTTATCAGCATAAATAGTTCTTACTATTAGCTGAGCTTCCATCAGAATCTTGGGCAAGGTGTCCTTTCCCCGGTCTAATCGTCTTTTGGTCGAAAGATGTCCTCTTGTCCTGTCGAAATGGCCACTAACGTTCGGCATGTACCGGAAAAGTGTCCAACTCTTGAAAGTGCGTCACAAAGAAATGCCAGAAAATCGCAATAAACGGATATAAATTGCTATAAATCGGTTTAAATTAACTACCTTATGATGTCTTTAACACCTATAACGAATAAAAACATGACCGGGGATATAGAAGTGGCTAAACCAAAGCTTGGAAGGAGGCCAGTCCGACGTCCACTCTGCGTCGAGCGCACGGCTGAAAAGAAAGGCACTTCCGCTCCAGGGTCTAATATAAGGTCCCAGATTGCGCAATCGACTCCATTCAAATTGTCACCACTTACTGACATCTAGAGGAAGGCGTAGGCAGTGTTTGTAGCCCCACAGCGTTCACAGGGACTTATAAACTGACCTGGGAACAGAGGCCGAGATTTCTGAAATCTCACTCCCTGGCAGGAAAAGTGCTGCAGAATGAGTTCTGTTTCACTCAGAGACATAATTCAAACGGTTTTAGAAACTAGAGAGTGTTTTCTATCCAATAGTAATAATAATATGCATATTGTACGAGCAAGAATTGAGTACGAGGCAGTTTAATTTGGAAACGTCAAGAAAAAAATAGTGCTAACAGCTCCCCCTATTGACAAAAGGGTAAACAAAGCATCTATTTCAGTTAAAGGTGTTCTTTATTTTACTGTTGTATTTGTTGCTTGCAGTGGAGGAGCTGATATCAGTTGATCAGTTTTGTCAATTTGTCTTGAAACAGGGCTTTCAGAATATATTCACTTCTTTCTCTCAGTTATTGGCCCATACTACAGTGACAGTGAGGGAGAAAACACACTTTTCACGGTTTGCATACGTCCCTTCCCTGAGCTGCCACTGATGGTGATCTGACACTTTTTTATACCTCTCCCACTTCCTCTCTTGTTTCTCCCTGTCCCTGCCATTTTGAATCCCCCTCTTCTCGTCCGCTGCAGACAGAAGTCAGAGTGTGTATCTCAGTATCTCGGCCAGGGACAAGGCTGACATTTAACTTTTCACATAGGATCAGCTGGGTATCAGTGCTGCCAACCTTCCATCATTATTCTGTGGGGAAGACATAATAGTCGACGTGATGGATTCTGCCTCTTGCTGAACCTCGCCTCTTACCTACAATCCAACAGTCTGTGGCCGGCTCCACTTTCATATGTTGCTAACATAACCCGCTCTGCATTTTTTTTCTTGTTTATTAGTATGATAAAGTCTCCCTCTGAGGGAGAGCGATAGTGAAAGGGGCAGCCATTTGAATCCATTAGTGTTTATGGTCGTTTGAAGCTGCCAGCCAATGGTTTTGGTTTCATCATCTATTTGAAATAGGGGATTATCAAAGCATCTTCCTCTTTCAGTAGAATGTTGATGTGGACTGGAGTTGGTCTATTCTGGAGTTGGTCTATTCTGGAGTTGGTCTATACTGGAGTTGGTCTATACTGGAGTTGGTCTATACTGGAGTTGGTCTATACTGGTGTTGGACTATACTGGAGTTGGACTATACTGGAGTTGGTCTATACTGGAGTTGGTCTATACTGGAGTTGGTCTATACTGGTGTTGGACTATACTGGTGTTGGACTATACTGGAGTTGGACTATACTGGAGTTGGTCTATTCTGCAGTTAGTCTATACTGGAGTTGGACCATATTGGAGTTGGACATACTGGAGTTGGACTATACTGAGGTTGGACTATACTGGAGATGGTCTATACTGGAGTTGGACCATACTGGAGTTGGACTATACTGGAGTTGGACTATACTGAGGTTGGACTATACTGGAGATGGTCTATACTGGAGTTGGACCATACTGGAGTTGGACCATACTGGAGTTGGTCTATACTGGAGTTGGGCTATACTGGAGATGGTCTATACTGGAGTTGGTCTATACTGGAGATGGTCTATACTGGAGTTGGTCTATACTGGAGTTGGACTATACTTTGTCGATACAGAATACTATACTTTGTCGCAGTAACGCAGGGTTGGTATGTGCTAAAACTTCCAATCAGATACTAAACCTGGGCGATTCTACCTCATGTACTGCAGATTTGGACAGCAAGACAAATTGAACCAGCAAAGCTGTACTCTACATTATTGATTTTACTTTTATAGAGCGTCAATTCCAGTATATCTAACCTGTAGTGTTATACTACACACCTGGGTGTAATTATCTACCTTTCCCATGACATTAACAACCAAACACAATGAAAACGCCCAGAGAATGCTTTTTCATTAGCATTTTCATGCGCTCTCAGCTGCAATTCCTTTCCCGCATGTATACCACTTAGACATACATTCAGTGCCAGTTTTATTTGGACATGGGGAACCTTCGATGCCCTTGAGGTTTAGAACATACAGTATTTGTTTAATGTGGCCGGAGATTGGCTCTTTAGGACAACATTAGTAATGTACTAATTGAAAAGTGAACTTATAGGGAGTCGTCATTGCACAAATAGTGCAGAGGGAGGATCAAAGGTGTGTTCACCCGAAAAAAAAAGCCTTGATGTAATATCCCATCCACCTCCTCCCATCTCTAGTCGTACGCCCCGTCCACTCCCCCACATTTCCCCCTAATGATCGTAACTTGCCCAGGAGCCTATAAATTGTGAACAGTAGTGAAACTAAGTGTCTCATCATTATGTGGTCTTTACCTATCCTCTCTCTGAGAAAATCTACCATATGTCTCGAGGATTAGGGGCACAATGTCATTTCCATAAGCTTTTTATATATTTTTTTTTACTAATGACATCCATGTGCCATTCTGTGGTCTTTGGCGTAAGAGGGTAAATTTAATTATGGTGACTGAAGTTGGATGGGCCCATTTTGGGTTGTGGTATAGTGCTGTTGCTGTTAGTTCATTGACTATGTGTTAGGAAACCCCATTGGAGGTCCATGTTAAGACGGTAGTCACGTTAACCACTGCATGTGCATTCATAACATGCCTGTAGGGGTTTTAACATGTTCATCGTGCCACCCCGGAAACATAAACCAATATGTCTACATATACAAATATATAGTCTCAAGCTTATTTTAAAGCTGAACTCCCCATAAGGTGAAACAGTGTTCCTCCCAGCACGTGTTATTGCTTTTGTTTAGTTGAAGTAACAGAGGAGATGAACATCCAGCATCGCAGTAAAAATAAATCACAGTAAATACTCTGCTGTTCTATTGTGCTTGCAATGATGTCAGAGAAAAACAAAACAGTATTCGTTGTTTGAAGTAACTTTGATGTTGTAGCATTGCAAATGGACATGGCAGTTTCATTATTAAGGTTTCCAACTTTAACTACAAACCTATTGTTTAGTAGTAATCTACCATACAAAATGCTATATAGCAACATCAACCTTTCAATATGGCATATTCCATGTACTCTTATGTTTAGTATTGTATTGAGTATGAAACAGACATTGTAGATAATGTTGCCAATATGTCACAGTACAGCCTACTTTGTAGTATACTAGTTTGTGTGATGCAGGTAATTGTGGGAAGGAAATATCCTCTGAAACCCGACAGGATACGACATGTTGTTCAACTGTACAGTACACTTACCGAGCAAGGTGACCTGGAAGTATAAGAATAGTGATTTTAAGAAACAGCAGGGAACATTTTGGAATGGGAGCAAATTAAAGTACTGTGGGCTGAATAATGAAAGAGGGAACAGCCTGAAATGTACCTTTTACCTTTTGTCTTCTGTCATCCTGAGTAGAGTGATAGATGGACTCCTAATCCCCCTCCCAACCCTGTCCCCTCCCGCCCCCCTCCTCCTATCATCCTCTCTCTGATATTCAGATAAAGTCATGAACAGGAGTTGAGTGCAGCCCAGAGCAAACCATACACTTCAAGGGCATGTGAAAATGTCTGGAGGATAGTTTGGCTTCTCCGGGTTTCACAGGGATCATACTGAACAGGTGCGGCCCACATCTGGATAAACCCGCGTCAGTCTGTCAGGGTCTTAGGATTTGGAGGTATTATCAGTCTGGATGAGAGGCAGGCTGGGAAATGAGAAAATAACACTCTGACTGTTGAGAAAAATGGTCACAACTTTTGTGGCAGAACTAAGTTGTGTAAACTGAGAAGACTCAGGGAGAGGTAAATCGTTGCTAATCGCTAATATGTTATATCATCAAAATCACATATACGGTTGTTCTCTTGACACTTTCTACCTCATTAACCTTGTCGATTAGGTTTCTCCAACATTTGTCACTTGCCATTGTTTTTGCTTTTCAAAACACACAGGCAACAAATGAATGTGACGAATGTTGGCTGTTGGCGCTTAGCTTGCTAGCAGAACGAATCATTTTTCTCCAATCCCTTCTCCCAGGAGGGCAGCTACCAAAAAACAAATCAGGAAATGGTAGGAATCAGCCTTGTTGATCGTGCCACACAGTCCCTCCAGTCCTTCTACAAGCAAATATTGCTTAATCCACCCTAATGATGCAAATGTATGCCTTTAAATAAATTCCACACAGAATCGTATCGCCACTAAACGTTAGCCCAAATGCAACGGGGGACATCCATCTCAATAAAATATGCAGAGTGAGAAAATAAATAGAAAAAATACATTATTCAGGATTTTCTCTCCTCATTTGCATAACATTGACTATATAAAAATGAATTAGCATTTCGAATTCTGTGGTAATAATAGTAATATTTGGGATATTGCCTTTCTGTGGATGGGTTTCAGCTCTTGTCGTTGGAGGAGTCTCCTTCAGATAAGCTGGTTTAAATCAATCCTTGTCTTATAGGAGTCGGTGAATTTATAAATCCCAGAGTGCTTTCGCTTACAGGATCTCTTGTCATTGTAATCCGTGGCTGACACCTTTCTGCTGCTCAAAACTGATTCTTCATTCTAAAACCTCCCGTTTCTGACATCGACAAGACTTAAATAGATGTACTGTAATACAGAGAGAGCAGTAAACCATTTTTCTGATTTAAGAGATTGTGTTGTGTTAGCAGAAGCAACATCTGCCCCTTATGTGTGTTCCCAGACCTGTAGCCAAGAAGTAAAAGTTTAGTATCCAACTGTGGTTGTATTATATTATGTGGTGCAAACTCTGCAATGAAACACACTGTATGACAAAATGGCTTCCTTACGTCAGCAGTTTCACTCCTCCACATAAACTGATCCTAAAAAGTGAAGGTTGATCTTGAGTCAAAATGGCCTCCCAGTCTCACTGCAGTGCATAGGCCCACTTTGTCGTGATGTGACCAGCAAAGTGCTGTGGAGTCAGAACCCAAAATGGTTCCTTCAAAATAAAAACACACTCCTGTCTATTCATTTAACAGTATGTGCTGATCTACATCCAAAATGGCCTCCAACACCAACGCAGTGCCTCCCTTCTCCCACCCATATTAGACCTGGATGCGACCCTGCAAGGTATTGCTGGTCCAGAGACAAAATGGCTGCTCCTTCTCCTCTTCCACTGTGGTGCATTTCTCAGCTCAATACCCCTCCAGATGGCAGGTATCTTTATCCAACTGTGGTTATATTATATTATGTAATGCAGACTGCAATGAAACACACTGTATGACAAAATGGCTTCCTTACATCAGCAGTTTCACTCCTCCGCATAATCTGATCCTCGAAGGTGATGTTGATCTTGAGTCAAAATGGCCTCCCCAATCTCCACCACTGCAGTGCATAGGCCCACTTTGTCATGACACAACCAGCAAGGTGCTGTGGAGTCAGACCCCAAAATGGTTCCTCCACAATATAAACACACTCCTGTCTATTATTTACTAATAGTGCTGATCTAAATCCAAAATGGCCTCCAATACCATCGGAGTGCCTCCCCTCCCCCACCCACCTTAGATCTGGATGCGACACTGCAAGGTATTGCTGAGCCAGAGACAAAATTGATGCTTCTCCTCCTCCTTTTCCTCCTCCACCTCCTCCCCCTCCTGCTCCTCCACTGTGGTTCATATTTCATCTCAATGCCCCTCCAGATGGCAGGTATCTTTAGTGCTCAGCCCAAATGTCAGCTGAAGCTGCAACAGGTCGGCTCCCCTTGTAGTTCACTGGACCCAGCAGGTCCTCTCAGGACACCTTTAACGTACTTCAATTTGAAACACACTCATGATAATGCAGATCTCCATATTGCCTTTAACAATGGACTAATAAGTGCCCATATTGCCTTTAGCAGTGGACTAATAGTGTAATTTTCTCTGCGTTTACCTCATAGCACTTCACAGAGCAATTAATCCTAATTGGTTAACAATGCAGACATACCAAGCCTAAGTACTTAGTTGGGTATTATTAATTTGCATTGTGAATCACCACATGTTTTTTCACAGTCTAGACATGTTGAAGCAATATACTTACTTACACATCCACACACATTTTTCCACCATAACATGAACCTTTTAAAATCTCTTTACACACCACTAAACTACACCTATAAAAGGTGTCGGGGTCTAGGAAGAGGTTGTTGTTGACGAGTTTGCAGAGCGTATTCAACCGAGCGGAATAGATGACTGAGCTCAACAGCCATCATTCCTCCCCACCAGAGATTACACATTTGGTGACATTGTGAACCAAAGCAGTTGCAGCGCCGTTTGAACGGCTGCTATCATTTGTTATTTAACTGCGGTAGTGCAGATGTGTGCCCCATTAAGATCCATTGAGGGATGGTGGTGGGTAATACATCACCGCAATGCGATAGGGAATTGGTATTGGTTTATAGGAAAGTGGGCTCCATTAGCGTGTGAAGTTCATCTCCTGAGATAATTGTTTTATTTGTCAGGTGCATACTACTAGCAACATGAGATGTTCCACTTACATGTTTAGCGATACGGTATGCTGTATGAGAATACATGCTGTTGCCATTGCAGTGTATTTCATCTTTATATGTGTCATCAAACTCTGTGAGGATGTAATACTGTGCTCTAATATGTATTACGTCTAGAAGACTGTGATTTAAACCTAACGCTACAGATATTGACAGATCAGCCTACCATAATATTCTTACTGCAGTGACAGCATGGCACCCAGCAAACTTGGTGAACATCCATACAGTATCATCAGGTCCAATTCCATTTCCAGTATTTGTTCATCAATTTCAAACATAACTGTCAAATGAACTACATCTACCTCTGGAGTTTATTACAGAGTATCAGCTCTAGTATGGACATAGTATACATCCCAAATGGCACCCTATTCCCTGTGTGGCTCTGGTCAAAAGTAGTGCACTATATAGAGAATATATTTTTTTTTAACTAGGCAAGTCAGTTAAAAACACATTCTTATTTACAATGACAGCCTACCCCGTCCAAACCCTAAACCGGACGACGCTGGGCCAATTGTGCACCGCACTATGGGACTCCCAATCATGGCCAGATGTGATAAAGTCCAGAATCAAACCAGTGTCTGTAGTAACACCTCTAGCACTGAGATGCAGAGTCTTAGACCGGTGTGCCACTCGGGAACCCAAAGCATATTGCCAGCGGTGGGATTCAAACCCACGCCCCGGAAGAGACAGGAGGCTTAATCCAGCACCTTAGACCGCTCGGCCACACCATCATGTCATTTGGGACCGAACACGGTCTTATTTCTATAGAACATACAAGGGGTGACAAGTGACGCAGTAGATTGTGCTCCGGAGCAGAGACCTCTTATTCCCCAACACCCAGGCAGTTCAAACAATCCAGATGGTTCATTTGCATACACTTTCACATACTCCCCTCCATAGGATCGTCTCCAGCACCTCTGTGTTGCATTCTCCTGGCTCCATAAATTCCCCCCCAAAAAGAGTCACGCCCCCCACCTCCCCTTCATCAGAGCCCAGGCACTGTCAACCAGTGCGATTTGATTTAGAATACTGTACATAAATGCTTAAGTAATTCATAGGAGGCTGAATTAGGTGTTGTAAAAGTGACTTATAGTAATTGTTCGGGACACGGGGGCTATAATACACCATTATCATTTCCATAACTCCACATGTCCTATTTCAGTTGGGAGGAGATTCTGCCATTATGTCTTAGGGTGCTGTTGGGGTGTTAAAGGCCCAATGCAGTCAAAAACGTGATTTCCTATGTTTTCTATGTACAGTATGTCCACAATATTAGGTTGGAATAAGACTGATAATGATGATAATGCCCTTTTAATGTAAGAGCTGTTTCAATAGACTGCCTGAAATTTCAGCCGGTTGTAGTGTGATGGAGTTTTGGCCTTCCTGGTGACATTGAGATAAAAACGACTATATTGGACCTTTAATGAATGAGGATGTTTCGGTGGCGAAAGAGAAGCCAGTTGTGCTATCTAGCTTCCAGGGTTCAGATGAAAGAAGGAAGTAGGATAATAAGAACCCCAGATAACCTTTCTGTGACTGCAGGCTTGTTTTTCCTACATATCTTTGACCACAGGGGCAAGAACATTAGTGAAAAAAAGATTCAAGTTGAATAACTCTGAAAGAAACCCAAAAACAACTCTAGTATGTAGCCTGAAGGACAGCAACAACGAACGTAACGATTTCTGATACTATAACTTTAAAATTCAAAATGCACTCGCATATCTGAGCAATCATTTTTTGCAGGTGCATGGTAACAGTTGGACAAGATGAAGGAAAAAGGAAACCGCACACTGCTCTTCATAGTATCACTGATCATTAATAAGCTTACGTATCGGCCTCACGGCCTTCGTCAGAGCTTTTGTGAGTTTTTTAAAATTAGCATCCTTTTGTAGACCTAGCCCCACCCACATCCGTTCCACGCATCGCAAGGGGTTGGAGGCGAAGGAAAATAAATAAGTGCTACCAAATATAACAATATGCCTTTCATAAACATTTGAATAAAGTGTGTAAATTAGACGTATTAAACACGTCTGTAAAACCACAATGAGGACATAGACCTACCGAGCAAGTTTTCGTTAATCATTGGGTACATCGTACGAAAAACATCAGAGTAATCTTAAATAGGGGCATAATTCATGTTCAAATTCACAACATAAATTCACAGCAAGCCCTGTTAAACAACCTTATCTCAAAACCTGAATGTTAATATCTTTGCTGCAAATGTGCCATACGTCCATGCCTGTACATTTTACTGAAATGACACAAACCTAAAACACAACAAGGCAACTATCCAGGCAGACCAGTGGTTGCAGGAATAGGCTCAATGCTAGAGCCGTTGTCGATCTTTGTAGACTCTTTTATTAAAACTCATGTGCAAGCATTGCCATCATATGTGAAAGACTCTATAGACTTCATAAACAAGATCTCACCAATAACGTGTTTAACAGAAGACTGTATTTTGGTCACATTCGATGGCGAGAGTCTATATACCAGCATTCCCCATGTGGGGGGGTTGGCAGCCCTAGCTCACTATTTGGGAAACAGATACTAACGAACATCCACCAACAAACTTCATTCTAGAGCTGGCTGAATATGTTTTGACGTATAACTATTTCAGGTTTTATGATGAATACTACCTCCAAACGAATGGAACATCGATGGGCTCCACATTCGCTCCGAGCTATGCTAACCTCTATATGGGTCTTTTTGAAGAACGTTTTGTTAATAATGAAAACGAGAATCCATTTTTGAATAAAGTCCTGAAGTGGTATCGATATATTGACAACATTTTTTTGCATATGGGAAGGAATGGAAAAAGAGCTGTCAGACTTTATGGCACTACTCAATGACATTGACCCCAATCTCAAATTCACTATTGAATGTGACACTCAACGTGTTCATTACCTCGATATGTGGATTGATAAATCAAATGGAACCCTGTGTACAACTGTATAGAAAAGAAACGGACAGAAATACTCTATTACAGGGGGACAGCTTCCACCCTGAGCCATTAAAAAGAGGACTTCCAAGAAGCCAGTTTTTCAGACTGCGCTGTATATGCCACTCCACAGAGGATTATCTAGAAAAAGCAGCAGAGATGCGCACTAGGTTTCTAAGAAGAGGCTATTCTCCACAATGTGTGGATGAAGCTCTTAATTTGGCATTGGGGAAAACACGAGATTAACTGCTACAAAAAAGACCCACTAAAGGTAAAGAACCCTCTGTAATGTTCACAACTACATATACTTTGAACCTGCGAAAAGTGGGAGATGCGGTCAAGTAACACTGTCATATTTTATCATCGGACCCAGCTTTGCCGGCTGAATATAAAAATCCACCACTTGTGTATAGGAGAGGTCGCAATTTACGCAATAAATTGGTCCATGCCAACTGCCAGCCAGCCACAAAAGAAAATCAGCCAGGCTCTTTTATGCCATCTTCCAAATGGTAGCTATAAATGCAGAGGATATTGTTGTGTCTTTTTCTTCTAGTGTATACTTACAAGATTTCAGAGTGCATAGTGAAAAACAATAATTCAAAAATCACTCTAATACTCTATTACAGGGGGACCGCTTCCATCCATCTGCAACAATATGATGAAGTGTGAATATTTCTGCCATCCACATACAGGAAAATGGTTCCAAATAAATTGACACTATTATGTGTTCCACCACCCATGTTATTTACATTATTAAATGTCCATGTGGGCTGTGCTATGTAGGTAAAACCTCTCGTTCTCTCAAACAGAGAATCAGTGAACATAAAAGTTCCATCAGGTGAAACGACAGGGATTATCCAGTCGCAGTACATTTTAATGACCTAAAGCATGACATTTCGACCTTCGGTCTTATTTGCACACTTTATTTGAATATTTATGAAATGCATTATGTTAAATTTGGTTGAACTTATTTGTTTTTCTTTCGCCTCCAACCCCTTTTGATGCGTGGAACGGATGTGGGTGGGGCTAGGTCTACATAAGGGTGCTAATGTTAAAAAACTCACAAAAGCTCTGAAGAAGGCCGTAAGGCCAATACGTGAGCTTATTAAAGATCAGTGATACTATCAAGAGCAGTGTACGGTTTCCTTTTTCTTTCATCTTGATACTAAAACTGAAATACCATTTGATTCCTTCTAAACCTGATCTGCCTCTGTATGAAGTTAATAAATAAGTAGAGTTAATTGTTGCCCTGTAGCACACTGTACATTAAGCCTCCTGTTACTAATCGGAAGCACAAGTCAAACACATTCTGCCATCTGCATTGCAAATGACTGCCACTTTAGCCCAGGGCTCATACAGAGCTCACAGTAGACAAAAAATCCACAGACCCAGACTGTTGTCAAATGATGCCACTCTGTTTCCGCTGTCAATCAGGATCCAGACATGATGGACAGAATGACAGTGATCCTAGTCATCACCTCATAGCCACTACCATAATGATTAGGTAGTAATAGTACAGTGTTCACAAGCATGTGTTGGTAATATCAGGTACTGTATCTATGTACAACTAATAAAAGAGACCATGTTGAAGGGATGGCTGTCTAGATTGACCACATACGGTATAGTTCAGCTTCTATACAGGTTATCTATGGCCCATACACTGTCAGACTGGCCAGTACACTGTCAGACTGTCCTGGATACTGTCAGACTGGCCTGGACTTGGTAGACTGGCCAAGACCCTGCAGACTGGCCAAGACTCTGTCAGACTGGTCAAGATACTGTCAAACTGCCCAGGACACTGTCAGATTGGACACTGACATATTGGCCAAGACACTGTCAGCCTAGCCAAGACACTGTCAGACTGGCCAAGACACTGACAGACTGGCCTATACACTGTCAATTTGGCCAGGACACTGTCAAACTGGCCAATACCCTGTCAGACTGGCTAACATCTTGTCAGACTGGCCAGCACACTGTCAGACTGGCCAATACACTGTTAGACTGGCCAGGACACTGCCAGACTGGCCTTTACACTGTCAAATTGGCCTTGACTTGTTAGACTGGCAAAGACTTTTTCAGACTGGCATGGACACTGTCAGACTGGCCAAGACACTGACAGACTGGCCAAGACACTGACAGACCGGCCAATACTCTGTCAAATTGGCCAACATCCTGTCAGACTGGCATGTACACTGTCAGACTGGCCAAGACACAATCAGACTGGCCAAGACCCTGTCAGACTGGCCAATACCCTGTCAGACTGGCCAACATACGGTCAGACTGGCCAGGACACTGTCAGACTGACCAAAACACTGTCAGACTGGCTTGGACACTGTCATACTGGCCTGGATTTGTTTAACTGGCAAAGACCCTGTTAGACTGGCCAAGACACTGTCAGGCTGGCTAAGACCCTGTCAGACTCACCAACATCCTGTCAGACTGGCCAGGACTCTGTCAGACTGGCCAAGATACTGTCTTTTTAGCCAGGACACTGTCAAACTGGAAACGACTCTGTCAGACTGGTCAAGACATTTTCAGACTGGTCAGGACACTGGTAAACTGGTCAGGACACTGGTAAACTGGCCATGACACTGCCAGACTAGCCAGGACACTGTCAGACTTGCCAAGACACTATCAGACTTGCTAAGACGCTGTCAGAATGGCCAACATCCTGTCAGACTGGCCAAGACCCTGTCAGACTGGCCAACATCCTGTCAGCCTGGCCAAGATACTGTCTTTTTAGCCAGGACACTGTCAAACTGGAAACGACTCTGTCAGACTGGCCAAGACATTGTCAGACTGGTCAGGACACTGGTAAACTGGCCAGGACACTGCCAGACTGGCCAGGACACTGTCAGACTTGCCAAGACACTATCAGACTGGCTAAGACGCTGTCAGAATGGCCAACATCCTGTCAGACTGGCCAACATCCTGTCAGCCTGGCCAGGACACTGTCATTATGGCCAAGACAGTGTCAGTTTGGCCAGGACACTGTCAAACTGGCCAAGATACTGTCAGACTGGCCAATATACTGTCAGAATGGACAAGATACTTTCAGACTGGCCAAGACACTGTCAGTCTGGCCAGGACACTGTCAAATTGTTCAAGACTGTCAGACTGGCCAGGTCAATGTCAGACTAGCCAGGACACTGTCAGACTTACCAAGACAGTTTTAGTTTAGCCAGGACACTGTCAAACAGGTCAGGACACTATCAGACTGACCAAGACACCATCAGACTGGCCAAAATACTGGCAGACTGGCCATGACACTGTCAGACTGGTCAGGACACTGTCAAAGTGTTCAAGACGCTGTCAGACTGGCCAGGACACTGTTAGACTGACCAAGACTCTTTCAGACTGGCCAGGCCACTGTCAGACTGGCCAGGACACTGTCAGCCTGGCCTAGGTACTGTCAGACTGGCCTGGAGTTGTCAGACTGGCCAAGACACTGTCAGACTGGCCACGACACTGTCAGACTGGCCTATACACTGTCAATTTGGCCAGGACACTGTCAAACTGGCCAATACTCTGTCAGACTGATAAAGACACTGTCAGACTGGCCAAGACATTGTAAAACTAGCCACGACACAGTTAGACTGGCCAACATCCTGTCAGATTGGCCAAAACATTGTCAGACTGGTCAGGACACTGTCAGACTGGCCTGGACTTGTTAGACTGGCCAAGAACCTGTCAGACTGGCCAAGACACTGTCAGACTGGCTAAGACACTGTCTTTTTAGCCAGGACACTGTCTTACTGGAAACGACTGTCAGACTGGTCAAGACACTGTACAACTGGCCAAGACACTGTCAGACCTGCCAAATCAATGTCAGACTGGCCAGGACACTGTCAGACTGGTGAAGATACTGTCAGATTGTCCAAGACACTGTCAGACTGGCAAAGATACTGTCAGACTGGCCAGTACCCTGTCAGACTGGCCAGGACACTGTCAGACTATCCAAGACACTTACAGACTGGCCAAGACACTTAAAGACTGGCCAAGACACTGTCAGACTGGCCAGGACACTGGACAACTGGCCAGGACACTGTCAGATCTGCTAAAACACTGTCTGACTGGCCAGGACACTTTCAGACTGGTGAAGACACTGTCAGATTGTCCAAGACACTGTCAAACTGGCCAAGATATTGTCAGACTGGCCAACATCCTGTCAGACTGGACAACATCCTGTCAGACTTGCCAGGACACTGTCAGACTACCCAATACACATACAGACTGGCCAATACATTGTCAGACTGGCCAAGACACTGTCAGACTTGCCAGGACACTGGCAGACTGGCAGGAACACTGTCAAACTGGCCAAGACTCTGTAAGACTGGTCAAAACACTGTCAGAATGGCCAAGACATTGTAAAACTGGCCAAGACACTGTCAGACTAGCCTATGCACTGTCAAACTGGCCAAGACTCTGTAAGACTGGTCAAGACACTTTCAGACTGGCCAAGACATTGTAAAACTGGCCAAGACACATTTAGACTGGCCAAGACATTGTCAGACTGGTCAGGGCACTGATAAACTGGCCAGGACACTGCCAGACTGGCCTGGACTTGTTAGACTGGCCAAGAACCTATCAGACTGGCCAAGACACTGTCAGACTGGCCAAGACACTGTCAGACTGGCCAGGACACTGTCAGACTGGCCAAGACAATGTCACTCTGGCCAGGACAATGTCAGACTGGCCAAGACATTATCAATCTGGCCAGGATGCTGTCAGACTGGCCAGGACAATGTCAGACTGGCCTGGACAATGTCAGACTGGCCTGGACTTGTCAGACTGGCCTTGACTTGTCAGACTGGCCTTGACTTGTCAGACTGGCCTTGACTTGTCAGACTGGCCAAGACACTGTCAAACTGGCCAAGACACTGTCAAACTGGCCAAGACACTGTCAGACTGGCCAATACACTGTCAGACTCGCCAGGACACTGTCAGACTTGCCAAGACACTGTCAGACTGGCCTGGACATTGTTAGTCTGGCCTGGACACTGTCAGACTGGCCAAGATACTGTCAGACTGGCCAGTACACTCTCAGACTGGCCAGGCAACTGTCAGACTGGTCTGGACTTGTCAGATTGGCCTTGACTTGCCAGACTGGAATTTTGTCAGACGGCTGTCACCATAGACTCCTTTTGGGAGGAACATGCTCCGCCTGCCTGCCACATGCAGGATCCTATGAGGTGGAACATGACTGCTATTTAATTACTAAGGTTTTAGCTTTAGGATCAGATCTGGTACCAAGCCAGCGATAAAAAACATGATGATTATGATGATGACAGTTTAGTTACTATTGTGTGTGTGCATAACAAGTTGTTTGCATATAGCACTTATGGTGAAGTGCATCTGGTGTTTGATGATTGCTGACCTTTGTGATAGTTAGGCCTTCTGTATGTCTATACCAATATGTTTGTAGCACATACGGTAAGGTGCATCTGGTATTTCATGATTGTTAGCCTATGAGCCAACACTGATAAAAGATACTGCCAACAACAAACACTATGGATCCAGTTCAGCTAAACATGATAATACAGTAGCTAACTGAGTTTCTGTACATCATGGTTTTCTATTTAGCAAACAATTTAACATATGTAGCAGCTGTTGGCTCTAATTACTACGTTCTCTGAAGTTAGATGAATTTGCTTCCGGTGAGAAATGGCAAAGGAGGTTCGTAGCACCTTAATTGAGGAGGACGGGCTCGTGGTAATGGCTGGAGCGGAATCAGTGGAATGGTATCAAATGCAACAAACACATGGTTTACATGTGTTTGATGCCATTCCATTTACTCCGTTCCAGCCATTATTTTGAGCCGTCCTCCCCTCAGCAGCCTCCACTGAGAAATGTGTGTCCTTTTATTGGAGTTAAATGTCAGATTTCCACTCTGATAAAGGTAGAACATTAGCATGGAGTTTGACTGGGGCCACCGACTCTGTCTGTAGGACTAAAATAACAATACAGACAGGCAGCAGGATGCAACATCAGTAGCATCAATCAGTGTAATGAAACAAAATGCTCCCTGTCATTATGCACCCAGGAAGTGGGAAATGTAATTAGACCAATGAAATTAGGCCATTTACAGTACTACGCCTGATCATCAACAGGGCAATATATTTATTTTTGGACACGTAAATTCATAACTTACAGTAGCATTCTGGATTTGTATTCTTCTTCTGATATATAGGCGTTGAAATAAAATGTTTTCCCAACCTATGGTTTCCATTTGTTTGATGCATAATTTGATATATAAGCACTCCACTTAATTTGGTCACCGGGAATCCACCAAAGGTTTTGCTGTTCCAGGAAAAGCAAGTCATAATGTTAAACCTATTTTTCACCAAACATATTGGACTTGATGTCACGCCCTGACCATAGAGAGTCTGTTATTCTCTATGTTGGTTAGGTCGGGGTGTGACTAGGGTGGCTCATCTAGGTAATTATATATCTATGTTGACCTGATATGATTCCCAATCAGAGGCAGCTGTTTATCGTTGTCTCTGATTGGGGATCATATTTAGGCAGCCATTTCCCCTTTGTGGGATCTTGTCTAGGTATAGTTGCCTGTGAGCACTACTCTGAGCTTCACGTTTCGTTTGTTCGCTTTATTGTTTTTGTTATTTGAGTTTTCTCCTCCTAATAAAAAGGATGGAAACATACCACGCTGCATTTTGGTCCACTCCTTAAGACGATCGTGACACTTGAAGTGCTATATCTATACATAGTGCTAATTTACATTTGGAAAAGTGAACAGGGTAACACTTGTTAGGTTCTGAACGAGCAGAGTAAAAACTCACTGACAACTGTTTGGGATAGGGGGCAGCATTTTCACGTTCGGATGAAAAGCGTGCCCAGACTTCCTGCTACTCAGGCCCAGAAGCTAATATATGCATATTATTAGTAGATTAGTCGACAAGCACATATATTTATAACCTTCTAATAGGCTTGGTCAACTCCTTACATATCTAGACAACCATACATCTCTGTTGCTAGGTAGGAATTTAATTGGTTCCTCTCACTGGGGTAGTCACAGCCCTGCCTGTTACTAAAACCTTTGTGGGTGTGAAAGTGTATGAGTGAGATAGGACTGCAAAACGAGAGATGTTGTGGTGGGCCTCTCTGTCCCCCCTTCCAGAGGTTACTTCTCACTTCATCTGTTGATTTGACCTCGAGATGCATTCCTCACTCCTCCCTAGTTCTGCAGCCGGCCTGCCTTATCAGAGATTACCAATTGCCTTTCAAACTCCCTCCTCAGAAACATGGAACAGAGTATGAAGTTTCTACCCTCAGTAACTTTCCATATTCCTAGCTCTTATCTACCATTCATTGACCCCAACACATACATTCCTTATACATGTAAAGTTATCAATGAGTTCTAGACTGGTAACATGAATCAGTACATTTCAAGATCAAATCAAACACACTTTACTTGACACCCAGTCTCATAACACATTATGACACGGTCATAACCATGTCACAATATGTCAAGTAAAGTGTTACCGCAAACGGGATATACACTGCTCAAAAAAATAAAGGGAACACTTAAACAACACAATGTAACTCCAAGTCAATCACACTTCTGTGAAATCAAACTGTCCACTTAGGAAGCAACACTGATTGACAATAAATTTCACATGCTGTTGTGCAAATGGAATAGACAAAAGGTGGAAATTATAGGCAATTAGCAAGACACCCCCAAAAAAGGAGTGATTCTGCAGGTGGTGACCACAGACCACTTCTCAGTTCCTATGCTTCCTGGCTGATGTTTTGGTCACTTTTGAATGCTGGTGGTGCTCTCACTCTAGTGGTAGCATGAGACGGAGTCTACAACCCACACAAGTGGCTCAGGTAGTGCAGTTCATCCAGGATGGCACATCAATGCGAGCTGTGGCAAAAAGGTTTGCTGTGTCTGTCAGCGTAGTGTCCAGAGCATGGAGGCGCTACCAGGAGACAGGCCAGTACATCAGGAGACGTGGAGGAGGCCGTAGGAGGGCAACAACCCAGCAGCAGGACCGCTACCTCCGCCTTTGTGCAAGGAGGTGCACTGCCAGAGCCCTGCAAAATGACCTCCAGCAGGCCACAAATGTGCATGTGTCAGCATATGGTCTCACAAGGGGTCTGAGGATCTCATCTCGGTACCTAATGGCAGTCAGGCTACCTCTGGCGAGCACATGGAGGGCTGTGCGGCCCCACAAAGAAATGCCACCCCACACCATGACTGACCCATCGCCAAACCGGTCATGCTGGAGGATGTTGCAGGCAGCAGAATGTTCTCCACGGCGTCTCCAGACTCTGTCACGTCTGTCACATGTGCTCATGTGCTCAGTGTGAACCTGCTTTCATCTGTGAAGAGCACAGGGCGCCAGTGGCGAATTTGCCAATCTTGGTGTTCTCTGGCAAATGCCAAACGTCCTGCACGGTGTTGGGCTGTAAGCACAACCCCCACCTGTGGACGTCGGGCCCTCATACCACCCTCATGGCGTCTGTTTCTGACCATTTGAGCAGACACATGCACATTTGTGGCCTGCTGGAGGTCATTTTGCAGGGCTCTGGCAGTGCACCTCCTTGCACAAAGGCGGAGGTAGCGGTCCTGCTGCTGGGTTGTTGCCCTCCTACGGCCTCCTCCACGTCTCCTGATGTACTGGCCTGTCTCCTGGTAGCGCCTCCATGCTCTGGACACTACGCTGACAGACACAGCAAACCTTTTTGCCACAGCTCGCATTGATGTGCCATCCTGGATGAACTGCACTACCTGAGCCACTTGTGTGGGTTGTAGACTCCGTCTCATGCTACCACTAGAGTGAGAGCACCGCCAGCATTCAAAAGTGACCAAAACATCAGCCAGGAAGCATAGGAACTGAGAAGTGGTCTGTGGTCACCACCTGCAGAATCACTCCTTTTTTGGGGGTGTCTTGCTAATTGCCTATAATTTCCACCTTTTGTCTATTCCATTTGCACAACAGCATGTGAAATTTATTGTCAATCAGTGTTGCTTCCTAAGTGGACAGTTTGATTTCACAGAAGTGTGATTGACTTGGAGTTACATTGTGTTGTTTAAGTGTTCCCTTTATTTTTTTGAGCAGTGTATGTAATTTGGGAGCCTATATGTTAACACAAATGGTCTGAGTTATAATGATGATGGCGGTTTAAAGCTATGTCAGCCTATGCAGAGTGTCACGCATCTAGAGTGTCACACTTTATTGCCCTGGGTGCGCACTTCCCTGGTGTTATCCTACCTTGACTCAAGGCCACTGTCACTTTACTTCCTGTCTTGTGATACGTAGACTGACACTGTATGTTCTCTATCTATCTCTCTTTTCTTTCTCTTTTTATGTTATTCTTCACAGGTGTACGCCTCCCTGGACTTTGGGAGAAAATGGCAGCTGGTTCATGAGCATGTGAACAGGTTCGACTGGTGAGTCATATGCTTGTCTTCTTTCTTTCTTCTCATCATCCTTCGCTTCCTCTCGTCCTCTCTGTTGTCCTGATCTTTTCCTCACAAACTATTTTGGAGCATCAATAGCAGTGTGTGGAACAATGTGTTGTTTGCTTTTTGCAATGCAAGAGTCTGTGAAGGACATTGGTAAAACGTCAACAGTGAAGAGGCGACTCCGGGATGCTGGCCTTCTAGGCAGAGTTGCAAAGAAAAGATTAAGATGGGAAAAATAACAGACACTGGACAGAGTAACTCTGCCTAGAAGGCCAGCATCCCGGAGTTGCCTCATCACTGTTGACGTTGAGACTAGTGTTTTGTGGGTATTATTTAATGAAGCTGCCAGTTGAGAACTTGTGAGGCGTCTGTTTCTCAAACTAGACACTCTAATGTACTTGTCCTCTTGCTCAGTTGTGCACCGGGGCCTCTCACTCCTCTTTCTATTCTGGTTAGAGACAGTTTGCACTGCTCTGTGAAGGGAGTAGTACACAGCGTTGTATGAGATCTTCAGTTTCTTGGCAATTTCTCATGGAATAGCTTGCATTTTTCAGAACAAGAATAGACTGACGAGTTTCAGAAGAAAGTTCTTTGTTTCTGGCCATTTTGAGCCTGTAATCGAACCCACAAATGCTGTGTAACGCTCGTCGCAAGTGTTCATGATTTTAATTTAATATCAAAAACACTTGAACAAAGTAAAAAAACGAAAAGTGAACAGTTCTGTCAGGTGCAGACACTAAACAGAAAATAACTATCCACAAATGAAAGAGGGAAAAAGGACTGCCTAAGTATGATTCCCAATCAGAGACAATGATAGACAGCTGACTCTGATTGGGAACCACACTCGGCCAAAAACATAGAAATAGAAAACATAGAAATAAAGAAACTAGAATGCCCACCCTAGTCACACCCTGGCCTAACCAAAATAGAGAATGAAAACCTCTCTAAGGCCAGGGCGTGACATGCTGATGCTCCTAATACTCAACTAGTCTAAGGCCAGTTTTATTGCTTCTTTAATCATGACAACAGTTTTCAGCTGTGCTAACATAATTGCAAAAGGGTTTTCTAATGATTAGTTAGCCTTTAAAATGATAAACTTGAATTAGCTAACACAACGTGCCATTGGAACACACGAGTGATGGTTGCTGATAATGGGCCTCTGTACGCCTATGTAGATGTTTCATAAAAGATCAGCCGTTTCCAGCTACAATAGTAATTTACAACATTAACAATGTCTACACTGTATTTCTGATCAATTTGATGTTATTTTAATGGACGAAATATGTGCTTTTCTTTCAAAAACAAGAACATTTCTAAGTGACCCCAAACTTTTGAACGATAGTGTACATAAAATAGGAAGATACAGTATAATAAGTCGTGCCCGGTGGCATGAGAAATAGAGCACACAGGAAGTCCCTGTTGCCTCTCATCTAATCACGTCAGCCCTTATCCCCCCAACAGCCATCCGCATTGGCCCTCCCCATTCTGAGGAAGTGCACACTCATCACAAATATAGCTCATCGCATTCCTTCCTAGAGATGTAGGGGATGCTGTGTGCGTGCGTGCGTGCGTGCGTGCGTGCGTGCGTGCGTGCGTGCGTGCGTGCGTGCGTGCGTGCGTGCGTGCGTGCGTGCGTGCGTGCGTGCGTGCGTGCGTGAGTGCGTGCGTGTGTGTGTGTGTCGAGCTGCCGCCAGCTATGTCCACAGCAATTTGCATAAATCCGGGGTCTGCTTTTCATCACATATCCTAAATAATTTGCTCAATCCATTCTTGATCCAACCCCATCAAGGACTTTAAACTCTGGCCCTCAATATTAGTACCCTGGACAACCTCAAGCCATGCTTACAGACAATACGTTTATCAGTCTCACTCCGCTACATCACACTATAGGAACGCCATATCTGTCCAAGATAATTCACTACACCCAATACAATGGCATAATACAGTGATATACATTACAGTGACTTGAATTATGTGGCACAGCCTTTCCTGTGTACAGTGCCTGACTAAAGAAATACCATATTTCGGTTGCTGCATTTCGCACTTTGTGACAGATACTACTTTTTGGTAGAATAACAAACCCACAGCGTCTGGTTGTTGCTATGGGTAATGTGACAATTTGTGACACATCTCTGGAGAGAACGTCCTCACATGGAATGGCATTGCTATTTTATTGCCATCATTGTTGAGACAACGCTGAAATGAGACGTCTATATCTGGAGTGGAATACCTCTGTTGAGACTCATCTTCTGTTTATTATCTTCTTCCCTCCTTCTCTTCCCTCATCCTCTCCTCTTCTTCCCTACTTCTCTCCTCTGTTTTCCTCCTCTTCACTTCACCCAATCTTCTCCCATCCTCTACTTTCCACTTCATCCTTCCTTCTCTCCTCTTCTTTAATCCAGGTCTGTATCTGGTACACATGGAGGCACACACCCCTATTGGACGTGAGTAGCACTACACACACACACACACACACACCTCTTTCTCTCTCTCTGTCACACACACAGCAGAGAAAGGGCCCCACATTCGCAGTCCAATTATCAGCCCTCTAACGATAGAAGAGAGCGAGAGTCTGTCAAGGAATAAATTCCACCCTGGGTTTAGAGCATCGTGTCCCAGGAGAGTGACAGTGGATTACCCCACTGATAAATGTAGTGCATGATACTTGATTAATATGGCCTTTTCCTCTAATCTCTCTCACCCTGGGTGTGTCAGCTCCATAACTCGCCACGGCAACGCCACCCAAGGTCATCCATAGGTGAAATTGTGAGATTGTTTGTTCTAGCTATCTGTTGGTGCTGTTGTTAGAGACAGTTTAGAA
This sequence comes from Salvelinus namaycush, assembly GCF_016432855.1. Classification (NCBI taxonomy): domain Eukaryota; kingdom Metazoa; phylum Chordata; class Actinopteri; order Salmoniformes; family Salmonidae; genus Salvelinus; species Salvelinus namaycush. Next base: position 10,940,267 of record NC_052345.1, read on the forward strand.
ATCAGAGACAGTTTAGTTTTCTGTACACAGAGAATGATCATAGCTGATCATGTTGATTAGTGACAAACCTACAACTTTACATACTGTATGTATGAAACAACAACCATTATAGAATGGAAATCACAACATACTGGTGGAAAAGTATTAAGACCCCTTGACTTTTTCCACATTTTGTTACGTTACAGTCTTATTCTAAAATGGATTAAATTTACAGTCTACACAGACAATATCCTATAATGACAAAGCAAAAACAGGCTTTATGAAATGTTAGCAAATGTATAAAATAAAAAATATAGAAATATCACATTTACATCAGTATTCAGACCCTTTTATGAGTACTTTTTGAAGCACCTTTGGCAGCGATTACAGCCTCGAGTCTTCTGGGGCATGCCACCATAAGCTTGGCACATATGTATTTGGAGAGTTTTTCCCATTCTTCTCTGCAGATCCTCTCATGCTCTGTCAGGTTGGATGGGGATCACCTCTACACAGCTATTTTCAGGTTTCTCCAGAGATGTTTGATCGGGTTCAAGTCCTGGGTCTGGCTGGGCCACTCAAGGACATTCAGAGACTTGTCACAAAGCCACTCCTGCATTGTTTTGGCTGTGTGCTTAAGGATGTTGTCCTGTTGGAAGGTGAACCTTTGCCCCAGTCTGAGGTCCTGAGCGCTCTGGAGCAGATTTCATCAAGGATCTCTCTGTACTTTGCTCCATTAATCTTCCCCTTGATCCTGACTAGTCTCTTAGTCCCTATCACTGAAAAACATCCTCACAGCATGATAGTGCCACCACCATGTTTCACCGTAAGGATGGTGCCAGGTTCCTCCAGACGTTACGCTTGGCATTCAGGCCAAATAGTTCAAACTTGGTTTCATCAGACCAGAGAATCTTGTTTCTCATTGTCTGAGAGTCATTTTGGAAAACTCCAAGCCGGCTGTCATGTGCCTTTTACTGAGGAGTGGTTTCCGTCTGGCCATTCTACAATAAGGGCCTGATTTGTGGAATGCTGCAGAGATGGTTGTCCTTCTGGAAGGTTCTCCCATCTCCACAGAGGAACTCTGGAGCTCTGTCAGAGTGACCATCGGATTCTTGGTCACCTCCCTGACCAAGGCCCTTCTCCCCCGATTGCTCAGTTTGGCCGTGCGGCCAGCTCTACAGACAATTCCTTCGACCTCATGGCTTGTTTTTTGCTCTGACATGCACTGTCAACTGTGGGACAATATATAGACAGATGTGTGCCTTTTCAAATCAGGTCCAATCAATTGAATTTACCACAGGTGGACTCCAATCAAGTTGTAGAAACATCTCAACGATGATCAATGGAAACAGGTTGCACCTGAGCTAAATTTAGATTTTTACAGCAAAGGGTCTGAATACTTATGTAAATACGTTATTTCTGTTTAGTATTTTTAATACATATTTTGTTTGTCTTTATGGGATATTGTGTGTAGATTAATGAGGGGAAAAAAACAATTAAACCAATTTTAGAATACAACTGTAACATAACAAAATGTGGAAAAAGTCAAGGGGTCTGAATCCTTTCCGAATGCACCGTATATATAAACAGTCAGTACACTAGTTTAATGCTGTCTCCTCAATCACAAACCATACAGAAGTTCCCTCAAGTTCAGTTCATACAGACATATAGCCTCGGTTTCCAGGCATCCTCACATTCCCAGGAATAGGTGGCATGATCCACAGCTGGATGAATCCAGATATCCAGTAATCTCGATCTCCTCATCTTGCAGGTATACAGTATGTAACATGCCGGGCTCTAACGTGCTCAGAGACCAACAGAAACTACCCCTTCCCTGGATACATCGACATCAGCTCACTGGTGGTCCAAGATGACTATATGTTTATTCAGGTAAGGCTCTGTCTGAGCAGAATATAATGTACCATATTGTATGTAGACCATGATGCATTGCATAGGATGTGCATCGTTAGCCTTGAACGGTGTTCTGTATTACACACAACTTGGTTTGACTGGGACTAGGAGAGGAGTTGCATATAACAACTAGTTGATCCTCAGGTGTGAGGAAATGGTATGATAGAGCGATTCAACTGTAATTCATACATGTTTTAAATATTTATGATTAATTGTGATGTTGACACATTGTATTAATGGCAACATGTTCTTGATGAGAATAGAAATGGGGACCACTGAAAGACACGTTTTTTAATTGTTCATTTTGCAATCTGAACATGTAAATGGTATTCATGATCAGTTGTTATGCTGCACGGATATTTTATTTCTAGCTATTTCCATAATTTCTATTGTCAAAAAAACAACAGAGACACATTCTGCGTAAAGAAAAGGCACCTCGCGTGACATATGTAAAATATGCAAACCTTTTGTTTGAACCTTCATTCTTGAGTCTGCATTTGCACACTATTCTGATTCAGATGTGAAACCTAGGGAGTTTTATATTCTTCCACACCAATCCCAATATGTCATATTAATCTTCATTTATGAGAGAGAGAGACGTCTGAAATGGTAATATGATGAATTCTAAGGAGCGCTAGTGCAGATTTGGGGTTATCTTTTAATTTCTCTCCAGCCATCTGCATAGTATTTACTTTGACATTGTGCAAATGAGAATGCATGAATTTAAAAGTAAACAGGAAAATATGAATAATTATCCCGCCATTCGAGTCCAGTATAAATAACTTTTCCATCCAAATTGAACTCCAAAGGCCTACCTAGTTGTTTGAAGTATTTGAGGGGGAGAGATATGGATGTATTTATATTAGAACATGAATTAGGGCCAGTATGTTTTTCTAGGTCAGGTCACATGGTCACATAAAGCTCCTTGTCCTCAGTTTTTCAATTAGAGCCAAGAGTTTTCCCTTGAGCAAGTGGCTTGACCAGAAAAACTCTCGTCTCTAGTAGCCTATTTCAGGGGTTCAAGAAGAACTCAAGAAGATTCCAACTTCCGGCGCCGACAGAGATGGCCGCCTCGCTTCGCGTTCTTAGGAAACTATGCAGTATTTTGTTTTTTTATGTATTACACTGTTACCCCAGGAAATCTTAAGTCTCATTACATGCAGCCGGTAGGAACTATTGGATATAAGAGCAAAGTCAACTTACCAACATTACATCCAGGAATACGACTGTTTGGTCCACCACCCAGGACAATGGATCGGATCCCAGCAAGCGACACAAAACAACGGTGCCGCAGACGGGGCTGTCTTCTGGTCAGGCTCCGTAGACGTTCACATCGCCCACCACTCCCAAGTATACTACTAGCCAACGTCCAGTCTCTTGACAACAAGGTAGGCGAAATCCAAGCAAGGGTTGCCTTCCAGAGAGACATCAGAGATTGTAACATTCTCTGTTTCACGAAAACATTGCTCACTCGTGAAACGTTATCAGAGTCGGTACAGTCACCTGGTTTCTTCACGCATTGCGCCGACAGAAACAAACATCTCTCTGGTAAGAAGAAGGGCGGGGGTGTATGCCTTATGATTAACTAGTCGTGGTGTGATCATAACCACATACAGAAACTCAAGTCCTTTTGTTCACCTGACCTAGACCTCCTTACAATCAAATGCCGACCGCATTATCTACCAAGAGAATTCTCTTTGATTATAATCACAGTCGTGTACATCCCCCCCCCAAGAAGACACCTCGACGGCCCTGAAATAACTTCATTGGACTCTATGTAAACTGAAAACCACATATCCTGAGGCTGCATTTATTGTAGCTGGGGATTTTAACAAGGCTATTCTGAAAACAAGGCTCCCTAAATGTTATCAGCATATCGAATGCGCGACCCTGGCTGGGAAAATGCTGGATCATTGTTACTCTAACTTCCGCGATGCACACAAAGCCACCCCTCGCCCTGTGTGAAAATCTGACCACGACTCCATTTTGTTGATCCCAGCCTATAGACAGAAACTAAAACAGGAAACGCCCGTGCAGGTCCGACCAAGTCTGTTCAATGCTCAGGTCTGTTCAATGCTGGTCCGACCAATCTGATTCCATGCTTCAAGATTTCTTCGATCAAGTGGACTGGGATATGTTCTGGATAGCGTCGAACAACAACATTGATGTATACGCTGATTTGGTGAGCGAGTTTATTAGCAAGCGCATCGGTGATGTTGTACCAACAGCGACTAGTCAAATCTTCCCCAACCAGAAACCGTGGATTGATGGCAGCATTTGCGGTAAACTGAAAACGTGAACCACTGCATTTAATCAGTGCAAGGCGACCGGAAACATGACCGAATACAAACAGCGTAGCTATTCCTCCACAAGGCAATCAAACAAGCTATGCGTTAGCATAGAGACAAAGTAGAGTCACAATTCAATGGCTCAGACATGAGAGGAATGTGGCAGGGTCTACAGTCAATCACAGACAACAAAAAGAAAACCAGCCCCGTCGCGGACCCCAATGTCTTGCTCCCAGACAAACTAAACAACTTTTTCGCTCGCTTTGAGGACAATACAGTGCCACCGACACGGCCCGCTACAAAAACCTGCGGACTCTCCTTCACCGCAGCCAACGTGAGTAAAACATTTAAGCGTGTTAACCCTCGCAAGGCTGCCGGCCCAGACGGCATCCCTAGCCACGTCCTCAGAGCATGCGCAGACCAGCTGGCTGGTGTGTTTATGGACATATTCAATCAATCCCTATCCCAGTCTGTTGTTCCCACATGCTTCAAGAGGGCCACCATTGTTCCTGCTCCCAAGAAAGCTAAGGTAACTGCGCTAAACAACTATTGCCCCATAGCACTCACTTCTGTCATCATGAAGTGCTTTGAGAGACTAGTCAAGGATCATATCACCTCCACCCTACCTGACACCCTTGACCCACTCCAATTTGCTTACCGCCCCAATAGGTCCAAAGACGACGCAATCGTAATCACACTCCCCTAACCCATCTGGACAAGAGGAATACCTATGTAAGAATGCTGTTCATCAACTACAGCTCAGCATTTAACACCATAATACCCTCCAAAGTCGTCATTAAGCTCGAGACCCTGGGTCTCAACCCCACTCTATGCAACTGGGTCTTGGACTTTCTGTCGGGCCGACCCCAGGTGGTGGGGGTAGGAAACAACATCTCCACCCCACTGATCCTCAACACTGGGGCCCCACAAGGGTGCGTTCTCAGTCCTCTCCTGTACTCCCTGTTCAACCATTACTGCGTGGCCATGCACGCCTCCAAATCAATCATCAGGTTTGCAGACAACACTACAGTGGTAGGCTTGATTACCAACAATGACGAGACAGCCTACAGGGAGGAGGTGAGGGCCCTCGTAGTGTGGTGTCAGGAAAACAACCTCACACTCAACGGCAACAAAATAAAGGAGATCGTGAACTTCAGGAAACAGCAGAGGGAGCAGCCCCCTATCCACATCGACGGGACATTAGTGGAGAAGGTAGAAAGTTTTAAAGCTCCTCGGCGTACACATCACGGACAAACTGAAATGGTCCACCCACACAGACAGCGTGGTGACAGCGTGGTGAAGAAGGCGCAATTTGGCTTGTCACCAAAAACACTCACAAAATTTTACAGATGCACAATCGAGAGCATCCTGTCGGGCTGTATCACCGCCTGGTACGGCAACTGCTCCGCCCACAACCGCAAGGCTCTCCAGAGGGTAGTGAGGTCTGCACTATGCATCACCAGGGGCAAACTACCTGCCCTCCAAGACACCTACACCACCCGATGTCACAGGAAGGCCAAAAAGATAATCAAGGACAACAACCACCCGAGCCACTGCCTGTTCACCCCACTATCATCCAGAAGGCGAGGTCAGTACAGGTGCATCAAAGCTGGGACCAAGAGACTGAAAAACAGCTTATATCTCAAGGCCATCAGACTGTTAAACAGCCATCACTAACATTGATTACTCAAATCTCTAGCCATTTTAATAATTAAAAATTGGATGTAAGAAATGTATCACTAGCCACTTTAAACAATGCCACTTTATATATTGTTTACATGCCCTACATTACTCATCTCATATGTATATACTGTCCTCTATACCATCTACTGCATCTTGCCTATGCCGTTCGGCCATCGCTCATTCATATATTTATATGTACATAATCTTATTCATTCCTTTACACGTGTGTCTATACGGTAGTTGTTGTGAATTCTTGTTAGATATTACTGCATGGTCGGGAACTAGAAGCACAAGCATTTCGCTAACCATGTGTATGTGACAAATAAAATTTGATTTGATTTGAACTCCTAGCCCTACATATGATCCCTTGGAAAAACATCTAGTTATAGCCAACACAGGGCCAACACTTCTTCATAGTCAGGTCACATGTTCAGGAAGAATCCTGGCCCTACACATGATTGGAATCATCCTGACAGAATACGGTCTGAGAATAAAGATCTGTGGTCTACCAGATCCCTCAACCATGTTTGACCGCACTCTCCCTAACTAAACCCACAACCACTCAAACTAAACCTCTGACTGGATCTTCAATTCAGGGAACCTACAGTTTTATTGCATTGCTTCACAGACAAATGGACAGATTCTGCAAAAAGGGGAAAAGAAAAACCCATCATCCCAATTTCTCTTTCAGTTCAAATCTGCCCGTGGTTACTCTCCATCAATTTTTGGCTTTTAAACTCAGTTGCACGTGAGACTGTTTCTGGCGAGCGTTCACTGTGCCCACTGATCATCCCTCCCCAATTATTTATTTTTCTCTCTTTCTCTTTCTTCCCCCCTCTCTCTCTGTGTCTTTCTCTTCTCTCCCTCGCGCCCTCCTTCTCTCTCGTTCTCCCTTTCACCTCACCTTCCCTCCCTCCAATTGAGCAGTACACTTAGAAGCACACTAAGAGGCCTAATTGGTTCTGTCATATAATAATGAGCCTATTTCACCTCCCCCTTTTACAACGCAGAAAGCCTATCAGCTTGTTTAGTGGATACATTCTCGATTAATGGAATTACGAAAGAGGAAGTGGATTAAATAAATTGCTCCCTAGTGCTGACGCTTGGACAATCACACTTTTGTTGACGAAAATTGTTTTCCTATCCTGAGTCTCTGAAGCCTGTGCTATAATTACAGGTTTCTAACACTTTCTTCCCCGCTGGCGGTGTTTGTACTGCATAGGCTAACAGCAGCTAACAGCTCGAGTGTTTGCTTGCTGAGGCGCTGGTATCATTAAGGATGACTTTCCTAAGACAGGCCACTGAGCATTGATTGGGAAAGTTAAAGATTTCTCTTGACAGAGAGTAATGAGGCTATTGATTGTCCCTACGAGATATTTACCCAAGTCTACCTCCAAAACCACAAAGGGCATCGACAACAGGAGAAGATGTGAGAGGAGCAGTTTCCTCTGTATCCTAGCCAGGAGATTTTATTGTTATTTTATCAATAGTAAAGTCCGGAAATAGCCTTTTAAATTTCCTATGCATTAATGTTCCTCTCTGACGATGAAGTATGCAATAAAATGCAAATTAATTACTTAAAAATCATACAATGTGATTTTCTGGATTTTTGTTTTAGATTCCGTCTCTCACAGTTGAAGTGTACCTATGATAAAAATTACAGACCTGTACATGCTTTGTAAGTAGGAAAACCTGCAAAATCAGCAGTGTTTCAAATACTTGTTCTCCCCACTGTATATACTGTACTCTATATCATCTACTGCATCTTGCCATCTTTATGTAATACATGTATCACTAGCCACTTTAAACTATGCCACTTTTATGTTTACATACCCTACAATACTTATCTCATATGTATATACTGTACTCGATACCATCTACTGCATCTTGCCTATGCCGTTCTGTACCATCACTTATTCATATATCTTTATGTACATATTCTTTATCCCTTTACACTTGTGTGTATAAGGTAGTAGTTGTGGAATTGTTAGGTTAGATTACTCGTTGGTTATTACTGCATTGTCAGAACTAGAAGCACAAGCATTTCGCTACACTCGCATTAACATCTGCTAACCATGTGTATGTGACAAATACATTTGATTTGATTAGATTTGCATGTGCTAATCACGAACTATTGTAAACTGAAGTTATGCTGTATGTATCGCTTTAAAGTTTCACTTTAATCTTTACATTTTTTTAAGAGACAGACTATTCATCTAAATTCCTCTGAAAAATACTGTTGACATTAGTCTGACCAAAGTACTTTGTCAGAATCCCAAGTATTGTTGTGACATACCCTGGAGTGTTGGCCTTCAGAAGCCCAGTGGCCTCAAAGATTTTGAAAGAGGAATCATTCGCTAAGTACTTTGAGCTCAACAGGGAACAGAGAGACTGAGTGAAAGCAACAGTCTTTTACTCTTCTCCCTGCTCTCGTCAAATAATGAATTGCTTCTCGTCAGTATTCTCTCACTTTCTCTTTCTCACTCTTTCTCTCTTTTCTCTCTTTTGCTCTCTCAAATCAATTATATACAGTTATTAAAAAAATCCTGCTTCCCACTTTAGCCTGATGGGAGTAATTTGAGTGTCAGTTGGATTCAATCTGGACAATCTTTCCTTCAGTCAAAACATTTTTCTCGGACTCCCATTCAGGTTAAACGTAACCATTTAGCGTTACGTTTTTGATTCAATCCATCTCCCAGAGGTATGAACTTTAACACTGAATATTACAGGACATCCTGATTTGCCTAACATAATTGCTACTCAGAGTGGTAGGCCAACAAATCAACGACAGCCCAATGATGAAGTACCGATTCCCTACTCGGAGCTATAAATAGCTTTTGAATGAGTGAGTGGTGGGAGGGAGGGAGGAAGAGATGGAGGGAGGGTTAGCTAGATGATTTAGGTAATGTAATGGTCATGATGATGATGCTCCTTTTTGTTAGCCTAGCGGTTTGTGTGTGTGTGTGTGTGTGTGTGTATTAACTCTCTGCCAACACTCTTAACCCCCCCCAATTCGGAGCCTCAGATTCCCTGATTCAGCAGTGGATCCATATTTCTAATAGATTGCAGAAAGCTTCATTAATAAAAGGCTCTCTGCGGGGAGACCGACTGCATGTACCGAGGGAAGTCTGGTTTTCAGTGGTCGTGTATCGTACTAGTGCTACTGTGCTGAAAGTTGTATGTTTTGTCTATGTAGATGTTTCCACATGCATACATCAGTCTATATTTAATATTACTAGAGTGCTGGGCGTTGTTGTTTTGTCTATGTAGGTGGATCCACATGCATACATCAGTCTATATTTAATATTACTAGAGTGCTGGGCGTTGTATGTTTTGTCTATGTAGGTGGATCCACATGCGTACATCAGTCTATATTTAATATTACTAGAGTGCTGGGCGTTGTTGTTTTGCCTTCGTAGATGTTCCCACACGCACGCATACAGGTAACTGCCAAAATAAAGGAAACACCAACATAAAGTGTTTTAATAGGGCATATGGTTTACATCATTTGCATGCTCATCAAACCATTCAGTGAACACTTGAAAGTACTACTTAAGTAATGTTTTGTGGTATTTGTACATTACTTTACAATTTATATTTTTTGACAACTTTTACTTTTACTTCACTACATTCGTAAAGAAAATTACTCCATACTCCATGCATTTTCCCTGACACCCAAAAGTACTCGTTACATTTTGAATGCTTAACAGTATGGAAAAATTGTCTTATTCACACATTTATCAAGATAACATCCCTGGTCATCCCTACTGCCTCTGATCTGGCGGACTGGACTCACTAAACACATGCTTCCTTTGTAAATTATGTCTGAGTGCTGGAGCATGCCTCTGGCTATCTGTAAATTTAAGAAAATAAAGTTTGCTCTATATAAGGAATTTGAAATGATTTATACTTTTGTATATTTAAAACCAAACACTTTAATACTTTTACTCAAGGAATATTTTACTGGGTGACTTTTACTTTTTGTTAATTTCTGTTTGAAGTTGGAGCTGAAGATCATGGCTGACATTTTACATTCTCCCAACCAATTGTGCTATTTTTTTTTGGGGGGGGGGGTTTGTGTAATTTATTTTTGTAAATAATTGTGTACATAATGTTGCTGCTACTGTCGCTTATGACCAAAAATAACTTCTGGACATCAGAAAAGCGATTACTCACTGCGGACTGGAAAACCCTTTTTCCTTTAACGAGTCCGGCGAGTTCGACGAGAAGGATATCCTGCTTTCACTGGAACAGGCCCAGGTCCATGCCTTTCACGTGAAGAAAAGAAGTCGGAAAAGGGGCCGCAGATCGGGCATCCTTCTGAAAATCAGAAAGCGAGCGAGTAAACTCCCACTGCCTTCCATTCTTCTCGCTAACGTACAATCATTGGACAATAAAATGGATGACCTATGATTAAGATTATCCTACCAACGGGATATTAAAACCTGTAACATCTTATTTTCACCGAGACGTGGCTGAACGAAGATTCGGACAACATAGAGCTAGCGGGATTTTCCATGCACCGGCAGAACAGAGACGCTACCTCTGGTAAGACGAGGGGTGGGGGATGTGTGTATTTTTGTCAATAACAGCTGGTGCGCAATATGTAATATTAACTTCTAGTTCCTCCCAAACCCGGATCCGGGAGCACCCCCACCAGTAAAAAAGCTGACTAGCATAGCCTAGCATAGCGTCACAAGTAAATACTAGCATCTAAATATCATTAAATCACAAGTCCAAGACACCAGATGAAAGATACACTTCTTGTGAATCAAGCCAACATGTCCGATTTTTAAAATGTTTTACAGGGAAGACACAATATGTAAATCTATTAGCTAACCACGTTAGCAAAAGACACCATTTTTCTTACTCCATCATTTTTTCACTCCATCACTAGCTATCACAAATTCGACCAAATAAAGATATAAATAGCCACTAACCAAGAAACAACTTTATCAGATTACAGTCTGATAACATATTTATTGTATAGCATATGTTTTGTTAGAAAAATGTGCATATTTCAGGTATAAATCATAGTTTACCATTGCAGCCACCATCAAAAATCTCACAAAAGCGACTAGAATAAATACAGAGAGCAACGTGTATTACCTAATTACTCATCATAAAACATTTCTTAAAAATACACAGCGTACAGTAATTGAAAGACACAGATCTTGTAAATCCAGACAATATTTCAGATTTTCTAAGTGTTTTACAGCGAAAACACAATATATCGTTATATTAGCATACCACATGTTCAAACATTACCCCAGCATTGATTCAAGGCAAAAAGAGCGATAACGTTATCACCACCAAAATATATTAATTTTTTCACTAACCTTCTCAGAATTCTTCAGATGACAGTCCTGTAACATCATATTACACAATCCACAATTACACAATCCAATTCACTCAGAGACATAATTCAAACGGTTTTAGAAACTAGAGAGTGTTTTCTATCCAATAGTAATAATAATATGCATATTGTACGAGCAAGAATTGAGTACGAGGCAGTTTAATTTGGGGAGCAATTTTTCCAAGATCGAAATAGCACCCCCCATAGGCTCTAGAGGTTAAAGAAGTCTCGCAGTATTGCTCGCCTGAGGTAGAGTACCTTATAATAAGATGTAGACCGCACTATCTACCAAGAGAGTTCTCATCTGTATTATTCGTAGCTGTCTATTTACCTCCACAAAACAAAGCTGGCACTAAGACCGCTCTCAACCAACTCTATAAAGCCATAAGCAAAGAAGAAAATGTTCACCCAGAAGCGGCGCTCCTAGTTGGTGGGGACTTTAATGCAAGCAAACTTAAATCAGTTTTAGCAAGTTTTTACCAGCATGTCACATGTGCAACTAAGGGGGGAAAAATCCTAGACCCCCTTTAGTCCACACACAGAGATGCATACAAAGCTCTCCCCCTCCCTCCATTTGACAAATCTGACCATAATTAAATCATCCTGATTTCGGCCTACAACCAAAAACTTAAGAAGTACCAGTGACTCGCTCAATATGGTAGTGGTCAGATGACACAGATGCTACACTGCAGGACTGTTTTGCTATAACAGACTGGAATACATGGCATTGAGGAATACATCACCTCAAACATCAGCTTTATCAATAAGTGCATTGATGACGTCGTCCCCACAGTGACTGTATTTCCATATCCCAACCAGAAACCATGGATTACAGGCAACATCCGCATCGAGCTAAAGGCTAGAGCTGCCGCTTTCAAGGAGCGAGAGACTAATCTGGACGCTTATAAGAAATCCCGCTATGCCCTCAGACAAACCATCAAACAAGCAAAGCGTCAGTACAGGATTAAGATTGAATCCTACTACACCGGCTCTGACGCTTGGCAGATGTGGCAGGGCTCGAAAACTATTACGGACTACAAAGGGAAACCCAGACACGAGCTGCCCAGTGATGCGAGCCTACCAGATGAGCTAAATGCCTTTTATGCTCGCTTCGAGGCAAGCAACACTGAAACATGCACGAGAGCACCAGCTGTTCTGGATGACTGTGTGATAACGCTCTCGGTAGCCGATGTGAACAAAACCTTTAAACAGGTAAACATTCACATAGCCGCTGTGCCAGACGGATTACCAGGACGTGTACTCAAAGCATGCGCGGACCAACTGTCAAGTGTCTCCACTGACATTTTCAACCTCTCCCTGACCGAGTCTGTAATACCTACATGTTTCAAGCAGACTAACATAGTCCCTGTGCCCAAGGAAGTGAAGGTAACCTGCCTAAATGATTACCACCCCATGGCACTCACGTCGTAGCCATGAAGTGCTTTGAAAGGCTAGTCATGGCTCACATCAACAGCATCATCCCGGACACCCTAGACCCACTCCAATTTGCATACCACCCCAACAGATCCACAGATGACGCAATCTCAGTCGCACTCCACACTGCCCTTTCTCACCTGGACAAAAGGAACTCCTATGTGAGAATGCTGTTCATTGACTACAGCTCAGCGTTCAACACCATAGTGCCCACGAAGCTCATCACTAAGCTAAGGACTCTGGGACTAAACACCTCTGGATCCTGGACTACCAGACGGGCCGCGCCCCAGGTGGTAAGGGTAGGCAACAACACGTCTGCCACGCTGAGCCTTAACACCCGGGCCCCTCAGGGGTGTGTACTTAGTCCCCTCCTGTACACCCTGTTCACACACGACTGCGTGGCCAAACACGACTCTAACACCATCATTAAGTTTGCTGATGACGCAACAGTGATAGGCCTGATCACCGACAATGATGACACGGCCTATAGGGAGGAGGTCAGAGAACTGGCAGTGTGGTGCCAGGACAGCAACCTCTCCCTCAATGTGAGCAAGACTAAGGAGCTGATCGTGGACTACAGGAAAAGGCCGGCCGAACAGGCCCCCATTAACATTAACGTTGCTGTATTAGAGCGGGTCGAAAGTTTCAAGTTCCTTGGTGTCCACATCACCAACAAACTATCATGGTCCAAACACACCAAGACAGTCGTGAAGAAGGCACGACAAAACCTTTTCCCTCTCAGGAGACTGAAAAGATTTAGAATGGGTCCCTAGATCCTCAAAAGGTTCTACAGCTGCACCATCGAGAGCATCCTGACCGGTTGCATTACCGCCTGGTATGGCAAGTGCTCTGCATCTGACCGTAAGGCGCTACAGAGGGTAGTGCGAACGGCCCAACACATCACTGGGGCCAAGCTTCCTGCCATCCAGGACCTATATAATAGGCGGTGTCAGAGGAAAGCCCATAAAATTGTCAGAGACTCCAGTCACCCAAGTTATAGACTGTTTTCTCTGCTACTGCACGGCAAGCGGTACCGGAGCGCCAATTCTAGGACCAAAATGCTCCTCAACAGCTTCTACTCCCATGCCATAAGACTGCTTAACAATTCATAAAATTGCCACCGGACAATTTACATTGACCCCCCCTCCATTTTGTACACTCACTGTTTGTTTGTTACCTATGCATAGTCACTTCGCCCCCACCTACATGTACAGATTACCTCAACTGTACCCCCACATACTGACTCAGTGCCGGTGCCGGTGCCCCCTGTATATAACCTTGTTATTGTTATTCTTATTGTGTTACTTTTATTATTCCTTTTTATTTTTGTCTTCTTGATAAATATTTTCTTCTTCTTGAACTGCACTGTTGGTTGAGGGCTTGTAAGTAAGTATTTCACGGTACAGTCTACACTTGTTGTATTCGGCGCATGTGAGGAATAACATTTTATTTGATTTGATTTTCTATTTTCTACTTTTACTCAAGTAAGACAATTGGGTACTTTTTCCACCAATGGTTAGAAGGATGGGTGTGGGGGATGATAAACAATCACCGCTGTGATTGATACGTCTGGTCAGGGGAGGGAGGGGCCCCGTTCCCACCTCATTAGCCGTGTCCATCCCAGGTTGCCGTGTTTCTCTGACGATGTCAAACGTGGTGCCTATTAGTGCCACATATACTGGAAGGACCCGTGAGGCCCCTCAAGAAGTGTGAAACATCTGGGGGCCCTCAATGTCTGCTGCAGTATTGGTCTTATTTTAAGCAGTCGTCAGGTTTTCCCCCATCACACTTCCATCCTGGATGGGTTATCGTAGGAAGACAGTTTGACTCTCTCTCTCTCATGCTCTCTCTCTCTCTCTCTCCAGTCTGATGTCTGCTGCTTCTTGTATCCTAGTGCAAGACGCTGCCTTGTTGAGTGTTGTTCACAACCTTGTCACACACAGTACTCTAGTGTTCTCACATCTGAAGTGATGTTGATGAGCTGTCAGAATCAATAGAGAACAGGCCTGGAGGATGAAAGTTTCCCAATCTCTTTTATTTCTTTTTTCATTTGTCTCCCCACACCTCTCCGCCCCTGTTTTGTAGTTGTTAGAAAATGAAACAGTTCTATTCTGGTTTGTTTTGTGTGTTGTGTTTTCCTTCTATACCACCTCGCTGTAGACTGTAAGTAAACCCAAGACCCACGACGTTGTTGTTTTCTCGTCAAGTTGTTATGCCTCCATACTTTGATAATCAGAGAGTGTTATGTTTTTATTCTTCTGTTCAGCAGAACGTGTGTTAACTGTAGCCAATTAGATACAACCTGAGATTCAGCGGCTGACTGTCTATGGAGACTATTCACTCCACTGATCTTCCATGAACCCAGTTGACTCACTGTAATTGAGAGCATCAGGTCTCGTATTCAGAGTAGTATTGTTGATCAAAGATCAGATCCCCCGGTCCATGTAATCTCATTCAAAAGTCAAAACTGATCCTAGATCAGCCCTCCTACTCAGAGTTACACTGTACAGTGCCATCGTTTAAGTATTCTGACCCCTTGACTTTTCCACATTTTGTTACTTTACAGCCTTATTCTATAATGGATTGAATAAATACAAATCTACAAACAATCTACAAACAATACCCCATAATGACAAATGAAAACATGTTTTTAGACATTTTTGGAAATGTATTAAAAATAGCAAACAGATGTACCTTATTTCAAAGAGCGGGACACTAATCTGGACGCCTATAAGATATCCCGCTATGCCCTCAGACGGACCATCAAACAAACAAAGCATCAATACAGGAATAAGATTGATACCTACTACACCGTCTCTGACGCTCGGCGGATGTGGCAGGGCTTGAAAACTATTACAGACTACAAAGGGAAACCCAGACACGAGCTGCCCAGTGATGCGAGCCTACCAGACGAGCTAAATGCCTTTTATGCTCGCTTCGAGGCAAGCAACACTGAAACATGCACGAGAGCACCAGCTGTTCTGGATGACTGTGTGATAACGCTCTCGGTAGCCGATGTGAGCAAGACCTTTTAAACAGATAAAAATTCACAACGCTGTTGGGCCAGACGGATTACCAGGACGTGTACTCAAAGCATGCGCGGACCAACTGTCAAGTGTCTTCACTGACATTTTCAACCTCTCCCTGACTATGTAATACCTACATTTTTAAAGCAGACCCCCATAGTCCCTGTGTCCAAGGAAGCGAAGGTAACCTGCCTAAATGATTACCGCCCCGTGGCACTCACGTTGGTAGCCATGAAGTGCTTTGAAAGGCTGGTCATGGCTGACATCAACAGCATCCTCCCGGACACCCTATACCCAGTCCAATTCATACACTGCCCCAACAGACCCACTGATGACGCAATCTCAATCACATTCCACACTGCACTTTCTCCCCTGGACAAAAGGAACACCTATGTGAGAAATGCTGTTCATTGACTACAGCTCCGCGTTCAACACCATAGTGCCCACAAAGCTCATCACTAAGCTAAGGACTCCAGGTGGTAAGAGTAGGCAACAACATGTCTGCCATGCTGATCCTTAACACTGGGGCCCCTCAGGGGTGTGTACTATTCCCCTCCTGTGCACCCACGACTGCGTGACCGAACATGATTCCAACACCAACATTCATTTTGCTGATGATCACCGACAACGATAGGCATGATCACCGACAACGATGAGACAGCCTATAGGGAGGAGGTCAGAGAATTGGTGTGGTACCAGGACAACAACCTCTCCCTCAATGTGAGCAAGACTAAGGAGCTGATCGTGGACTACAGGAAAAGGCGGGCCGAACAGGCCCCCATTAACATCAACGGGGCTGTAGTGGAGCGGTTCGAGAGTTTCAAGTTCCTTGGTGTACACATCACCAACGAACTATCGTGGTCCAAACACACCAAGAAGAGGACCTGTTGCAGCACCGCCTGGTATGGCAAGTGCTCAGCATCTGATCTTAGGCGCTACAGAGGGTAGTGCGAACAGCCCAACACATCACTGGGGCCAAGCTTCCTGCCATCCAGGACCTATATAATAGGTGGTGTCAGAGGAAAGCCCATAAAATTGTCAGAGACTCCAGTCACCCAAGTCACGGCAAGCGGTAACGGAGTGCCAAGTCTATGACCGAAAGGCTCCTCAACAGCTTCTACCCCCAAACCATAAGACCTCTGAACAAATTAATAAAATGGCCACCGGACTATTACATTAACCCCCCTCCCCCATCTATTTGTTTTGTACAGTGCTGCAACTCGCTGTTTATTATCTATACATAGTCACTTCACCCCTACCTACATGTACAAATTACCTCTAACCTGTACCCCCCACACTGACTCGGTACCAGTACCCCCTGTATATAGCCTTGTTATTGTGTTACTTTTATAATTTTTTACTTTAGTTTATTTGGTAAATATTTTCTAAACTCTTCTTGAACTGCACTGTTGGTTAAGGGCTTGTAAGTAAGCATTTCGTATATTCGGCGCATGTGACAAATAACATTTTATTTTATTTTATTTGATCTTTACATAATTATTCAGACTTTTTGCTAGGAGACTCGGAATTGAGCTCAGGTGCGTCCTGTTTCCATTTTCCGTAGAGCTCCGAGACAGGATTGTGTTGAGGCACAGATCTGGGGAAAGGTACCAAAAAATAAATGTCTGCAGCCTTGAAGGTCCCCAAGAACAC
The DNA here is from genome assembly GCF_016432855.1 of Salvelinus namaycush. Classification (NCBI taxonomy): domain Eukaryota; kingdom Metazoa; phylum Chordata; class Actinopteri; order Salmoniformes; family Salmonidae; genus Salvelinus; species Salvelinus namaycush. The sequence continues at coordinate 10,957,594 of NC_052345.1, forward strand.
AGTGGCCTCCATCATTCTTAAATGGAAGAAGTTTTGAACCACCAAGACTCTTCCTAGAGCTGGCCACCTGGCCAATCTGAGCAATTGGCAGAGAAGGGCCTTGGTCAGGGAGGTGACCAAGAACCCGATGGTCACTCTGACAGAGATCTAGAGTTCCTCTGTGGAGATGGGAGAACCTTCCAGAAGGACAACCATCTCTGCAGCACTCCACCAATCAGGCTTTTATGGTAGAGTGGCCAGACGGAAGCCAATGCTCAGTAAAAGGCACATGGCAGCCCACTTGGAGTATTCCAAAATGCACCTAAAGACTCTCAGACCATGAGAAAAAAAATTCTCTGGTCAAATGAAAGCAAGATTGAACTCTTTGGCCTGAATGCCAAGAGTCATGTCTGGAGGACACCTGGCACCATCCCTACGGTGAAGCATGGTGGTGGCAGCATCATGCTGTGGCAATGTTTTTCAGAGGCAGGAACTAGGAGACCGGTCAGGATCGAGGCAAAGATGAACGGAGCAAAGTACAGAGGGATCCTTGTTGATAACCTGCTGCAGAGTGCTCAGGACAACGACCCTAAGCACACAGCAAAGACATCGCAGGAGTGGCTTCAGGACAAGTCTCTGAATGTCTTTGAGTGGCCCAGCCAGAGCCCGGACTTGAACCCAATCGAACATCTCTGGAGAGACCTGAAAATAGCTCTGCAGCGATGCTCCCCGTCCATCTTGACAGAGCTTGAGAGGATCTGCAGAGAAAAATGGGAGAAACTCCCCAAATACAGGTGTGCTATGCTTGTAGCGTCATATCCAAGAAGACTCTAGGCTGTAATCTCTGCCAAAGGTGCTTCAACAAAGTACTGAGTAAATGGTCTGAATACTATTACAGCCACACCCGTTGCTGACAGGTGTATAAAATTGAGCGCACAGCCATGCAATCTCCATAGCTAAACATTGTCAGTAGAATGGCCTTACGGAAGAGCTCAGTGACTTTCAACATGGCACCGTCATTGGATGCCACCTTTCCATCAAGTCAATTCATAAATTGTCTGTGCTGCTAGAGGTGCCTCGGTCAACTGTAAGTGCTGTTGTGAAGTGGAAATGTCTAGCAACAACGACTCAGCCGCAACGTGTAAACCACTAAAACTCACAGAAGGGGACAGCTAAGTGCTGCAACACACACTCCTGAGTTCCAAACTGAGTTTGGAAGCAACGTCAGTACAATAACTGTTCGTCGGGAGCTTCATGAAATGTGTTTCCATGACCGAGCATCTGCAGAAAATCCTAAGATCACCATGCGCAATGCCAAGCGTTGGCTGGAGTAGTTGAAAGCTCACCGCCATTGGACTCTGAGGCAGTGGAAACACATTCTCTGGAGTGATGAATCACGCTTCACCATCTGAAACGCCGACTGCGAGCCAGGCCTAATTGCCCAACATCAGTCCCCGACCTCACTAATGCTCTTGTGGCTGAATGGATGCAGATCCCCGCAGCAATGTTCCAACATCTAGCGGAAAGCCCAGAAGATTGGAGGGGGAGCAAAGGGGCGACCTACTCCAGAGTAATGAACATGATTTTGGAATGAGATGTTCGACTTTTGGTCATGTAGTGTATGAGATGGGATTTGTTGCATCCCAAATGGCACCCTATTTACTAGTAGCCTACACTACTTTAGACCAGAGCCCTATGGGTCCTGGGTGGCATTTGGGATTCATTTGATGTGTTATTGTGTTGTGAATCTGTTCCAGGATAATTTTTGATGGAGGGGCTGCAGTGGACCAGCTTCTCCTTGGTGCCTCTGTTCGTGGACGGGATGCTGGCGGAGGCCGGGACAGAGAACCAGATCATGACGTGAGTAGGGACAATGGAGGGATGACATGAGTAGTGATGAATGATCTAGAGATGGGGGCACGATGTTCTTTTGTCCTCCGTTCTTTTGGGACACTGTTCCTTTTGGTGAGGAGGGAGCGGGGGTAGAGAGAGATGGAGAAATGGAGGGATGATGTGTTTCGGCTCACTGTGCCGTTCTTTTGGGACACTTGTTGTTTTGAGGGGGAGGGATTATTGGAGATGAAGGGAGAGAGAAATGGAGGTATGACGTGTTTAATCTTTCTTTCTTCCATTCTTTTGGTGAAAGGGAGGAATTATGTAATTTCTCTCGTTCTCGTTCTCTTGGGAACCTTGTTCCTCTTGGAGAGAAGGTATGAGGGGATGGGGAGGAAAGAATATAGGAGTGGGAGGGAGGAATTTTAATTCAACGAATGCTAAATGGGAGACGAGGACTGATAGACATATTTAACAAGGAATATTCAATTACTCATACACTTGAGGTAATTGTTGAAAACTTGTAGCGCTAACCACCCCTGTCGAGTTATATTGTGTATCCATCCAGGTGCCATGTTCATTATGAAGGAAGGTTATCTTACTTTGGTTTTCAAGGTTTTTCGGACACTTTAGCTATAGGTCCGAGACAATCTTCAACAGGAAATGTGTCATGCCTGCTCCCGCTCCCCTCCCTGGCGCTTGAGGGCGCCAGGCTACCCGTCATCATACACACCTGTTACCAACATTACGTGCAGCTGCGCTCATTGGACTCACCTGGACTCCTTCACTTTGTTGATTACCTCCTGTATATCTGTCTGTTCCTTGGTTGTGTTCCCGTTGTCTGCATTGTCCGTATAGTGTTTGTTATGTGTTCCTGTCCAGACGCTGTTCCTGTTCCGTTTCCTGTCTGTATAGTGTTTGTTATGTGTTCCTGTCCAGACGCTGTTCCTGTTCCGTTTCCTGTCCGTATAGTGTTTGTTATGTGTTTCTGTCCAGACGCTGTTCCTGTTCCGTTTCCTGTCTGTATAGTGTTTGTTATGTGTTCCTGTCCAGACGCTGTTCCTGTTCCGTTTCCTGTCCGTATAGTGTTTGTTATGTGTTCCTGTCCAGACGCTGTTCCTGTTCCGTTTCCTGTCTGTATAGTGTTTGTTATGTGTTCCTGTCCAGACGCTGTTCCTGTTCCGTTTCCTGTCCGTATAGTGTTTGTTATGTGTTCCTGTCCAGACGCTGTTCCTGTTCCATTTCATGTCCGTCAGCTATTAAACCTTCACTCCCTGTACCTGCTTCTCATTCTTGCGTCGATCCTTTCAGAATGCGGGCACAAGAAACATCAGGGAATTATTTTTGTTTTGTTGGTGACGCCGGACCCGGGGCCGTAGCCGATGGAACCAGGGGTGCCTAAGCCAGCTCGTCGGGCTTCCACACCCTAGCTGGCTCGAGAGGTTTCCTTGTCATGGTTGGCTCGGAAGGCTCCCATCCCACGTCATGCTTCAACCTGCTCGTCGGGCTCCTATGCCTCAGCCGGCCCATGAGTTTTCTTGTTTTGTTGGTGACGTCGGGCTTGGATTCCGACGCCGATGGAACCGGGGGTGCCTAAGCTGGATCGTAGGGCCGTCATGCCCAAGCTGGCTCGAGAGGTTTCCTTGCCTCGGTTGGCTCGGCAGGTTCCCATCCGACGTCATGCTTCAGCCGGCCCATGGGGTTTCTACGCCGCAGTGCATGGTATCTGAAGCAATTGGCTTACAAAATCTATGGATAGTAGACCATAATTGCATCTGTCAAACAGGTACAACTCTTATTTCTTGAATAGGAAGAAATAGGCTCCAACACAAAGCCCTTTTGTTGTTAATAGCATAAAGTCAAGTTAAACTGCTGCTGCTACATATTAACATAGGTTATGTAAATGGCTTAAATATGGCTTATAGTGAAGTCAACAACTCTGATAAATAGCTTCAATATGGGCAACAAAATATATTGTTTTATTAAAATCCATTATATCAGTAGCAAGCTTACCTCCGGTCCTCCTTTTAATCTTTGCGTTCTCCCTCTCAAACTGAACAGGGCATCAGTAGGCCTAGTCTGCGCAGACACAGAAATATCATTTTTTGGACAAATCCGGAAGAAGCCTTTTACCCGCCTATTAAGGGGCCACCGTACACAGCATTCATTTGTTAGGCAGCACGCAAGGGTTTATATCAGCAAGAGCAGGGCAGGCCTGGGCTCATGATTGGAAATGCCTATCCATTTCAGTGTGTAACGCAGTGAAACCTAGTTTTTTTATACACCATCCCAGCAGCGCAAAAAACCCGGAAGTACATTTTCTTAGAAATATAACTTTATCCTGTGATTCTCCTAGCATGCTCTTCATATAGCCTAGGCCTATAGCATATAGTATATTCTATGGATCATTTGATTGTGACCACAGTAGTGGCACTTGATATTGCGCACCAGAGAATCAGGGATGAGGGACATCATCGGGCACACATCGAGATACTAAACTCAGCAAAAAAAGACACAGCCCTTTTTCAGGACCCTGTCTTTCAAAGATCATTCGTAAAAATCAAAATAACTTCACAGATCTTCATTTTAATGGGTTTAAACTCTGTTTCCCATGCTTGTTCAATGAACCATAAAAAATGTATGAACATGCACTTGTAGAATGGTTGTTAACTTCTACTTGGTACTCATCCCGGATCCGGGGGCACCCTCATCAGTAAAAAAGCTGACTAGCATAGCCTAGCATAGCGCCACAAGTAAATACTAGCATCTAAATATCATGAAATCACAAGTCCAAGACACCAGATGAAAGATACACATCTTGTGAATCCAGCCATCATTTCCGATTTTTAAAATGTTTTACAGGGAAAACACAATATGTATTTCTATTAGCTAACCACGATAGCAAAAGACCCAACCGCATATTTTCACAATTTTTTTACTGCATAGGTAGCTATCACAAATTCGACCAAATAAAGATATAAATAGTCACTAACCAAGAAACAACTTCATCAGATGACAGTCTTATAACAGATTTATTGTATAGCTATGTTTTGTTCGAAAAATTTGCATATTTCAGGTATAAATCATAGTTTTACATTGCAGCCACCATCACAAGTCTCACCAAAGCAGCTAGAATAACTACAGAAACCAACGTGAAATACCTAAATACTCATCATAAAACATTTATGAAAAATACACGGTGTACAGCAAATGAAAGACAAATATCTTGTGAATCCAGCCAATATTTCAGATTTTTTAAGTGTTTTACAGCGAAAACACAATATAGCATTATATTAGCTTTTTACAAAGTGAAAAGGGCGCCCCCCTATTGAGAAAAGGTTAAGACACTAACAGCTTACAGACAGTAGGCAATTAAGGTCACAGTTATGAAAACTTAGGACACTAAAGAGGCCTTTCTACTGACTCTGAAAAACACAAACGAAAGATGCCAGGGTCCCTGCTCATCTGCGTGAAGGTGCCTTAGGCATGCTGCAAGGAGGCATGAGGACTGCAGATGTGGCCAGGGCAATAAATTGTCGAAGGAATTATCATTACGCCGAGGCCTGTACTCTGGAGCGGAATCGATTTGGAGATGGGGGGTCCGTCATGGTCTGGGGCTGTGTGTCACAGCATCATCGGACTGAGCTTCTTGTCATTGCAGGCAAGCTCAATGCTGTGTGTTACAGGGAAGACATCCTCCTCCCTCATGTGATGCCCTTCCTGCAGGCTCATCCTGACATGACCCTCCAGCATGGCAATGCCACCAGCAATGCTGCTTGTTCTGTGCATGACTTCCTGCAAGACAGGAATGTCAGTGTTCTGCCATGGCCACCGAAGAGCCCGGATCTCAATCCATTCAGCACGTCTGGGATCTGTTGGATCTGAGGGTGAGGGCTAGGGCCATTCCCCCCAGAAATGTCAGGGAAATTGCAGGTGCCTTGGTGGAAGAGTGGGGTAACATCTCACAGCAAGAACTGGCAAATCTGGTGCAGTCCATGAGGAGGAGATGCACTGCAGTGCTTAATGCAGCTGGTGGCCACACCAGATACTGACTGTTACTTTTGATTTTGACCCTCCCTTTGTTCAGGGACACATTATTCCATTTATTTTTTTGCTGGGTTTATAATAAGCAACTAAGTCTCAAACCCAGAGCAATATGATATTGAATCGATTACAAATGACATGATCCTCCCCTGGACTAAATAAAAAAATAGTAAACCCTCCCCCTGACTGAAATTGAAAAAGCATGCCACTCCCCCAATTTCCTCAGGGTAACAAAGTTTTTACATGGTAGATAGTGTACTTCCAGTGTTTGCGTAGTTCAAATAAGCTCAATAGGTTAACATAAGAATGGTTTGACTTGCTGTTCTATGCTAATTTGACATTTGAAAATGACATACTGTAATCCCATGTGCGTTCACTATATGGATTAATATCCTGTATGTGTTTCACAGTGCGAGCCGTGTGTGATGGGCCAGAAACAGATCTATATTAAACGCAGACCAGGAAACTATTGCATGCTGGGAAAAGACTACACCGAAGTCCTCTCTGCTGAGTCGAGTATCTGTCGGGCCCAGGACTTTGAATGGTACTTATAGTATACTAGTATAATAACTCACAATTTGCAGTATAATATGACACATGAACACATGTCCTAGAACATCTTTTATCACAAAGTATTTACTTTTCAAATCTAAACATTAGTAGTTAAACAGAAGTTCAGCATTCATTGTCCATGAACGAGAGAGACATGTTGTATGATGCTTTGTATATGTTGTCCCATTTAAGCCAATTTTGGATTTAATTCTGTCACGACTCCCGCTGAAGTCGGTCCCTCTCCTTGTTCGGGCGGCGTTCGGCGGTCGACGTCACCGGTCTTCTAGCCATCGCCGCTCCACCTTTCATTTTCCATTGGTTTTGTCTTGTTTTCCCGCACACCTGGTTTACATCCCCTCATTACTCTTAGTGTATATTATCCTCTGTTCCCCCCATGTCTGTGTGTGTTTTTGTTCATTCGTTACATGTGTGACACTACAGGCTGGTTTTGCGCCGGGTATTGTTAACCCGTGGTTTTGTTATTTTGCACAATGTTGTGTGATTTTGTGCGCTATCGCTTGTTCCTTGGGCTAGAGTGTTGACGCAGTTGCGTCCGGCTGTTTTACTCTGCCTGATTAAAGTGTGCCTGTTCACTCATCTCTGCTCTCCTGCACCTGACTTCCTTTGACCAGTTGCGCACACTATTTCAGGATCCCATTAATTTGGTTCATTTTTGGTGTCCGTACCCCAATTATCAGATATGTTTGGTGATCATTTTACGCAATTTGCTCCTAACGTCTGTCTCTCTGCTTAGCTCATTTTGCTATGTTTAAAATAACGTAGAGAAGATGAGGGATGTTAATAGGACTGTAGATTGTATATATAAAAAAAATTGTGCACACCATTTGAGCTAAATCATGTGGAAATTTCTGTAATCTTTTATTTCAGCTCATGAAAGATGTGAATAACACTTTACATGTTGTGTTCATATTTTTGTTCAGTGTACATACATAGATATCGGTAAGGTTCTGTTTTTCTTTTCTTAGTCAAACTTGTTTTTTTCTTTGTGTTCTTGAACGTAGCCCTGGGTCTTTGTGTTCTGGAACGTAAGCCCTGATATTCATTTTTGTTCACTGATTTCACCTGTGTTCGTTTCTCACCTGGTCTCATCAGCTCCCTATTTAGTTCAGTTCTTTCTGTTTGTATGGTTGTGAGGTATTGTTTGTTTTTGACTGCCTACCTGTGTTTGACCATTACCTGCCTGTGTTTGACCATTACCTGCCTGTGTTTGACCATTACCTGCCTGTGTTTGACCATCACCTGCCTATGTTTGACCATCACCTGCCTGTGTTTGACCATTACCTGCCTGTGTTTGACCATTACCTGCCTGTGTTTGACCATTACCTGCCTGTGTTTGACCATTACCTGCCTGTGTTTGACCATTACCTGCCTGTGTTTGACCATTACCTGCCTGTGTTTGACCATTACCTGCATGTGTTTGACCATTACCTGCCTGTGTTTGACCATTACCTGCATGTGTTTGACCATTACCTGCCTGTGTTTGACCATTACCTGCCTGTGTTTGACCATTACCTGCCTGTGTTTGACCATTACCTGCCTGTGTTTGACCATTACCTGCCTGTGTTTGACCATTACCTGCCTGTGACCACGATTCCTGCCTTCTGTGAAGGCTTAATAAACATCTGCCGCAATCTGCGCGTGAATCTACACCTTTTTCTCCCTTACAATATCACACTTTATATATTCAATAAATAATAAGTGAGGAGAGATGAGTATTAATATGTAACCAAAACACCCTGGGAGTCTGCACCACTATAATGTACTAAACTGGACACCATACTTTTGTTTGACTTAATGGAAAGAAATTGAATCAATAAATTACCAAAGCTGTGATTCAGTCGTGCTGTAATGTCCTTAACTGGACACTGTACCCTCATTGGACTCACTCGGTCCTTTATAACTATTATCCCAACCAACCATAACACCATAACTCACTTGACAGCATGTCAATAAATTGGGGGAGGTTCCTAATCACACTGAGGCCAGACCAGGCCATAGTGAGTCCTATATGGACCTCAGGCTTTGTTGCTTCCTGTTAGTTCAGGCTAGGTAATTAATTGATACATCAATGACAGTGTCATAATTAGAATCGGCACTTGCCTAACCTGCTTTGCGTGATGTAAATCACTTTGTGATTGGGAGGTAGCTAAAGTCAGCCGGTGGAAGTCAGCCATCCCTAACCTGGCTGCCTGTGTTGACATGAAGTCCCCCAGGGCTCAGTCTTCCTACCTCTGCTGATCTGGAGCATTTGTCAACCGCAGCCCAATCAATATATAATAATTATGCGTTGAAATGGAAAGAATTTCTATAATATGTATCGTGCTGAGAGGATAGGAAAGAGAAGCCGTAACATATAACACAGTAATGCTGTATGTCCTTTGGATCAAAATCATATCAAATTGTATTTATCACATGCTTTGTAAACACCAGGTGTAGACTAACAGTGAAATGCTTACTTACGGGCTCTTCCAACAATACAGAGAGAAAGATATAGAAAAATAATAATAAATAGATAATGAGTGACGATAACTTGGCTATATACACGGGGTACCAGTACCAAGTTGACGTGCAGATGTATGAGGTAATTGAGGTAGATATGTACATATACAGGAGGTAGAGGTAAAGTGTTGATATTGATCACATTCTGTATGTGATTTGTTATAGTGATTATGGCTATGAACGGCGTAGGGAAGGGAACTGTCTACCAGCATTCTGGTTCAACCCAACTGTTGTATCAAGGAGCTGCAGCCAAGGACAGAAGTACCTCAACAGCACAGGGTGAGTTGCACATAGGGACACTATTTTGTAGCGTTTCTATGTTGTCTATTCTAAGTGAAGGCAACCCTTCTGTATATTTCTGCTCAGTGGGAGGCCATATATTTTTGCTCTGATGTTTTCCATTTCATTTTGTAAAGAATTATGTTGGTCATGATGTGGTCCATGTAAAAAAAAAAGCCTGAATAGGTGTCACACATTTCAAAAGAGAAGTACAACAACACATTAAAGCTTACAGTGGCTACAGTATCTCTCTGTATAGGTTGGCCAATGCTCATCATCTTCCCATCTTCCCACTGTAATTAAACACTGGCAGGGTGTCACACCTTCTGGCACGGCTCCTAGTGTGAATAGTGATATTGGCTATTTAGGCCTGAGTCATTCACCAGACAGTAGATCTATACTGAGTGACATAGTGTACTACTGAGAGCTACAAAGCACAGTCAGGAGTCCTAGGACACAGATTAGGACGCCTCAGGATGGTGTAGGTCTGAGGAGAACGGTTCATCGTTCATTTATGCATTCGCTTCCCCAAAAGGTCAAAAGTCATGTTTTGTCCAGAAGTTAGAAAACATGTTGGAGTTTTGTCAATGTGACTGACAACTACTGTACTGTCTTGTGTCAGACATTAACGTTCAGGGTTAAAAGTACTTTTTGAATTAGTCATTACTAAGCATTTTTAAGTTTAGTCAAAGAAGTGCAAGTCTTGTTCACTAGCTCTGTCACTTCCACAATCAATTTGAGGTAAAAAAATAAAATATTAATACGACTTCTAGTCAAGCTTCATTGATGAACGTGACCAATACCTTAGCCTTGTTAACTAGTAGTGTCATGAAGCCATAACCTCAGAAAACCATACTGAACATGTACTAACTCATTCATATGGTATCTTCTTAAGGTACCGAAAAGTGGTGTTCAACAACTGCATCAAGGGAGTCAAGGACATGTACACACCCAGGAAGCAGATGTGTCCCAACAGGGCTCCAAAAGGCCTTTCTCTCTCCACCAGAGAGGGCAAGCTTACCGCCGACCTGCACACCAACGTCACCTTCCTGGTGCATCTGGATGAGGTAGAGCTGGGCCAAAAGCCAAAATGGCTTCCTTTTTGTATATCATTGTTCTGGGCCTAGGAGCCCAAATGGATGCCTTTGTACACATTACTGTTATGAGTTGCATTGATTTTTACCTTAATTAAGCCATGTAATGAAAAATCTATGTGTTTTGTGTATTTATGCATAGTTGTAAAAGTAGTCCTAGCATGTGGTGCACAACTCACTCACTCTAGGCCTGTTACTGAGTGAAATATGGATGTTTCTCCAGACATAAGCTTGAAATGATTTCCCTGTTATGTCATCTCATATACACCAACCCCTGAAAGTTTAATAGTCACTTGCAACACAACATCACCCACACACAGCTACAGACCCCAAGCCCCGAGCTGAGAGGCAGAGTAAGAGATAAAGACCTTAGAGAGAGATGCACCCCTGGAGACCCTGTTATAGAGTGTTAGACTCAGAGTAGCCTCTTCTAGGGCCAGGGCCTTGCCTCACTCCCCTCACTCCCTAGACACTGTTCAACCACCTCACATTAAATGCAGGTTGAAGAAGTGCGGAGGCGCTCTGCTCGGTGCGGCGGTGCTTTCCCCCTGCACTGCAGCTAAGAAGTGTCTTTCCCACTAGGTCTCTCCCGGGCCCAGTTGACATATTACAGTGTGATGAGTTGAGGAATTGAGGGTCTATTTCTTTCATTAAGAAAGGATTCCTCTGATAGAGGGGAAGGGGGAAGGAAAGAGAGAGAGAGGTGGGGGGGACTTATGCATTTGGGAAATCCTTCATTCCCATTGAATTCAGACTTTAATTTATATTCATGAAGCACGAGATGGCAGTATTTCTTGAGGAGAGCAAATGGCCCTAAATATTTAAGCGGCACTGCTACTGTAGCTAGTAAACATGGTGGATCAGAAAAAGAAAATGAAAAGAAAGGAGAGAGGGAGGTGGAAGAACGTTTTGTTGTTTTGAGAGAGGGATAGGATCTGCACTGTCAAGTGACCTTGGGTTAACCTTGGATTACGTAATATACTGGGATTAATTATTGTAGATTGGCACTGTTGGTGGTAGACTTTCTGTCTGAATATCTCATAAATAGAACATGTCTCAGACTTGCTGTATGCCACAGAGTCCCTCCCCCAAAAATTATAATTTGTGGAAATCTTGATTGTGGATTTGTCAACTACATCATTGCACGGCGTAAAGTCATTATACTGTCCAGATGTACTATACATTAGCTACCTTATAGCATGTCATGTTTACACCAATCAGATTTAGTCTACATTAGCTACCTTATAGCATGTCATGTTTACACCAATCAGATTTAGTCTACATTAGCTACCTTATAGCATGTCATGTTTACACCAATCAGATTTAGTCTACATTAGCTACCTTATAGCATGTCATGTTTACACCAATCAGATTTAGTCTACATTAGCTACCTTATAGCATGTCATGTTTACACCAATCAGATTTACTCTACATTAGCTACCTTATAGCATGTCATGTTTACACCAATCAGATTTACTCTACATTAGCTACCTTATAGCATGTCATGTTTACACCAATCAGATTTACTCTACATTAGCTACCTTATAGCATGTCATGTTTACACCAATCAGATTTAGTCTACATTAGCTACCTTATAGCATGTCATGTTTACACCAATCAGATTTACTCTACATTAGCTACCTTATAGCATGTCATGTTTACACCAATCAGATTTACTCTACATTAGCTACCTTATAGCATGTCATGTTTACACCAATCAGATTTAGTCTACATTAGCTACCTTATAGCATGTCATGTTTACACCAATCAGATTTAGTCTACATTAGCTACCTTATAGCATGTCATGTTTACACCAATCAGATTTAGTCTACATTAGCTACCTTATAGCATGTCATGTTTACACCAATCAGATTTACTCTACATTAGCTACCTTATAGCATGTCATGTTTACACCAATCAGATTTACTCTACATTAGCTGCCTTATAGGATGTCATGTGTACTCCAACCAGAACCACTGGAATTGTCCCAAAAGTGCAAATCCATCCACCTAGCTCTCCAGGCAGGCTCAATCAAACACTCAAAGCATTTTAAAGAAAGCAAAAACTATTTGAACCCAGGTATGATACACCATCAGCACGACAACACTGACATCACACCGTTTACACCAGTGGTTCTCAACTGGTTTTGCCTGTGGACCAACATTTGACAATGACAATTGAGTCGCGACCTAATATTATGGACAGTTGATGATTACATTTTGTAATGTTGTATTGCAGCTGCCTTCTTGGGAAAGTATTTACAATCAATCAATCAAATGTATTTATAAAGCCCTTCTTACATCAGCTGATGTCACAAAGCGCTGTACAGAAACCCAGCCTAAAACCCAAACAGCAAGCAATGCAGGTGTAGAAGAGCGGTGGCTAGGAAAAACTCCCTAGAAAGGCCGGAACCTGGGAAGAAACCTAGAGAGAAACCAGGCTATGAAGGATGGCCAGTCCTCTTCTAGCTGTGCCGGGTGGAGATTACAACAGTACATGACCAAGATGTCAAATGTTCATAGATGACCAGCAGGGTCAGATAATAATAATCACAGTAGTTGTAGAGGGTGCAACAGGTCAGCACCTCAGGAGTAAATGTCAGTTGTCATAGAGTATCTTTACCGCACCTACTGTCTCTAGAGAGTTTAAAACAGCAGGTATGGGACAAGGTAGCACATCCGGTGAACAGGTCAGGGTTCTATAGCCGCAGGCAGAACAGTTGAAACTGGAGCAGCAGCACAACCAGGTGGACTGGGGACAGCAAGGAGTCATCAAGTCATGTAGTCCTGAGGCTCAGGTCCTCCGAGAGAAGAGAGAAAGAGAGAGAGAGAGAGAAAATAGAGAAAATGAGAGAGAGAATTAGAGAGAACATACTTAAATTCACACAGGACACTGGATAAGACAGGAGAAATACTCCAGATATAACAGACTGACCCTAGCCCCCTGACACATAAACTTTTGCAGCATAAATACTGGAGGCTGAGACAGGAGTGGTCGGGAGACACTGTTGCCCCGTCCGACGATACCCCCGGATAGGGCCCAACAGGCAGGATATAACCCCACCCACTTTACCAAAGCACAGCCCCTACACCACTAGAGGGATATCTTCAACCACCAACTTACTATCCTGAGACAAGGCCGAGTAAAACCCACAAAGATCTTCCCCACGGCACGAACCCAAGGGGGAGCGCCAACCCGGACAGGAAGATCACGTCAGTCACTCAACCCACTCAAGTGACGCACCCCTCCTAGGGAAGGCATGTAAGCCAATGAAAAAGAGCACCAGTAAGCCAATGACTCAGCCCCTGTAATAGGGTTTGAGGCAGAGAATCCCAGTGGAGAGAAGGGAACCGGCCAGGCAGAGACAGCAAGGGCGGTTCATTGCTCCAGTGCCTTTCCGTTCACCTTCACACTCCTGGGCCAGACTACACTCAATCATAGGACATACTGAAGAGATGAATCTTCAATAAATAAATAAAGGTTGAGACCGAGTCTGTCTCTCACATGGATAGGCAGACCATTCCATAAAAATGGAGCTCTCTAGGAGAAAGCCCTGCTTCTAGCTGTTTGCTTAGAAATTCTAGGGACAGTAAGGAGGCCTGCGTCTTGTGACCGTAGCGTACATCTAGGTATGTACAGCAGGACCAAATCGGAAAGATAGGTAGGAGCAAGCCCATGTAATGCTCTGTAGGTTAGCAGTAAAACCTTGAAATCAGCCTTAGCCTTAACAGGAATCCAGTGTAGGTAGGCTAGCACTGGAGTAATATGATACATTTTTGGGGTTCTATTTAAGATTCTAGCAGCCGTGTTTAGCTCTAATTGAAGATTATTTAGTGCTTTATCCGCATAGGCGGAAAGTAGAGCATTGCAGTAATCTAATCTAGAAGTGACAAAAGCATTTTTCTGCATCATGTTTGGACAGAAAGTTTCAGATTTTTGCAATGTTACGTAGATAGAAAAAGGCTGTCCTTGAGACAGTCTTGATATGTTCAGGGTCCAGAGTAACGCCTAGGTCATTTAAAGTTTTATTTGAGACGACTGTACAACCATCAAGACTAATTGCCAGATTCAACAGAAGATCTCTTTGTTTCTTGGGACCTAGAACTAGCATCTTTGTTTTGTCCGAGTAAAAGTAGAACATTTGCCACCATCCACTTCCTTATGTCTGAAACACAGGCTTCCAGGGAGGGCAATTTTGGGGCTTCACCATGTTTCATCAAAAAGTACAACTGTGTGTCGTCCGCACAGCAGTGAAAGTTAACATTATGTTTCCGAATGACATCACCAAGAGGTAAAATATATAGTGAAAACAACAGTGGTCCTTGAACTGAGCCTCGAGGAACAACAAAATGTTCAGTTGCTTTGTCAGAGGACAAACCATCTACAGAGACAAACTGATATCTTTCAATCTCTCCAAAAGAATGTGTTGATCGATGGTATCAAATGCAGCACTAAGGTCTAGGAGCACGAGGACAGATGCAGAGCCTCGGTCTGACGCCATTAAAATGTAATTTTCCACCTTCACAAGTGCAGTCTTAGTGCTATGATGGGGTCTAAAACCAGACTGAAGCGTTTCGTATACATTGTTTGTCTTCAGGAAGGCAGTGAGTTGCTGCGCAACAGCTTTTTCATTTTTTTGAGAGGAATGGGAGATACGATATAGGCCGATAGTTTTTTATATTTTCTGGGTCAAGGTTAGGCTTTTTCAAGAGAGGCTTTATTACTGCCACTTGTCGTGAGTTTGGTACACATCCTGTGGATAGGTAGCCGTTTATTATGTTCAACATAGGAGGGCCAAGCACAGGAAGCAGCTCTTTCAGTAGTTTAGTTGGAATAGGGTCCAGTATGCAACTTTAAGGTTTAGAGGCCATTACTATTTTCATCCATGTGTCAAGAGGTATAGTATTAAAAAACGTAAGTGTCTCCCTTGATCCTAGGTCATGCAGACTCAGGACAACTGATCTTTGGAGAAATACGCAGATTTAAAGAGGAGACCGTAATTTGCTTTCTAATGATCATGATATTTTCGTCAAAGAAGTTCATGAATTTATCACTGCTGAAGTGAAAGCCATCTTCTCTTGGGGAATGCTGCTTTAGTTATCTTCGCGACAGTATCAAAAATACATTTTGGATTGTTCTTGTTTTCCTCAATTAAGTTGAAAAAATAGGATGATCGAGCAGCAGTGAGGGCTCTTCGATTCTGCACGGTACTGTCTTTCAAAGCTAGTCGGAAGGCTTCCAGTTTGGTGTAGCGCCATTTTCGTTCCAATTTTCTGGAAGCTTGCTCCAGGGCACGGGTATTATATGTACAGCAGGGAGCTAGTTTCTTACGACAAATGTTTTTTGTTTTTAGGGGTGCGACTTCATCTAGGGTATTACACAAGGTTAAATTGAGTTCTTCAGTTAGGTGGTTAACTGATTTATATACTCTGACGTCCTTGGGTAGGTGCAGGGAGTCTGGAAGGGCATCTAGGAATATTTGGGTTGTCAGAGAATTTATAGCACGGCTTTTGATGATCCTTGGTTGGGGTCTGAGCAGATTATTTGTTGTGATTGCAAACGTAATAAAATGGTGGTCCGAAAGTCCAGGATTATGACGAAAAACATTAAGATCCACAACATTTTTTCCACTGGACAAAACTCGGTCCAGAGTATGACTGTGACAGTGAGTAGGTCAGGAGAGATGTTGAACAAAACCCACTGAGTCGATGATGGCCCCCGAAAGCCTTTTGGAGTGGGACTGTGGACTTTTCCATGTAAATATTAAAGTCACCAAAAATGTGAATATTATCTGCCATGACTACAAGATTCGATAGGAATTCAGGCAACTTAGTGAGGAATGCTGTATACAGCCCAGAAGGCCTGTAAACAGTAGCTATAAAAAGTGATTGTGTAGGCTGCGAAAACGCAGTCGTTTTTGTTTTGTAAATTGAAATTTGCTATCGCTCGTGCCACACTTAACACAGTAAATTCATCAGGCTTAAGCCATGTTTCAGTCAGGCCAATCACATCAAGATTATGATCAGTGATTAGTTCATTGACTATAACTGCCTTTGAAGTGAGGGATCTAACATTAAGTAGCCCTATTTTGAGATGTGAGGTATCACAATCTCTTTCAATAATGACAGGAATGGAAGAGGTGAGATTTCCAGTGAGATTGCTAAGGCGAACAACGCCATGTTTAGTTTTGCCCAACCTAGATCAAGGCACAGACATGATCTCAATGGGGATAGCTGAGCTGACTACACTGACTGTGCTAGAGGCAGACTGCACTAAGCTGGCAGGCTGGCATACAGTTTGCTGCCTGGCCTGCACCCTATCTCATTGTAGAGCTAGGGGAGTTAGCTGAGCTGATGAGAGCACCCCTCCAGCTAGGATAGAGTCTGTCACTCCTCAGCAGGCCAGGCTTGGTCCTGTTTATGGGTGAGTCCCAGAAAGATGGCCAATTATCTACAAATTCTATATTTTGTGAGGGGCAGAACACAGTTTTTAACCAGCGATTGAGATGAGACTCTGCTATAGAGCTCATCACTCCCCCTAACTGGGAGGGGGCCAGAGACAGTTACTCGATGCCGACATCTTTCAGCTGATTTACACGCTGAAGCTATGTTGCGTTTGGTGACCTCTGACTGTTTCATCCTATCATCGTTGGTGCCAACGTGGATAACAATATACCTATACTCTCTACACTCACCAGTTTTAGCCTTAGCCAGCACCATCTTCAGATTAGCCTTAATGTTGGTAGACCTGCCCCCTGGTAAACTGTGTATGATCGCTGGATTACTCGTTTGAAGTCTAATACTACGGGTAATGGAGTCGCCAATGTCTAGGGTTTTCAATTTGTCAGAGCTAATGGTGGGAGGCTTCGGCGTCTCAGACCTCGTAACGGGAGGAGGAGAGACCAGAGAAGGCTCTACCAAAAAAGCACACTATGCAATAATCTGAGTACAGCGCTCAGAGCCCAAACAAGCCAAAGAGATATCCGCCATGTTGTGGAGTCAACAAAGTCAGAAATAGCATTATAAATATTCACTTACCTTTGATGATCTTCATCAGAATGCACTCCCAGGAATCCCAGTTCCACAATAAATGTTTGATTTGTTCGATAAAGTCCATCATTTATGTCCAAACACCTCCTTTTGTTTGCGCGTTTAGTACACAATCCAAACTGACGACGCGCTGGCAGGTCCAGGCGAAAGTTCAGACGAAAAGTCATATTACAGTTCGTAGAAACATGTCAAACTAAGTATAGAATCAATCTTTAGGATGTTTTTATCATAAATCTTCAATAATGTTCCAACCGGAGAATTTCTTTGTCTTCAGAAATGCAATGGAACGCAAGCTACTTCTCATGTGAATGCGCGTGACCAGCTCGTTGCACTCTGCCGACCTCTGACTCAATCCCCTTTCATTCCCCCCCACTTCACAGTAGAAGCATCAAACAAGGTTCTAAAGACTGTTGACATCTAGTGGAAGCCTTAGGAAGTACAATATGACCCCATGTCCACTGTATCTTGGATAGTCAAAGACTTGAAAACCTACAAACCTCAGATTTCCCACTTCCTGGTTGGATTTTTTCTCAGGTGTTTGCCTGCCATATGAGTTCTGTTATACTCACAGACATCATTCAAACAGTTTTAGAAACTTCAGAGTGTTTTCTATCCAAATCTACCAATTATATGCATATTCTAGCTTTTAGGACAGAGTAGCAGGCAGTTTATTCTGGGCACCTTTTTATCCAAGCTACTCAATACTGCCCCCCAGTCCCAAAGAAGGTAACCTTTCCAGGACACACGTTCTGCTAGCGGAACCCCCCCACAACATTCCGCTGAAAAGGCAGCGTGGGAAATTCAAAAAAATTTGGGGGACAAATGTAACTTTCACACATTAATGGGGAGAACCGGTTGAAAGTTTTTGTCGGCTGAGTGAGCGACACTGGTTGAGCATTCCTACAGCATTTCCTTCCAGAAGCCATGAGAAAATGTTCCAGCTGTGGGGACTGTGTGAGGGGATTTATACTACTATCTGTACTTATTGGTGGCACAGACGCTGTTTCATCCTTTCCTACACTTAAATTACCATTGCCTAACGATTGCGTCTGAAGCTGGGCTTGCAGCACAGCTTTCCTCGCGATAAGGCGATCGTTCTCCTGTATATTATGAGTACAGCGACTGCAATTAGAAGGCATAATGTTAATGTTGCTATTTAGCTTTGGCTGGTGGAGGTCCTGACGCAGCACGTCCAGATAAAGCGTCCGGGATGAAAAAGTTTAATGAAAAAAGTTGAGCGAAGATTAAAAAAATATATTAAAAAAATGGTAATTAAAAAGTGAAAACCGTAAAATTGACAGGTAGCAAAATAAGGTTAGCAACAAACCGCACGTAAAGAAGTCTACAATTACACAGCCATATTTTTTACAAGTTTTATATTTTGTCTTTTTAAATTTTACCCCCTTTTTTCTCCCCAATCTCGTGGTATCCAATTGTTAGTAATTACTATCTTGTCTCATCGCTACAACTCCCGTACGGGCTCGGGAGAGACGAAGGTCGAAAGCCATGCATCCTCCGAAACACAACCCAACCAAGCTGCTTCTTCTTAACACAGCGCGCCTCCAACCCGGAAGCACCAATGTGTCGGAGGAAACACCGTGCACCTGGCTACCAGGTTAGCGCGCACTGCGCCCGGCCCGCCACAGGAGTCCCTTGTGCGCGATGAGACAAGGATATCCCTACCGGCCAAACCCTCCCTAATGACGCTAGGCCAATTGTGCGTCACCCCACGGACGCGGCCGGCTGCGACAGACCCTGGGCGCGAGCCCAGAGTCTCTGGTGGCACAGCTAGCGCTGCGATGCAGTGCTCTAGACCACTGCGCCACCCGGGAGGCTACACAGCCATATTAACGGAGAAAACATTTATTATAAATTCAAGAGAATAAACAATTTTAATTAGGAGTGGGGTGTAACACATTATAAGACTCATGACATTAGAAGAACATGACATCAAAACCCTTCCAATAATGTTAATGAACAGTAACACATACCAGTTTTTTTAAATAGAAAAAACAGCAATCATTAGGAATTATTCATCAATTACCATGTGAATAGTTTCACAACCTTAAATAAAGTTAAATAAAGGTTAAATATATATTTTTTAATAAGCTTAAAGTTTTTTTAAAGGTGTATGTTTTTAACTAGTTCATAACATGTAATATGAATGTCAGAGTTAATTAACAAGAATTAATCTAGTGAACAATAACTCATTAAACGGTTTGTGTATTGTGTGTGTGTGCACGCGCGTGTGTGGCCTACCAGTGGGAAAGCTGGGGGTGTTTCTTTAGTTTGAAATCTGGGGTGATAGTTGACAGGGCTACTCGGAGGTCATGCTGGCTGTCCAGTTTGTTTCTGCTTTTAGTTTTCAGCACGGCCATAGCAGAGAAGCCACTTTCACACAGATAGGTAGTGCTGAACGGTAGCATGATTCTGATTGCATGACAGGAGAGAGCAGGATACTCTCCCGCTAAGCTTCACCAGAACTGTGACAGTGTCATTCCCGGGACACGCATGCTTACTCCAAGATCAAATGACAACTCCACCAGCTGATCCTCTTCGTTGCCTGGCAACGTGACGCTTCCCTTCTCCACTCAAAAGGGGTCCCGTATCCAGTCGTCTTGTCTCCTGTTCTGCTCCGGGAAGTAGTCGCAAAACTTTCCTTACAGCTTGACAAGATGCTGTTTAATGTTTGTTTTTTGAGTGTGTCGCCGTGCTCTTTGTTGATCAGATTCTGAATCTCGAAATCAGCATTGGGAAACATGTCAATACTCCTGTTAGAATCATGATTTACCCAAATGATGAGCTTCATATTGAAGGTATCCACTTTGTCCCTCTGTTCAAATCAATTGTGCCCACTCCCTTGCATTGACACATTGAGAGATGTCAGATGATCAAAAATATCTGCCAGGTAGGCAACCTGTGCGAGCCATTCCTCACAATCGAAATGTTCGGCCAGAGATGACCTGTTTTCCGGAAGAAACGCGGCAATCTCCACCAGAAGCTCATAAAAGCGACCCAACACTTTACCCCTGGAAAGGCAGCGGACTTCTGCATGATAAAGCACCCGCTGGTACTCGCTCCCCATATCCCTGCAGAAGGCCTGGAAACACTTACTTTTCGTGAAACTCTTTTTGATATAGTTGACACACTTGATCACATCCTGGAGAGTGGCGTGGAGCTCAGGCACCATGTCCTTCGCTGCCAATGCCTCCCTGTGTAGGAAGCAGTCGGTGCTCTCTCCAGGATCCGCTTTACTACTCCAAAGTGCTTTCCTGTCATGGCAGCTGCCCTATCAGCGGTCACACCGACGCATCCATCCCAGACCAGTTCCGCGGAGCCCAGGTGCATATCAATTGTGTTAAAGACAGCCTCTGCAATGGTGTTGGTGCGAAAATCAGCACTAGGAACTGCTCCTCAAAGTTATCATCCCACACATGTCTAGCATAGACCATTTGAATGGCATGGTTAGCCACATCTGTGGATTCATCAAGCTGCAGTGGATAATGGCCATTTTCACTGATGCGCTCTGATGTCTGGCACGTTATGTCCTCAGACATGTCCTGGATTCTCCTTCTCATGTTGTCATTGGATAGGGGTATAGTTTTAAGTTTGTTGGCGGCTGACTCTCCCAAGATTTCAGTGCACATATAATTCGCAGCAGGGAGTATGAGATCCTCTGCGCTGGTGTCTGCTTTTTTTGCACATAGCAGTGCGCTGGCCCTCAAGGTATACGCAAAGTGGCTTTTCTTGTCAGCATACCTTCTTCAATGAATCTTCTGAGGACACCAGATATTGACATTTTCTTAAAAAAAAAGGTCACCTGTCTTATCTTTGTGACTTGGATGCTTGGTGTCCAGATGCCTTTTCATTATGAAGGGTTTCATGCTCTCATTAGCTAACAGCTCGTTGCATAGGACGTCTACACTCACCCTGCCTGTCTTCAATATATGTACAACCATATTTGATGAAGTCGGGGGTTGTATTTTCTCTTCTTGACAGGGACCCGGTTGTCTGCCTTGTTGTTGACATTGGAAGCAGCAGTAGATGAAGAGGGAGCTGCACCTTTAAAAAACTTGTCCACCGATTTTACTCTGACACCTAGCCTACATGAGTTATATGACAGCTAACTATCCACATGTGCAATGCCTGCAGAACACATCTGCATAGGTAGCTATCAATCAAGATAGCTGTCAGAAGAAGATCTGTATTATCTGATTGGACGTGCCACATTTCAAACAAAACAATGTTGCAGAGTGGCATTTTTATTGGATCAGTGTGTGTGTGTGGGGGGGGGGGGGGTTCAATGAGCGTGTGCAGCGCGAAAACCCTCCAAGTCCGAACATAGCTAGCTATTTCAACACTGCTGACGCGCTGCAAGTGTAAAGTCAGTAACAAAAGGCGGTGCAGCGCACGCACGCCTGTGTGTAGCGGTAACGTTGTGAAAGTAAGCAACAATATGTGGCGACGCCGTATCCTTTCAAAATAAATGTTTCAGTATCGCGGTTACCTTTCAAAATATTTTTTTATTAAATGTTTTATATTCCTGTAAAAGTGTCCATGACCCCTTAAAATCCTCCCCCGACCCCACGACCCCCAGTTGAGAATCTCTGGTTTACACCATCCTTAGTGTGTTGACATTCACCTGAACAAGAATACAATACACTGCTGTCCAGACCATGACGCTTATCCTATTATTCCCTGAGTCACACATGTAGCCACGGACACAAAGCGTGATATTTAGCCAGCAGGCCAGCATCAGTCTCATGCAGATTAGCTAGTGATCCCAGGACACTTCGATAGAGAACTAGAAGTGTCCAGAGAGTGTCAACAACGGACACCAACAAAAACCTGAGTGACATCTATACCACAGAAGACCTAACCCATTCCGAATGACATTTTGTCAAAGGATTGTGGGCCATTACAGTTCCACACAATAGCCTCCACTGTTATCCCTTTTCTACCTTTCTTTATTCGGCTTATTCATAGTTTATCATTTTCGGTGTATGGTGAGAAATATTTCCCTCAGAAGCCTTTCCCCACAAACAGTCAACCTTACAGTGTTTTCACACTCTGCTGCGCTTGAAAAGAAGCTAAACAGATAGTGAATAAGCAGAGAGAGAGAAAGAGAGAGACACAATAATCGGTTTTACATTTTGCTATTGTTGTGTTTGTTGCTGGACCGGAGCCCCCTTGTGCTAATGCCGTGTAACAAATGAAGATCCCAATTGCATTGCATTACAATGTGCCACGAGGAGGCTGGGAGTTAGTTGTGCTTGCTCGCAGGGTACGGGCGGGATAAGTGGGAGAGTTTGGTCTCAGCAGCAGCTGGAGCTCCCAGCAACACTTGTGGTGTGTGTGTGTTGATCCTAGGGAAGTGCCAGATGTAACCCACCTGAGTAGACCTGCTGCAGATACTGTAGCGACAGAGTACTCACACACACACACACAGAGAGAGAGAGAGACACACCTCATTAGCAGTAACAGGCAAACATACTGCTCTCACGGTGGGGCAGAACATGATGCAACCCCAATGTTGGGCTGGTGATGACTGCTTGTGTCTGTGTGTGAATGTTGCTCAGCAGTCTGTTGACTAGTGTACCTGCCACCCTACTGTCTCTTGATTAATACACTGCCTCGACTTCCCTGTCGTTCTCTCTCTCCTTCACACACACACACCACAGGAGCCAGACACTCCTAGTGGTGTTAAGTAACATGGCAGACTCAGTATGCACGCTAATGTAGAGGTGTCACAACACCGGCTGTTGGACTTTGACAAAAACAAAGAATGATGCCCTGCCTGTGCCCATGCATGCTGAGTGCTGATTACTGAGTGGTACAGTGGTTTTGGGGCATTGTATTAAACCCCATTTCAACAATGACATGTATTTAAGTCTATAATAAACACAAGTACAAGCATCTGGCTGGGCTCTCAAATACAATGGAATTGTGTTTTTTAAAATAATGGTGTTTGGGACAATTTTATTATTTTTTTGTTCTGTCTTTCTTTCTTCATCTTTAGTCCTTACTTTAAACTTTACTTGTATTCCAGGGTGACTCAATGAGAACCAACATCCAACTGGACTTCAGAGATGTCACGGCAGTCTCCTAATCCAACCTGAGCTGGATCGAAGAGGGGATCAGACACGTTTACAAGACGGCTTGGGTATTCCGTTTCTCGGCCTTGGCGGAGAACAGCCTGGGATTTGATTCCACCACCTTGTATCTCCATGTTATGTGGATGTCACCTCTATACATTCATCTATTGTGTCAGGTGTATTCAATAACAACCATTGAGGACTGAAGTACTTTTCGGTTTAGTTTCTACTGTACCTGGTAGATAATTGGTCAGTTTCTGTGACATCGGCCATTGATTGGCCAGAGTGGTCACTCATCTGGTGACCCTGGTCTGAATCAGTCCCTGATTGGAAAGAAAGGATGGAAAACAACAGTGCTGTGGTTCTCAAGGATCATAATTGAATATCTCTGCCTCATATTTCTCTGTAAATAACCACCTTACTAAATATACAGCAGTGTACAATGGACCCAGTTAAAGACAA
Source organism: Salvelinus namaycush (assembly GCF_016432855.1). Taxonomy (NCBI): domain Eukaryota; kingdom Metazoa; phylum Chordata; class Actinopteri; order Salmoniformes; family Salmonidae; genus Salvelinus; species Salvelinus namaycush. Next base: position 10,981,501 of record NC_052345.1, read on the forward strand.
AGTACCAGAATGCTCTGCACATAGTACAGCACTTTGATGCTCTCTCGCTCTTTTCATCTTGTAATGAACAAGCCAGCCAAATGTCAAGTAAATAATAGTGACAAATATAACATTCTTATGTCTAAAAGGCGTCAAGAATTATCCAGCTCTTTGAGCTGCAGTGTTTGAATTGCCCCCTTGTCTCTTCATTTGAAAAGTGAGGCTTTCGTCAATTAGTGAAGGTGCCATTTTGAGGTCATTTACAGCGGAGAGAGAGTGCAGGTGATGCTTTTAGCGCTGGCCGCCAGATTTCCAATTGGATTATGTTTAACACCAAACACAACCTGTCCAAATGACTCACATCACATCACATCACATCACACACACACACACACACACACACACACACACACACACACACACACACACACACACACACACACACACACACACACACACACACACACACACACACACACACACACACACACACACACACACACACACACACACACACGCGCACATACACATCTGCATAGACACTTGAAAGGGACACACACACAGATACACACACTTTCTCTTTGTCACACACACCACACACACACACACACACACACACACACACACACACACACACACACACACACACACACACACACACACACACACATACAGACAGACATTGCATGCGTTTGAAAGCTAGGATTAGGATAACGATTAGTCTCAGTTAAAGAGGATAAGAGTTAGCAGAAGCTCAGCTGGAGATTTACTGTTAAAATACCGTGTTATATCTCTCCGCTATAGGAACCTTCACCACTTAGATGACGTTAATGCCACGTACACCCACGTTAGCTCCTATTATGGTCTCAGCATGGCAGACCACAGTATTACTCACAAGGTATCACGTCAAAAACATGATAAAGCGTGTTTTAAGTCTAGAATAAATCTTGTTCTTCAACTAAATTCCATCAAAACTGTAAAACATTATGACAATTATGATAATTGTTGAGGGAGATTTCATTCACCTTCCAGTTTCAGCTAAAGTGGTCTTAATGAAAAGAAGATCCCACACACTACCCCAGTGATAATGATAAGTGGTACTGGCAAGCGCAGCGTGTCACACCCTGATCTGTTTCACCTGTCTTTGTGGTTGTCTCCACCCCCCTACAGGTGTCACCCATCTTCCCCATTATCACCGGTGCATTTACACATGTGTTATATGTTTGTCTGTTGCCAGTTCATCTTGTCTTGTCAAGCCTACCAGCGTTTTTCCCCGAACTTCTGTTTCTTGTTAGTTCTCCCGGTTTTTGACCATTCTGCCTGCCCTGACCCTGAGACTGCCTCCCGTTCTGTACCTTACGGACTGCCCTGGATTACTGACCTCTGCCTGACCTTGACCTGTCATTTGCCTACCCCCTGTTTCGTAAATAAACATTTGGTATTTCGAACTGTCTGCATCTGGGTCTTATCTTGAGGTCTGATAGTATTAACTGGCCCTGGCTGACCCAGCAGACTCTGACCAGCTCCACAATGATGTCTCCTCCCAAGGAGCCACCATTGGGAGGCACGAGGAGTTGCTTCGTGGTCTTATGGAAGTTTCCAGACCATGGCTGAACACCATGACCGCGCGTTGGATAAATTGCTGGAGCAATTCCGGGGGATGTCGGTTAGGCAGCCTAGCATGATGGTAACCTCCCAGCCCCTCAGTAACCTTGCTCAGTAACCCCGCTTCTCTCACGGCCACCCCGGCTTCCAGAGAACGCAACTTATCTCCTCCGGAACGCTTCGCTGGAAAGTCGGGAACCTGCCGGGCGTTTCTCACTCATTGTTCCCTAATTTTTGAGCTGCAGCCCTCCTCCTTCCCCTCGGACCGCTCCAAGATAGCGTACCTCATCACACTGATGTCTGGGAGGGCTCTCACCTGAGCTACGGCAGTGTGAGAACAACAGTCTGTCGTGTGCTTCAGCCTGGAGGAGTTTGTGGCTGAGATAAATATATTCTGTATATTCAATGGGGCTGAGTTTAAAAACTACAAACCTCAGATTTCCCACTTCCTGTTTGGATTTTTTCTCAGGTTTTTGCCTGCCATATGAGTTCTGTTATACTCACAGACATCATTCAAACAGTTTTCGAAACTTGTTTTCTATCCAATACTAATAATATGCATATATTAGCATCTGGGACTGAGTAGGAGGCAGTTTACTCTGGGCACGCTTTTCATCCAAACGTGAAAATGCTGCCCCCTATCCATAAAAAGTTAACACGAAGAGTTGCCTGTATTGCAGGACTACTGGTCTTTTCGTGTCCTCATGTCCACTAAAAGACCAGGCTCACTAGTAGGTGTGAGTACTCTGGTGGGCCATACGGATAACTTTCCCTCTCTTCTTACTCGCACCCCACTCCATGCCATCGTGCTGTGGGGGAACCAGTCGAAATCTCTCCGGGTATTCATCGACCCTGGGGCCGATGAGAGTTTTATGGACGCCACCCTGGCATCCGAGCTGAGCATCACAACTCAGCCCCTCCATTCCCATGGATGTTAGAGTGCTGGATGGGCGCTCTATAGGCAGGGTCACCCACAACACCACTCCCGTCAACCTGCAAGTGTCAGGGAATCATAGCAAGGCTATCCAATTCATTCTTATTAAATCTCCTCAGGTTTCCGTGGTATTGGGATTCTCTTTTCTCCAGCGACATAATCCCCTCATTGACTGGACTGCTGGTACCATCATGGGCTGGAGTCCGTTCTTCCACGCCCATTGCCTGAAGTCGGTGCAGCCTAACCTGGGACGTCTTCCTGTGGGCTCGGAAGTTTCCCCGGACCTCTCCGCCATTCCCGCAGAGTACCAGGATTTCCTGGAGGTTTTCAGTAAGGTGCGGGCCACTTCGGTTCCTCCACAACGACCCTATGACTGCAGGATCGACCTTCTCCCAGGCACAACACCACCCCGGGACAACTGTATTCACTGTCAGATCCGGAGACGATTGGCTATGGAGACCTACATTGAGGACTCCCTGGCTGCATGGTGTATCTGTCCTTTTGCCTTCCCTACCGGTGAAGGGTTCTTCTTAGTGGAGAAGGACAAAACCCTGCGCCTGTGCGTCGACTACCTGCTACCACTCATCTCCTCGGCCTTTGAGCCGCTCCAGGTGGCCACCATTTTCCCCAAGTTGGACCAGTGGAACACCTACCACCTGGTACAGATATGGAAAGGGGACGAGTGGAAGACGGTCTTTAACACGGCCAGCGGTCACTACGAATATCTGGTCATGCCATTTGGTTTAAGCAATGCTCCATTGTGTTCCAGGACCTGGTTAATGACGTTCTCTATAACATGTTGAACAGGTTCGTCTTCGTCTACCTCAACGATATCCTTGTTTTCTCCCACTCAGCCCAAGAACATGTTCTCCATGTCCGACAGGTCCTCCACCACCTCCTGGAGAACCAGCTTTTTGTGAAAGCGTAAAAGTGCAAATCATCGTTACATCATCGCTGCTGGGAATGTACAGATGGATCCCGGAAAGGTGAGAGCGGTGGTGGATTGGCCCCATCCTACTTCCAGATTGCAGCTGTAACGCTTCCTTTATCCGGGGTTACAGCACCCTGGCTTCCACCCTGTCTGCACTCACCTCTCCCAAGGTTCCGGTCACGTGGTCCCCAGCTGCTGATTGAGCATCCCGGGACCTCAACCACCGCTTCTCCACAGCTCCCATATTAGTTAATCCTGACCTGTTTCGTCAGTTCGTGGTGGAGGCCGACACTTCGGATGTCAGAGTGGGGGATGTCCGTTCCCAGCATTCTGCCCTGGACCTCAAGCTGCATCCCTGCACCTTCTTCTCCCATTGTCTTAACACCACGGAGAGGAATTACGATTAGGAATTATGGACCCTGGCCTTTGTGCGACAATGCTTTTGGTGGCCTACCATGGTCCCTGGCGTCTCCGCCTTCGTCGCAGCCTGCACAATCTGTGCTCAGAATAAAACTCCTCGGCATGCTCCGGCTGGTCTGCTTCAATCAGCACCATCCCTGTCCCTCACCATCCCTGGTCAATCATATCCCTGGACGTTGTCACTAGTCTTACCCCATCTGATGGCAACGCCGTCATCCTTACGGTAGTGGACGGGTTTTCCAAGGCCGCCCATTTCATTCCTCTCCCTAAGCTACCCTCTGCCAAAGAGACGGCCCAGCTCTTGTTGCAGCACGTCTTCCAGATTCATTGACCTCCGGTATCCTCAGTTCTCGTCCCAGTTCTGGAAGGCTTTCTGCACACTCATTGGGTTGTCGGCCAGCCTGTCCTCTGGGTTGCACCCCCAGTCTAACGGCCAGTCGGAGCAAGCCAATCAGGACCTAGAGACGACGCTTTACTGCCTTGTCTCCGCCAACCCCACCACCTTGAGTACGCCCACAACACCCTCCGCTGCTCTGCCACTGGTCTCTCGCCTTTTGAGTGTTCCCTGGGATATCAGTCCCCGCTCTTCCCAGAGGTCAACATATCCTCTGCCCAGATGTATGCCCGCTGCTGTCGCCGGACCTGCCTGGAAGAGAGCGCGGTCGGCTCTTCTCAAGACCACCTCCAGGTATCAACGACAGGTGGACCGCCATCGGACCCCGGCTCCCGGTATCGTCTCGGGCAGAGGGTATGGCTGTCCACTCAGGATCTGCCCCTACGGATGGAGGCCCGCAAACTTTCCACCTGTTTTACCGGCCCTTTCCCCATCTCCAAGATTCTTAGCCCCTCTGTTGTTCATTTTCTGTTGCCCCGTACACTAAGTATACATCCCACATTTCATGTGTCTAGGATTAAACCTATGTCTCACATTCCTTTGTCTCCTGCCTTTGACCTGTTGTTTGCCTGCCCCCTGTTTCGCAAATAAACATTTGTTAAACTGTCTGCATCTGGGTCTTATCCTGAGGTCTGATATTGTGAGATATCTTCTTTTCTTTAATTCTTAATTTAAGAAGGTTGCTATTTCGATTTTCCCACTCACCTGTAAAAATAATCATTGGATGTGCCAGTGCTTTTCATATTAAAGCTAAAAAATAATCTAAAAACATGTAAAATACGATGTGTGAGGGCTTTTCATATTGAAGCTAAAGTAGGTAGTCTGAAACAATATCCATGTAATTACAATCATAAACATAGTCTGAATCATCCAATACTGAGTCTGAATCATCCAATACTTAGTCTGAATCATCCAATACTTAGTCTGAATCATCCAATACTGAATCTGAATCATCCAATACTGAGTCTGAATCATCATTTGTGTTTGTATCAGGTCTTGTGGAACAAGGGCAGCTGCTGGCTCCATTTGTGTCCATCAGAACAAGGAAGGAAAGATAACAGCAGTGGTCAGGCCCATCCTCTCCAGGACCCTCACCTACTTCTAGTGGCTGGGGAACAGCCCTGTGGACTTAAAACACTTGGTGTACAGAGAAAAGGGCATAGAACCGAGCCCTGTGGGACTCCAGTAGTGAGAGAAACCACATGCTGCAGACTGAAATCAAATCAAATGTTATTTGTCAAATGCCCTGAATACAACAGGATCAAGTGAAATGCTTACTTACAAGCCATAATTAACCAACAATGCAAATGCAGTTAAAAAATAAATAAAATACGAATAAGAAATAAAGTAACAAATCCTCTTCTCATGTTGTGTATAGTATACAGTATACTGTATGTGGGGTACCAACTGTAAGACATTAGTAGAGGTAAACTGACACTATTCAAAAGGGGTCTTACCCTATAATGCCATATACTGTACATGCACCGCAGTGGTGGCTGGTGTCACTGTAACTAAGTCGGAGGACAGGCTTATTGTAATGGCTGAAACGGAACCAATGGAACAGCATCGACCACATCAAATAATGGTTTCATTACATTTACATTTACATTTAAGTCATTTAGCAGACGCTCTTATCCAGAGCGACTTACAAATTGGTGCATTCACCTTATGACATCCAGTGGAACAGCCACTTTACAATAGTGCATCTAAATCTTTTAAGGGGGGGGGGGGGGGGGGGTCAGAAGGATTACTTTATCCTATCCTAGGTATTCCTTAAAGAGGTGGGGTTTCAGGTGTCTCCGGAAGGTGGTGATTGACTCCGCTGTCCTGGCGTCGTGAGGGAGTTTGTTCCACCATTGGGGTGCCAGAGCGGCGAACAGTTTTGACTGGGCTGAGCGGGAACTGTACTTCCTCAGTGGTAGGGAGGCGAGCAGGCCAGAGGTGGATGAACGCAGTGCCCTTGTTTGGGTGTAGGGCCTGATCAGAGCCTGAAGGTACTGAGGTGCCGTTCCCCTCACAGCTCCGTAGGCAAGCACCATGGTCTTGTAGCGGATGCGAGCTTCAACTGGAAGCCAGTGGAGAGAGCGGAGGAGCGGGGTGACGTGAGAGAACTTGGGAAGGTTGAACACCAGACGGGCTGCGGCGTTCTGGATGAGTTGTAGGGGTTTAATGGCACAGGCAGGGAGCCCAGCCAACAGCGAGTTGCAGTAATCCAGACGGGAGATGACAAGTGCCTGGATTAGGACCTGCGCCGCTTCCTGTGTGAGGCAGGGTCGTACTCTGCGGATGTTGTAGAGCATGAACCTACAGGAACGGGCCACCGCCTTGATGTTATTTGAGAACGACAGGGTGTTGTCCAGGATCACGCCAAGGTTCTTAGCGCTCTGGGAGGAGGACACAATGGAGTTGTCAACCGTGATGGCGAGATCATGGAACGGGCAGTCCTTCCCCGGGAGGAAGAGCAGCTCCGTCTTGCCGAGGTTCAGCTTGAGGTGGTGATCCGTCATCCACACTGATATGTCTGCCAGACATGCAGAGATGCGATTCGCCACCTGGTCATCAGAAGGGGGAAAGGAGAAGATTAATTGTGTGTCGTCTGCATAGCAATGATAGGAGAGACCATGTGAGGTTATGACAGAGCCAAGTGACTTGGTGTATAGCGAGAATAGGAGAGGGCCTAGAACAGAGCCCTGGGGGACACCAGTGGTGAGAGCACCTGGTGAGGAGACAGATTCTCGCCACGCCACCTGGTAGGAGCGACCTGTCAGGTAGGACGCAATCCAGGCGTGGGCCGCGCCGGAGATGCCCAACTCGGAGAGGGTGGAGAGGAGGATCTGATAGTTCACAGTATCGAAGGCAGCCGATAGGTCTAGAAGGATGAGAGCAGAGGAGAGAGAGTTAGCTTTAGCAGTGCGGAGCGCCTCCGTGATACAGAGAAGAGCAGTCTCAGTTGAATGACTAGTCTTGAAACCTGACTGATTTGGATCAAGAAGGTCATTCTGAGAGAGATAGCAGGAGAGCTGGCCAAGGACGGCACGTTCAAGAGTTTTGGAGAGAAAAGAAAGAAGGGATACTGGTCTGTAGTTGTTGACATCGGAGGGATCGAGTGTAGGTTTTTTCAGAAGGGGTGCAACTCTCGCTCTCTTGAAGACGGAAGGGACGTAGCCAGCGGTCAGGGATGAGTTGATGAGCGAGGTGAGGTAAGGGAGAAGGTCTCCGGAAATGGTCTGGAGAAGAGAGGAGGGGATAGGGTCAAGCGGGCAGGTTGTTGGGCGGCCGGCCGTCACAAGACGCGAGATTTCATCTGGAGAGAGAGGGGAGAAAGAGGTCAGAGCACAGGGTAGGGCAGTGTGAGCAGAACCAGCGGTGTCGTTTGACTTAGCAAACGAGGATCGGATGTCGTCGACCTTCTTTTCAAAATGGTTGACGAAGTCATCTGCAGAGAGGGAGGAGGGGGGGGGGGGGGAGGGGGAGGAGGATTCAGGAGGGAGGAGAAGGTGGCAAAGAGCTTCCTAGGGTTAGAGGCAGATGCTTGGAATTTAGAGTGGTAGAAAGTGGCTTTAGCAGCAGAGACAGAAGAGGAAAATGTAGAGAGGAGGGAGTGAAAGGATGCCAGGTCCGCAGGGAGGCGAGTTTTCCTCCATTTCCGCTCGGCTGCCCGGAGCCCTGTTCTGTGAACTCGCAATGAGTCGTCGAGCCACGGAGCAGGAGGGGAGGACCGAGCCGGCCTGGAGGATAGGGGACATAGAGAGTCAAAGGATGCAGAAAGGGAGGAGAGGAGGGTTGAGGAGGCAGAGTCAGGAGATAGGTTAGAGAAGATTTGAGCAGAGGGAAGAGATGATAGGATGGAAGAGGAGAGAGTAGCGGGGGAGAGAGAGCGAAGGTTGGGACGGCGCGATACCATCCGAGTAGGGGCAGTGTGGGAAGTGTTGGATGAGAGCGAGAGGGAAAAGGATACAAGGTAGTGGTCGGAGACTTGGAGGGGAGTTGCGATGAGGTTAGTGGAAGAACAGCATCTAGTAAAGATGAGGTCAAGCGTATTGCCTGCCTTGTGAGTAGGGGGGGAAGGTGAGAGGGTGAGGTCAAAAGAGGAGAGGAGTGGAAAGAAGGAGGCAGAAAGGAATGAGTCAAAGGTAGACGTGGGGAGGTTAAAGTCACCCAGAACTGTGAGAGGTGAGCCGTCCTCAGGAAAGGAGCTTATCAAGGCATCAAGCTCATTGATGAACTCTCCGAGGGAACCTGGAGGGCGATAAATGATAAGGATGTTAAGCTTGAAAGGGCTGGTAACTGTGACAGCATGGAATTCAAAGGAGGCGATAGACAGATGGGTAAGGGGAGAAAGAGAGAATGACCACTTGGGAGAGATGAGGATCCCGGTGCCACCACCCCGCTGACCAGAAGCTCTCGGGGTGTGCGAGAACACGTGGGCAGACGAGGAGAGAGCAGTAGGAGTGGCAGTGTTATCTGTGGTGATCCATGTTTCCGTCAGTGCCAAGAAGTCGAGGGACTGGAGGGAAGCATAGGCTGAGATGAACTCTGCCTTGTTGGCCGCAGATCGGCAGTTCCAGAGGCTGCCGGAGACCTGGAACTCCACGTGGGTCGTGCGCGCTGGGACCACCAGGTTAGGGTGGCCGCGGCCACACGGTGTGAAGCGTTTGTATGGTCTGTGCAGAGAGGAGAGAACAGGGATAGACAGACACATAGTTGACAGGCTACAGAAGAGGCTACGCTAATGCAAAGGAGATTGGAATGACAAGTGGACTACACGTCTCGAATGTTCAGAAAGTTAAGCTTACGTTGCAAAAATCTTATTGACTAAAGTGATTAAAATGATACAGTACTGCTGAAGTAGGCTAGCTAGCAGTGGCTGCGTTGTTGACTTTGTTAGAAAGTGTAGCTGGCTAGGTAACCTCGATAGCTAGCTAGGTAACCTCGGTAACTGGCTAGATAATTAGTCTAAACTACACAATTGTCTTAGATACAAGGACAGCAAAGACAACTATGTAGCTAGCTAACACTACACTAATCAAATCGTTCCGTTGTAATGTAATAGTTTCTACAGTGCTGCTATTCGGTAGAAGTTGGCTAGCTAGCAGTGTTGACTAGGTAGGAGAACGGCAGCGCGGCGGACGAAAATAGCTGGCTAGCTAACCGATAATTACTCTAGACTACGCAATTATCTTAGATACAAAGACAGCAAAGACAACTATGTAGCTAGCTAACACTACACTAATCAAGTCGTTCCGTTGTTCCGTTGAATGTAATAGTTTCTACAGTGCTGCTATTCGGTGGCTAGCTGGCTAGCTAGCAGTGTTGACTACGTTACGTTACGTTAAAAGGACGAAAATAGCTGGCTAGCTAACCGATAATTAGTCTAAACTACCCAATTATCTTAGATACAAAGACAGCAAAGACAACTATGTAGCTAGCTAACACTACACTAATCAAGTCGTTCCGTTGTTCCGTTGAATGTAATAGTTTCTACAGTGCTGCTATTCGGTGGCTAGCTGGCTAGCTAGCAGTGTTGACTACGTTACGTTACGTTAAAAGAACGAAAATAGCTGGCTAGCTAACCGAGATTAGTCTAAACTACACAATTATCTTTGATACAAAGACGGCTATGTAGCTAGCTAAGATCAAGCAAATCAAACCGTTGTACTGTAATGAAATGAAATGAAATGTGATACTACCTGTGGAGCGAAGCGGAATGCGACCGGACAGCAAGGTGGAATCAGGACAGGATCGTTTCCATTCCAATTCCATTCCACTTCAGCCATTACTATGAGCTATCCTCCACTGATGTATATATGGGTGTTAGGTTCTAATTCTCAGAGTAAACTCTACGGACACTATGAAAGCTCAACCAAGTTTATTCTTCCCAGAGAATACAGCTTCATTAGACAAAACATGTTTCCACCAACACAAGCATATAAACTCAGCAAAAAAAGAAACGTCCTCTCACTGTCAAATACGTTTATTTTCATCAAACTTAACATGTGTAAGTATTTGTATGAACATAACAAGGTTCAACAACTGAGAAATTAACTGAACAAGTTCCACAGACATGTGGAACATAAATGGAATAATGTGGGACTGAACAAAAGGAGGGTCAAACTCAAAAGTAACAGTCCGTATCTGGTGTGGCCACCAGCTGCATTAAGTACTGCAGTGCATCTCCTCAACATGGACTGCACCAGATTTGCCAGTTCTTGCTGTGAGATGTTACCCCACTCTTCCACCAAGGCACCTGCAAGTTCCTGTACATTTCTGGGGGGAATGGCCATAGCCCTCACCCTCCGATCCAACAGGTCCCAGATGTGCTGAATGGGATTGAGATCTGGGCTCTTCGCTGGCCATGGCAGAACACTGACATTCCTATCTTGCAGGAAGTCATGCACAGAACGAGCAGTATGGCTGGTGGCATTGTCATGCTGGATGGTCATGTCAGGATGAGCCTGCAGGAAGGGTACCACATGAGGGAGGAGGATGTCTTCGCACAGCGTTGAGATTGCCTGCAATGACAACAAGCTCAGTCCGATGAGGCCTTACAAACCCTCAGTCCAGCCTCTCTCAGCCTATTGCGGACAGTCTTAGCACTGATGGAGAGATTGTGCATTCCTGGTGTAACTCGGGCAGGTGTTGTTGCCATCCTGTACCTGTCCCGCAGGTGTGATGTTCGGATGTACCGATCATATGCAGGTGTTGTTACACGTGGTCTGCCACTGCGAGGATGATCAGCTGTCCGTCCTGTCTCCCTGTAGCGCTGTCTTAGGCGTCTCACAGTTCGGACATTGCAATTTATTGCCCTGGCCACATATGCAGTCCTCATGCCTCCTTGCAGCATGCCTAAGGCATGTTCACACAGATGAACAGGGACCCTGGGCATCTATCTTTTGGTGTTTTTCATAGTCGGTAGAAAGGCCTCTTTAGTGTCCTAAGTTTTCATTACTGTGACCTTAATTGCCTACCGTCTGTAAGCTGTTAGTGTCTTAACAGCGGTTCCACAGGTGCATGTTCATTAATTGTTTATGGTTCATTGAACAAGCACGGGAAACCGTGTTTAATGAAGACGACTATGATAGAGGCGGAGCAGTCTCTGATCTTATATTTTGTTCAGACAACTAATTAGTATGTCACAAGTTATGACCTTAGCTGCATTGGTTCTAGGTATTATGGGGAGGATGTGTTTTGTAGGGTTTTACTCAAGTCAGAAGCTCCGACTACTCTGAGTGAGAAGTTGAAGGAGAAGTTGTTATCATCTGTAATGGATTTCTTTCATGTTCTGGGGTTTTAGCTAAAGGTTTTAGGTGAAGGGATAATTACCGGATCAAAGTGTGATCATCCATTTTGTCCATGTTCCCTCTTCCTCCAGTCGGTGATCAGCTTAGACGGGAGCATCTCGTACACCTTCACCAGCGAGGGAATGAACACTGTTACGGTCCAAGTGTCTTCAGCCAACACCATAGCAGTCCAAGTCTCTCTCCCTCTCTCTGTCTCTCTCTCTCCTGTCTCTCTCTCTCTCTCTCTCCTCTCTCTCTCTCTCTCTCTCTCTCTCTCTCTCTCTCTCTCTCTCTCTCTCTCTCTCTCTCTCTCTCTCTCTCTCTCTCTCTCTCATCAAATTATTCTGCTTGATGTAATGCATTTAGCACATCTAGCAGCCATCTCACTTAGTATGCAACAGTTGAAAGTACTTTACATTTGAATATGTCAGGATATATGCGAAAGGGGACATTTCCAAAATTATCTGAGAAAGCAAGCAATCATCTCCGCTTGTCAAATCATGAGCACATGCATACTGTACCCACGCCAACATCTCTGTCAGATTTCCCACCCATCAGAAGGCAGTTAGAGGAGGGACACAACCAGAACAAAGGACAGTGGGGAATGAGGAGGATACCTTGAGAATAATGCACCTAGATCAGGGGCTGAATTAACGGTCTGTTTCTGTTTCTCCCCTGGGTCTCTCTCTCTCTATCTGACTTCTTCAAATCTTCAAATCTATGCTTTTATCTTTCTCCCCTCTTCTGGACGAGTACAACCCTGACATCCCCGAGTGGAGACAGGATGTGGGGAGAGTCATTAAGAAGGCTCTGCTCCAAGTAAGTGTGAATTCCGTTCTTCTCTCTTTTTCTCCCTCTCTCATTTTTTTCTATCCGCTCAGACACTTCGGCGTTCGCCCTCGTGCTGTCCTGTGATTCGTTATCACACAGGTGCGAGAGGCTCGGCTTCTTCTTCCCAAGGCGAGGCAGCTTGATGAGCACTAATAACTTATTTTCAGAAGTCGGAGCGATGAAATGCATTCTTTGGAATTAGCCTGGAATGAAGGAGACCTTAGGCATTACCGCAACATTGGATGTGCGTAGTATCTGCGGAGGAGAGCTAGCCATAGTTGGCTAGCCATTAACTAGCCATTAGCTAGCCATTAACTATGACATAGTTAAGTGTGTTATTCTTCCACTTTGTGTGGAGGTTTAGGCCTATAGCGTGCGACTATAGCGTCTCTGTGTCTTCACCAACTCCACAGTGGATTTGACATGAGAAGTGACTCAGGTGAGCTAGGCTGAAAGCCAGTGGAGGGAGCTACTGTGATAGAGGTCAAAGTGAGGCTTTGTGAGGGATACATAGTATGTTCATGGCAGTATAGTATAGCACCAGCCAATTGAATTGTGTTGAACTGAGGGGCACACTCAGTTATAGAAAGCTCTGGATCTAGCTTGGGCTATTAATTGCTAGCCTCAATATAGTGTTACAGCACCTCTTTTCATACAGAACGTTTTGTTATACAAACCTTTAGGACCTACAAGAGATACTTTATACGGTATATGGTTCTCTATTGAGTTTATGAACACTAGTTCATGTGTCACATACTCCTCCATATACAGTTTAATCCTATCAAACCATCCCTCCTTTCACTCGTTCACCCTTTCCCTAAAAGGAAATCATATAAAGGCATATTAATCCATTTACTGCTCTAGTTGACATAGGGTTCATAGATTAGATATTGAGCAAAAAACACCATACAAATGATTATTTTTTAAATGCATGATTTATTTGTATTTTTCTGCTGTTCGCGTTTAGGTCACCTTCAAGATTAAACATATTCCATCGTGTCAAAGTAAAAAACTCCCCACAATAAAGCGAAGATGAGGAGAAGAAGAAGGGGCATCAACATCGCAATTAAAGTCAGGGCCCATTAAACTGCGATGTTGCCATACTACAGTACAGCTCTATGGCTGACAATAGTGAGAGCCAGGCAGGGCTGCACTTTTGCTCCTCAGCTGATTCCAACCCACCGCCTAATAGAGGTTTGCATGGGGAGTTCAGGGGCTGAGTCACTGGCTTACTGGTGCTCTTCCATGTTGTCCCTAGGAGGGGTGCGTCACTTGAGTGGGTTGAGTCACGGATGTGATCTTTCTGTCCGGGTTGTGCCGTGGGGGAGATCTTCGTGGGCTATACTCGGCCTTGTCTCAGGATGGTACGTTTGTGGTTAAAGATATCCCTCTAGTGGTGTGGGGGCTGTGCTTTGGCAAAGTGGGTGGGGTTTTATCCTGCATGTTTGGCCCTGTCCGGGGGTTTCGTCGGATGGGGCCACAGTGTCTCTCGACCCCTCCTGTCTCAGCCTCCAGTATTTATGCTGCAAAAGTTTATTTGTCAGGGGGCTAGGGTCAGTCTGTTATATCTGGAGTATTTCTCCTGTCTTATCTGGTGTCCTGTGTTAATTTAACTATGCTCTCTCTAATTCTCTCTTTCTTTTTTTCTCTCTATCGGAGGACCTGAGCCCTAGGACCATGCCTCAGGACTACCTGGCATGATGACTCCTCGCTGTCCCCAGTCCACCTGGCCATGCTGCTGCTCCAGTTTCAACTGTTCTGCCTGCGGCTATGGAACCCTGACCTGTTCACCGGACCTGCTGTTTTCAACTCTCTAGAGACAGCAGGAGCGGTAGAGATACTTTGAATGGTCGGCTATGAAAAGCCAACTGACATTTACTCCTAAGGTGCTGACCTGTTGCACCCTTTACAACCACTGTGATTATTATTATTTGACCCTGCTGGTCATCTATGAACATTTGAACATCTTGGCCATGTTCTGTTATAATCTCCACCCGGCACAGCTGGAAGAGGACTGACCACCCCTCATAGCCTGGTTCCTCTCTAGGTTTCTTCCTAGGTTCTGGCCTTTCTAGGGAGTTTTTCCTAGCCACCGTGCTTCTACACCTGCATTGCTTGCTGTTTGGGGTTTTAGGCTGGGTTTCTGTACAGCACTTTGTGACATCAGCTGATGTAAGAAGGGCTTTATAAATAAATTAGATTGATATGATTGAGTTCAGTAATAGAGGATATTTTAAGTTATTCCATCTCCGGTTTCTCCGGCTACTTTTTTCCTCCCCCTGCGGAATATGGAAGATGACTGAAGGCTCCCTCTCAGGTTCCAAACAGTAACTGTTTGCAAATTCATTTAATTTAGTATGTTACACAGAAGCCCCCCACTGGTTTCACCACCAACTGTTAATTGACCTCTGTGTGGTGCAAGATGTTAACGTGGCCTCTTTTTTCCCCAAGAGAGTACACTTCTTCCGGGCATCCCTTTCTCCCCCCCCCCATTCCTTTCCTGGGTGACAACTGTACTGTACTTTACTTCACAGAATAAAATGATAGTTATAGGTGAATCATCATAACCTATTTATAACAATATTGTTGGAATAATGCACGATGGAAGGAGTTATGAAGATAGAATAACCCAGTATTTTCAAGTTCACGACGAATGAAAAACAGAATCCACATCATGGTGTGTTTATAATAGTAATTAGTAATTGACCACTGTTTCATCTTATTTACTTAGCTTTGCATACAGTAAGACTGTGAGGAAGCCGCTCCAAAAGCGTTTGCTGTTAAAATATTAAAGCAACAAGATACAGCCCTGGACAAAGTTCTCTCCAAAACGTTCACTAATCTGACTGTATGACTCACCTACTCTCCTCCCTTAACCCAGATCAGATTTTTCACTTCAACCAATGAGTTTGGGGGTCATAAAATGCCAGCGCTACCCAAGCACACAGAGCCAGAAGGCTTTTTAGACTAACGATCGATCGCAAAGAGAACAAACATGGCCTGAGTGTATTGATTTTTACAGCGGCTATTGCATCCCATCCCCCTCCCTTTCCCTCTCCCATTCCTTCCGTGCCTCTTTCCCCTCATTGTGAGTCATTCCCTTGCCCTCTATTTGTTCACTACTTTGCTACTCAAATAGTGATTTTAAGGCTTGATAATTGATGTTCGTCAAGTGTATGTGACTCGTCTACTATGCCACTCTATTGTCTGCCCATAGAGTACCCATAAAAACATTAGTGGCTTTTAAAATGGACACTGATTGCTGGTTGAAACCCGTGCCTTGCTGGTAAATCCAAAGTAGATGAAGACCATTATAAAGAAAAACATTTAGTAGTAGTTTAGTAGTATTTTCTTAGTCCAAGTAAAGTTACACAGGATTGTCATAATGCTTCATGACAGTGTGTATTTTCCGTAAGTTATTCAAAATATGGTGAAAAAAATTAATTACAACAACATCCAAGGATTTAACTCTAAATTGTATTATTTATTCAAATGTGTGTTTTCCCTGCCAAGAAGCCTCCTTTCCCCTGGATGCAGCAGATTAACATAAATCAGAATAGAGTATTCTACAATGCAGTGACAACGCTAAAGAAAGCTAAAAACCTAAACTTCATACCAAATATACTGTATTATGGCAATAGCAAACACGTTCACACATTCTCAAATACATTACAATCACGTTTTCTCAATATTTTCATAACATAGCTAAAGCTAGCTCTCAACTATTCATGTAGCTAGCTACTTAACAGTTAGCTACCATCGAGTTAGTGTTTGTTTAGCTAAGGTTAGCTTCCATACCACTAAGTATGGTAGTGTTCAAAACAATTAATTACATGCATGCATTGTTGAAGCAACAACAGTACATTTGATTCACTCTGTCTATATAGTGCTATGTGTACAAATTAATTATAGAAGAGTCTTCCGTATTAAATGTAACAAAAACCCATGGACAACTAACAACTAGCTAGCTATGGTAGGCTAGCTAATGTTAGCTGTTAGCGTGCTAAGTATACGTATATATAATGTTGTGAACAAAAAGATGTGATTCCAAAATATGGATTTGTGTTGTTTCTGTAAGTGTAATAATATTAGCCAGATACGCATATCACATACATGACTATATGTCATTCATGTTCCAAAGAGGGTATTTTGTCCTTGTCCTGCATTCATCAAAGTCATCAGCAACGGAGCATTAGACTAGGCACATGTTTGATATCAATGTGTGTACAATTACAATGGTAGTAAAATAGCCAATTTTAGGACATTTTATATACCATACTATTTCCAAGTAGAATGGATTGGTTTGCCTTGTGTGGTAATTTTTGTGGGCTTTGACACTCTTACATGTAATAAACACACATTCCTGAGTCGCTCATCTTTTCAGTTCGCTGCAGCTAGCGACTGGAACTGTCACGTTCTGACCATAGTTATTTTGTGTTTTCTTTGTTTTAGTGTTGGTCAGGACGTGAGTTGGATGGGTTATCTATATGTTGTGTTTCTATGTTGGGTTTGTTGTTTGGCCTAATATGGTTCTCAATCAGAGGCAGGTGTTCGTCATTGTCTCTGATTGGGAACCATATTTAGGTAGCTTGTTTTGTGTTGGGGTTTGTGGGTGGTTGTCTTCTGTCTTTGTGTTCATTGCACCAGATAGGACTGTTTCGGTTTTGCCACATTTGTTATTTTGTATTGTGTTCATGTTCAGTTGTTTATTATTAAAACATGGACACTAACTCTTCAGACGAAGAGGAGGAAGGCTGCCGTTACAGGAACGAGCTGCAACAAACACTCAAACTGGACAGTTTTATCTCAATCTCTTCATTCAAAGACTCAATCATGGACACTCTTACTGACAGTTGTGACTACTTTGCGTGATGTATTGTTGTCTTTACCTTCTTGCCCTTTGTGCTGTTGTCTGTAATCAATGATGTTTGTACCATGTTTTGTGTTGCTACCATGTTGTTGTCATGTTGTGTTGCTACCATGCTGTGTTGTCATGTGTTGCTACCTTGCTATGTTGTTGTCTTAGGACTCTCTTTATGTTGTGTTGTGTTGTGTTGTCTCTCTTGTCGGGATGTGTGTTTTGTCCTATATTTATATATGTATTCTTTTTTTTTTTTTTTATCCCAGCCCCTGTCCCCGCAGGAGGCCTTTTGTCTTTTGGTAGGCCGTCATTGTAAATAAGAATTTGTTCTTAACTGACTTATAAACAGTACATGTTTAAATAAACAGTACATAACAGTACATATACATATACACACCTACTCATTCAAGAGTTTTTCTTCATTTTTCAGTGATTTATTAACAAATCAAGTTACCAAGTTACCACAGTACCACAGCATAGTTACCACAGCATTCTGGTTTGCGCTTAGTGGGACTATCATTTGTTTTTCAACAGGACAATGACCCAAAACACACCTCTAGGCTGTGTAAGGGCTATATGACCAAGAATGAGAGTGATGGAGTGGTGCATCAGATGACCTTGAGCCCATAATCACCTGACCTCAACCCAATTGAGATGGTTTGGGAGGAGTTGGACCACAGAGTGAAGGAAAAGC
Organism: Salvelinus namaycush; assembly: GCF_016432855.1. Taxonomy (NCBI): domain Eukaryota; kingdom Metazoa; phylum Chordata; class Actinopteri; order Salmoniformes; family Salmonidae; genus Salvelinus; species Salvelinus namaycush. Next base: position 10,999,430 of record NC_052345.1, read on the forward strand.
AGCCAACAGATGCTCAGCATATGTGGGAACTCCTTCAAGACTGTTGAAAAACCATTCCAGGTGAAGCTAATTGAGAGAATGCCAAGAGTGTGCAAAGGATGGCTACTATGAAGAATCTAAAATATATTTTGATTTGTTTAACACTTTTTTGGTTATTACATGATTCCATATGTGTTATTTCATAGTTTAGATATCTTCACTATTATTCTGTAATGTAGAAAATAATCAAAATAAAGAAAAACACTTGAATGAGTAGGTGTCCAAACTTTTGACTGGTACTGTATGTCACAACACGTCTAAATATGTGTCATAACAGTGTTATGACAATGTTATGACAGGTTATGTCAACTGTTATGATATATTATGACATGGTTATAACCGCGTCATAACGTGTTAGGATACTAGGTTTCAATTAAAGTGTACCAAAAAAATAAAGTAGTATTAATAATGACTTGTCATCTATTGGTTTGGTGACATATTGTTGCATTGTTTATCTGGAGGTTGCATTGGGTTATTACCACATGTTGGTCAAGCCAAAAACTATTTAATTGTCACCTCCCTCTCCTTTGATTTCAAACATGTTAGATATGTATATAATCTAAGGGCAGTTATTTTATAGTATAATCAGCACCACATACTTCCAGTATATTACACAGTATGTGTTGCTGTGTTGCACTTTATTTGCGACAGTTGTCATTGTAAAATACTTGTTTTTACCATAATTTTGCATTTACCTCGGAATATGAATGTTGCTCTGCTTGTTTTAAGCAGATTGTTTTTAGTTGGAGTAAAGGCAACCATTTGAAAATAGCAATTTCACACTACCACAGTCTTTTAAATGTAGGATATTAAAAACAGGGCAGGTTCTCATAATGCACTATCCTTGCTGTGGATCTACCCATAATCCATAGCCAGATTTAATTACTCTTGAATAAACTTGGCGATGGAGGCATCCCTTGTCCCAGCTCTGTTGTTTGAGCCTACACTACATCATCACACAAATCAGACAAAATAAATACAATTTGGTGCTGCATACCTATTATTTTTTATATTTTTTATTTCACCTTTGTCACGGTCTGACCATAGTTCTTGTGTGTTTTGCTTGTTTTGGTGTTGGTCAGGACGTGAGCTGGGTGGGCATTCTATGTTGTGTGTCTAGCTTGTCTGTTTCTATGTTTGGCCTAATATGGTTCTCAATCAGAGGCAGGTGTTTTGTGTTGTCTCTGATTGGGAATCATATATAGGTGGCTTGTTTTGTGTTGGGGTTTGTGGGTGGTTGTTTCCTGTCTCTGTGTTTTCTCTGCACCAGCTAGGACTGTATCGGTTTGCCACTTTTTGTTATTTTGTATTTGTAAGTGTTCTCTGTTTATCGTTTAATTAAACATGTTGAGCACTGGCTACGCTGCGTGTTGGTCCGATCCCTGCTACACCTCCTCTTCTCTTGAAGAGAAGGAAGGCTGCCGTTACAACCTTTAATCAACCAGGTAGGCCAGTTGAGAACAAGTTGTCACGTTCCTGACCTGTTTTCTGTTGTTTTGTATGTGTTTAGTTGGTCAGGACGTGAGCTGGGTGGGAATTCTATGTTGTGTGTCTAGTTTGTCTGTTTCTATGTCCAGCCTAATATGGTTCTCAATCAGAGGCAGATGGTAATCGTTGTCCCTGATTGAGAATCATATATAGGAGGCTTGTTTTGTGTTGGGATTTTGTGGGTGTTTGTTTCCTGTCTCTGTGATTGTCTGCACCAGATAGGTCTGTGTCGGTTTTTGCACATTTGTTATTTTGTATTGTTGTTTTTAGTGTTTTACTTGTTCTTTATTAAACATGTTTAACACTAGCCGCGCTGCACTTTGGTCCTCTCCTTCACCCCTGGAAGAAAACCGTTACACAAGTTCTCATTTACAACTGCGACCTGGCCAAGATAAAGCAAATCAGTGAGACAAAAACACAGTTACACATAAACAAATGTTCAGTCAATAACACAATAGAAAAATATATGTACAGTGTGTGCAAATGTAGAAGAGTAGGGAGGTAAGTCATTAAGTAGGCCACAGAGGCGAAATAATTACAATTTAGCATTAACACTGGAGTGATGTGCAGATGATGCTGTGCAAGTAGAAATACTGGGGTGCAAAAGAGCAAGAGGATAAATAACAATATGGGGATGAGGTAGTTGGGTGTGCTATTTACAGATTGTCTGTGTACAGGTACAGTGATCAGTAAGCTGCTCTGATAGCTGATGCTTAAAGTTAGAGAGGGAGATATAAGACTACAGCTTCAGTGATTTTTGCAATTCGTTCCAGTCATTGGCAGCAGAGAACTGGAAGGAAAGGCGGCCAAAGGAAGTGTTGGCTTTGGGGATGACCAGTGAAATATACCTGCTGGAGCACGTGCTACGAGTGGGTGTTGCTATGGTGACCAGTGAGCTGAGATAAGGCGGGGCTTTACCTAGCAAAGACGTATAGATGACCTGGCGCCAGTGGGTTTGGCAACGAATATGAAGCGAGGACCAGCCAACGAGAGCATACAGGTTGCAGTGGTGAGTAGTATATGGGGCTTTGCTGACAAAACAGATGGCACTGCGATAGACTACATCCAGTTTGCTGAGTAGAGTGTTGGAGGTTATTTTTTAAATGACATCGCCGAAGTCAAGGATCGGTAGGATAGTCAGTTTTACGAGGGTATGTTTGGCAGCGTGAGTGAAGGACGCTTTGTTGCGAAATAGGAAGCTGATTCTAGATTACATTTTGGATTGGAGATGCTTAATGTGAGTCTTGAAGGAGAGTTTACAGTCGAACCAGACACCTAGGTATTTGTAGTTGTCAACATATTCTAAGTCAGAACTGTCCAGGGTAGTGATGCTAGTCGGGCGGACAGGTGTGGGCAACAATCGGTTGAAGAGCAATACTTATAACAATTAGTTGCTGTATACGGGCCACTGGAAGGGAATAGTTTTTGAGAATGTTGTGGCGCCAAAACTCTTTATTGTAAACTGTGGTCCTGTATAACACATTTGTTTTCATCAAATTGATTATAGTAAAGCATATGCATTTATTATATGTAGCCCTACTGTAGCAGACTATTGTGATGTAAAATATATATCTCAACTGTACTCCATGGTTGTTATTAGTGACACAATAATATGGACACCATAGGATCAATATTAGCAATGAAGCAAGAAAATCTCCAAGGCATTCCCAGATTAGCCTTTATTGTGTTGCTCTGTTCTTGTTATGTTTAACGTTTGTCTTCCTCTACCTTCTTTTACAGCACCCTTGGTGGATTCCAGCCCGAGACACAGCAGTTCAGCCATGCTGATGCTCCTATCAGTAGTATTCCTGGGTTTAGCAGTGTTTCTCATCTACAAATTCAAGAGGTATGTACTGTACTGCATGTTTATATCCTTGAACACTATATCGCAGCACTGCTCTAATCACCTGCCATCATCATTAATAATGCATATTATAATGATATGCTAGATCGGTAGGGCCTGCATCGATCAACAGTGAACTAAAGACGTTCGTTTGAAGTAACTTTTCTAATTTCCTTTAAACTGTAGATTTACTGCAGTAAACAGATTTAGAGTGATTTGGATAAATGAAGCACATGTACATGAATCAGTGATGTATTGTGAAGAAAACTATCATTAAATTGCTTAATATGCTGTTACCATACTTTGGCTGTTAGTAGCTGAATTATTAAAATGGTGAAAAAGTCTGCGTAAAATGCATCAATTATGGATATGGAAATTCTCGCATGAATCTAAAGAGGAAACAGATTCATTGAAATGTCACACACGACAAAGCTAAACAATTAAATAACAAAATGACTTGTAATAAGAGTGGATGAAACAGATATTTCTAATCATAAATATAAATGGAGAAAGATTTTTGTACATGCATGTACATGCATGTACATGCATAACAGTCTTATATCACAATTAGACATTGATGTCATATGGGAATTTAATGATGTATAGATTTTCTTAGATATCTATTGGCTTCATGATAATAACACGTCCAGGGGTTAATTTAATCTTGTCAAAAAACTCTGAACAAAAAATGTATAATATATATATCTTTGAGAAATGCTGCCAAAGGCACGGACCATCATTAAATAGTCATTCCCTATTGTAACATGGCTGTTTGTCTACATTTACCAATCTGCAGAACAATCCCCTGTATTAACATATACACGGTTTGGTCAACCAGAGTGACAGCACGCATAAGATCACCCTCAGTGAGTTATCTATGGCCAAAGAAGTCATGGAGAAGGAGATGGACACCAGGGTTAAACGTAAGATACATGGTCTGATAAATCGTTGTTTATTGTGTTATTAGCAAGTTGCTGATTTGGTCATGTTGAACTTCCTTATTGACAAAGATCCCCCCCCAAATATTACACATACATTGTCCAAATACATTTTATTGGACTAGAACACATATGGGTCATATCTCCTTGGATAACAATGTTGACTTTTGACCTGCAGTGTATACACTACATAGTGTTTATCAAGTCTACATTGTTTCTTTATGTGAAATTAACTGGTACGAAAAAGGAGTAGAGTATCTTCAGAAGGAAACAAGGAAACAAACGCACCAATGAGTCAGCCACATGTGAAACAACAGTTTAAGAGCTTTTGAAAAGACATTTAATGAAACCCCAGTAATTAAAACTTCTTCAGGATTGGTGGGTCCCCTTTGGGACGGTTGAGCTAACGTTGAGCTAACGTTGAGCTAACGTTGAGCTAACGTTGAGCTAACGTTGAGCTAACGTTGAGCTAACGTTGCGACTAGCAAGAGGTTGTAAGTAACAAGAACATTTCCCAGGACATATGTCACACCCTGACCAAAGAGAGCCCTTGGTTCTCTATGGTGTAGTAGGTCAGGGAGTGACTACTACACCATAGACGGTCCACAGTCCGGAACCTCCTGCGACGTTCCACAGTCCGGAACCTCCTGCGACGTTCCACAGTCCGGAACCACCTGCGACGGTCCACAGTCCGGAACCTCCTGCTACGGTCCACAGTCCGGAACCTCCAACGACGGACAACGGTCCGACGGACAACCAGTCCAGCTCCAGGGCAGGAGCCTTCCTCTGCGCTGGTGGCCAGTCCAGGCACGGTGTCCAGTCCTGCTCCATGGCCAGTGCCCTCCTTTGCTCAGGTGCACAGTCCAGGCACGGCATCCAGTCCCGCTCCAAGGACGGAGACTTCCTCTGCGCCGGTGCCCAGTCCAGGCATGGCGTTCAGCCCAGCACCATGGCCGGATCCGGGGTCTGGGCGGGGGCTACGACCTGCACCGGTGCCACCACAGACACTAATCACCCCCCCCTTCCCTCCCCAGTTGCTTTCAGGTTTTGCGGCCGGAGTCCGGACCTTTGGGGGGGGGGGGGGGGGGGTATTGTCACGCCCTGACCATAGAGAGCCCTTGGTTCTCTATGGTGTAGTAGGTCAGGGCGTGACTAGGGGATGTTCTAGGTTATATATTTCTATGTTGGTACTCTTGGTATGGTTCCCAATTAGAGGCAGCTGATGTTTGTTGTCTCTAATTGGGGATCATACTTAAGGGTTCCCTGTTCCCACCTACTTTGTGGTATATTGTTTTTGAGAGAGTGAATGTAGCACCTCAGTACTGCACGGTCGTTGCTTGTTTCTTGGTTTGTTTTAAGTTTCACTAAAAGAAAGATGTGGAACTCCAATCACGCTGCGCCTCGTGACAACATAGGCATATCTGATAATGGCAGAAAGCTTAAGTTTTTGTTAATCTAACTGCACTGTCCAATTTACAGTAGCTATTACAGTGAACAAATACCATGCTATTGTTTGAGGAGAGTGCACAGTTTTGAACATGAAAAGTTATTAATAAACAAATTAGAAACATTTGGGCAGGCTTGATACAAAATTTTGGGGGAAAATGCAATGGTTCATTGGATCAGTCTGACACTTTGCACATAAACTGCTGCCATCTAGTGGCCAAAATCCAAATTGCAGCTGGGCTGGAATAATACATGATGGCCTTTCTCTTGCATTTCAAAGATGATGGTCTTTGTATTATCTTTTACCAGATCTAATGTGTTATATTCTCCTACATTCCTTTCACATTTCCACAAACTTCAAAGTTTTTCCTTTCAAATTGTACCAAGAATATGCATTTTCTTGCTTCAGGGCCTGAGCTACAGGAAGTTAGATTTGCGTATGTCATTTTAGACGAAAATTGAAAATAGGGGACAATCATTAAGGTTCTTAATAACAGGCCTAATCAATGTCAAAGTAGTTATTTGTTTCACAGGCATCAAAGCCTCTACTACCAGTGGAGTGTTTTCTTTCTCTCTACCCCAGGGCGAATTGGAAATGCCCGCAAGAGCACAAGGGAGATTCCTAAATGTACTAGCGTGTAAAGCTGGGGGAGGAATGCCACAAATGTGTACAGACGTAAAGGCCCTCATTGTCAATAAGAATTTGTTCTTAAATGACTTGCCTAATTAAATTAAATAAATAAATAAAGTAAAGCATTGCTATTTTGAGGGTTCTCTCCATTTTGTATATATTTTGTCATTTCTCAAACACAAACCCAATGTTAATAGTTTTCTAAGGACCTCATTTATATTGAAGAGCACGGGTGTCTTGTTTGATAGCGCCTATGCGGCGAATTTGAAATCAATCCACTAAACAAGACAAGTATGAGCTACATAGGCCTACTGTTACATAATTTGGATTACAAAGAAAAGTAAAATGTTCAGTCTGTAATTGTCTTATTTCATGGACTTTTATCAAAGCCTTCATCAAAACCTACGAGAGTTATGTACATTTCTTGAAGTTTTACTCATCATGAGGTAATGTATAAGAGTTTTTGTCTGTATGGGCCATCATGTCTAGGTCTCGGATCTAACAGGGAATATTAATGAAAACGTACCATATTATATTGTTTCTATATTTAACTAGGCAAGTCAGTTAACCTTTCTCGCCCCGGGGTTCCGCTAGCGGAACACCCACAACATTCCGCTGCCTTCGCAGAGCGCGAAATTCAAAAAATATTTTTTTGAAATATTTAACTTCCACACATTATCAAGTCCAATACAGCAAATGAAAGATAAACATCTTGTGAATCCAGCCAACATGTCCGATTTTTAAAAAGTTTTACAGCGAAAACACAATATATATTTATGTTAGCTCACCACAATAGCCAAACACACAACGCTATTTATCCACCGCATAGGTAGCTTTCAAAAAACCGACAAAATATAGATATAATTAGTCACTAACCAAGAAACAACTTCATCAGATGACAGTCTTATAACATGTTACACAATACATTTATGTTTTGTTCGAAAAATGTGCATATTTGAGGTATAAATCATAGTTTTACATTGCAGCTACAATCACAAATAGCACCGAAGCAGCCAGAATAATTACAGAGACCAACGTGAAATACCTAAATACTCATCATAAAACATTTATGAAAAATACATGGTGTACAGCAAATGAAAGATAAACATCTTGTGAATCCAGCCAATATTTCCGATTTTTTAAGTGTTTTACAGCGAAAACACAATATAGAAATATATTAGCTTACCACAATAGCCAAACACACAACCGCATTTATTCACCGCAAAGATAGCTTTAGCAAAAACCAGCAATAAATATAAAATAAATCACTAACCTTTGAACAACTTCATCAGATGACAGTCTTATAACATCATGTTACACAAAACATTTATGTTTTGTTCGAAAATGTGCATATTTAGAGCTGAAAACCGTGGTTATACATTGTGAAAATGTAGCAACTTTTTCCCAGAATATCCGGATATATTTCTGACACTCACCTAATCTGACCAAAGAACTCATCATAAACTTTACATAAAAATACTTGTTGTATGGCAAATGAAAGATACACTGGTTCTTAATGCAACCGCTGTGTTAGATTTTTAAAAATAACTTTAGTACGACATACAGCTTGCGTTATTGCGAGACAGCGCCCGCAAAAAGGGCGGAGAATAGGACTAAACATTTCACACAAAAATACGAAATAACATCATAAATTGTTCTTACTTTTGTTGAGCTTCCATCAGAATCTTCTACAAGGAGTCCTTGGTCTAGAATAAATCGTTGTTTGGTTATAGAATGTCCTTTTCTCCTGTCGAATTCGCAACCTTAGCTAGCCAAGTGGCGCGAACATGTCCATCTTCTCTCGACGCAAACAACGAAAAACTCCAAAAGTCCCGATAAACGTTGAATAATCTGATAAAACTCGGTTGAAAAAACATACTTTACGATGATATTATCACATGTATCAAATAAAATCAGAGCCGGAGATATTAGCCGTGTATACCGAACGCTTTTCAGAAGGCAATCTGGGGTTCCTTCTCGCGCCTTCGAAGACAATGAAATTTCCAGACCTGTCACTCCAAAAGCTCTTGTTCGACCTCAGATCAAGCTAGACACCCCATTTCACCTCCCACTGCCTGTTGACATCTAGTGGAAGGCGTATGAAGTGCATGTATATCGATAGATATAAGCCAGTTGAATAGGCAGGCCCTGGAACAGAGCCTCGATTTCAGATTTCCCACTTCCTGTCTGGAAGTTTGCTGCAAAATGAGTTCTGTTTTACTCACAGATATAATTCAAACAGTTTTAGAAACTTGAGAGTGTTTTCTATCCAATAGTAATAATAATATGCATATTGTACGATCTAGAATAGAGTACAAGGCCGTTTCATTTGGGCATTTTTTCCCAAAGTGAAAATAGCGCCCCCTACACACTAAGAACAAATTCTTATTTTCAATGACAGCCTAGGAACAGTGGGTTAACTGCCTTGTTCAGGAGCAGAACGACAGATTTTTACCTTGTCAGCTCTGGGATCCGATTTTGCAACCTTTCGGTTACTAGTCCAATGCTCTAACCACTAGGCTACCTGCCGCCCCTATCTATTATCGCTCTGTATATACAATATGTATATATACTTTCCACATGCTTGTAGTAAAAGTACAATGCCGAACACATGAGATCTAGTCATGGCCTGTTATCAGTTCTTAAAAGTGTGATAAAAATAGTATCCTTAATGTGATGACATGCTATTTTATCAAATCGATTACCTAACATTTAATTGATTACGTGATTGAATTAAATCATGCAACAATTAACTCATTAATTACCTGGAACACTAGGGAGAAGTTTAATTAAGGTGTTCCGTCTTCCGAATTAACTCTTAGAGATCTAAAGATCTCTTACATTTCAGTCATCAATCAAATTAATTATTATTTAACTTCTATCAGTCTCATCTCAACGTCGTACAGTTTTGGTTATCTGCAGGAACCCTAGCAAAAATTACGAATCAGCAATATACAAATTGGTGTAATTATTTATTTACTAACTAACTAATCAAGTCACAGAAATACATGAAAACACACTATTAGTTCATACATGGGGTATTACATGATACAAAGAAAAAATATGTGGATTGATAAATCAAATGGAACCCTGTGTACAACTGTATAGAAAAGAAACGGACAGAAATACTCTATTACAGGGGGACAGCTTCCACCCTGAGCCATTAAAAAGAGGACTTCCAAGAAGCCAGTTTTTCAGACAGCGCCATATATGCCACTCCACAGAGGATTATCTAGAAAAAGCAGCGGAGATGCGCACTAGGTTTCTAAGAAGAGGCTATTCGCCACAATGTGTGGATGAAGCTCTTAATTTGGCATTGGGGAAAACACGAGATGAACTGCTACAGAAAAGACCCACTAGAGCTAAAGAACACTCTGTAATGTTCACAACTACATATACTTTGAACTCACGAAAAGTGGGATACGCTGTCAAGAAACACTGGCATGTTTTATCATCGGATCCAGCTTGGCTTGCTGAATTTAAGAATCCACCACTTATTGTATATAGGAGAGGTCGCAATTTATGTAATACCTTGGTCCATGCCAACTGCCAGCCACAAAAGAAAATGTTTTATGCCCTCTTCCAAATGGTAGCTATAAATGCAGAGGATGCGCACAATGCAACAATATGATGAAGTGTGAATATTTCTGCACCCGCTTACAGGAAAACGGTTCTAAATAAATTACATTATTACGTGCTCCACCATCATGTTATATACATGATTAAATATCCACGTGGGCTGTGCTATGTAGGTAAAACCTCTCGTTCTCTCAAACAGAGAATCAGTGAACAGAAAAGTTCAATCAGGTGAAACGACAGGGATTATCCAATCGCAGTACATTTTAATGATCTGAAACATGACATTACTACCTTTAGATTTTGTGGCATAGAGAAATTCAAGATATCAGACAGGGGAGGTGATATAAATAATACTCTGAGCAAAATAAAATGTTTTTGAATTTTCACCTTCCAGACATTATTTCCTAAAGGTCTTAATGATGAAATGCCTATGTATGTTATGTTGTACATTTGAACATGAACTATGCCCCTATTTCAGATTACTCTGAAGTTTTTCTTGCACTGTACCCAATTATTTATGAAAACTTGCTTTGTAGGTCATTGTGGTTTTACAGACATGTTTAATACGTTTTACGTTTTACGTATTACGTTTTACGTTATTTGAATATTTATTAAATGCATATTGTTATATTTGGTAGAATTTATTTGTTTTTCCTTAGACTCCATCCCCATTCAATGCGTGGAGCGGATGTGGGTGGGGCTAGGTCTACGTAAAGGTGCTAATTTAAAAAACTCACGATAAGCTCTGATGAAAGAAAAAAGAGAGCAGTGATACTATCAAGAACAGTGTGCGGGTTTCTTATTTTTTCTCAGATATAAATACTAAACACGATCACAAGATTTATAATCCCCCACATAATTCAACTTTAGTTACAGGATTTGCATTAAAATTTAATTTAATGTCAATTCAATTATTTATTTGCAGTAAAAAACAGCTTTGTGAAATGTATTAGCACAAATCTTAAAAGAAAGACAAAAGAAAGGGAAAATCGTAGTCTGCTGCCACTACAAAATAACTTCTTCTTTCCGCTCACCTGTCTTCCCTTTTCTCTATTTTACATCCATGGTGGTCAGCACTCCATGCTTGTTGTGTTTGTTGACAGCTTTCATTCATTTTTTGCTTTATATTCAAAAACACCAATGAGTCATGTAAACTAATGTAAACTAATTAAATATATTTTCCTTCTTTATTATTTTACTTTAATACTTAGGCTTCCCACTTCCAACATTCCAACATATCCAGCCTTCAGCTGGAACAAAAGTTCTGAAACATTCTCTTCTCATATTTTCTACAGATTGTAAATTAAAGATAAACCCCTTTGCTAAGAGCATTATTATATTATTGATTGATTGACTATGAATTTTCAATTCACCCAGCAGTGCTATTTGCAGAGTTAGCTCCAAGTAAATGTTACAATTTTTCAGCCATTCCTGAACCTGCGACCATAAACAAGCTACATGTGGGCAGTCCAAAAAAAGTGATCTCATGATTATGTCTCTTTGCATCAAAATCTGCAGCGCTGGGATGGTTGTATCCCCCATACATATGATGTTCTATTGGTTGCAAGAAGTTTTGAATCCGCCCTCATGGAATCGGTACATCGTAAATCTCCTCCCAGTTATTTTCCAACCTGTATGGCGCAGCTGTCAATTTTTTAAATTGGTGAAATGGTGTTAGCTCTCACCCATTAGAAACCCAATAGCAAAGCTTACTGCTAAATACCCAACAAATTGGCTACACTGATTTTCTGATTTTACCCTTGTATTTTATTTATATGTTCTCTATGCAAGCTCACAGAACAATATACACACACACACACACACACACACACACACACACACACACACACACACACACACACACACACACACACACACACACACACACACACACACACACACACAACATGCACAAACACTTATACTGACTCTACACACACAAACTCATGTACAATCATCATGTACACTGCTGCTACTCTGTCTATCTTATATCCTGATGCCTGGTCACCTTACCCCTATACATATTTACATCTATCACTCCAGAAAATGGTACTGACCCTGTATATAGCGTACTTCTCTTATTTTTATTTATCATGTTTTTGTTCTATCTTATGTTATATTTAGTACTACATTGATATTGATTACTGCATTGTTGGGTTTACAGCTTGCAAGAAACACATTTCACTGTACTTGTGCACAGTACATTAAAACTTGAAACTTAAGACTAAGGTGTGCAAATGCACACTTTTGACAGATAGTGTCTAGTGTTTATCCTCTTCACATGGACACAACCCAGTCATCCACCTCCACCAAGAGAATCATTGGAGAAGACTAGATATTGCATTTTTAATTGCAGTGTCCCGAACATCAAGTGTCAGTGCATGTTTAAGTGTGCCGTTCAGACTCATTTCAGCCCAATTTGGAAATCTGCTGTCGACTCGTTAGAAGTTGATTACTTACTCAATAACCCATTAGTCAGTCAGCAGAGGAGAGCAGAGGGCAAGACGAGAGTATCGAGATTCGTAAATGTTGTAAACATATGGAAATAATGTGGTTTTGATGTTGCACAATGTAGACAAAGTTGCTGACAATATGTCTGACAAATACCTGTAACAAGGAATGACAATGGTGTGGCGCAAATCCCCAGTTATCTAGGAGGAGGTTAGACCACCCCTGTGTTATTATAAGTAGGATACCATTGAATGCTATTCCCCGTTCCCACAAATGTTACAGGTTTTATACATACATACCAAACACATGTTATGTAGTACTATCTGACAAACCTCTCAGAGCACCAGTGAGAAGACTGAAAAACATGTTGCTTCTCATTTTCCTCTTACACAATTAAAACATAATATTTTTATGTTTATCACCCCTGCATCTTAATACAAGACTCCGGCCTCCTTTTGAAGTAGGTACTTACCTTTAGAAGGCCCGGTTGCTCTTTCTACAATTTAATGAATGAATCACCTTGTAAAATATGGGAGGCACACTATTGACAAAATGGAAATGGGATGCTGACCCAGCAAGCATCACTCAACTCCAAGATGAATTAACAATTTGAGCCCCCATGTCCCCTTAATCATTCTTTCGTCGATGATAACTCAAAGGACTAATTCATTTTCATTAAAGGGGTTTTTCACACAGACTTATCACTGACGACAGTTTTTATTTTTTACTTTCTCACCAGTGAAGAGCATTGGAGATGGTTGTGGGTGGAAAATAACTGAGTCTTCACAACAATGTGCTGTGAAGTAGATGGTGAAATGCTTTACAACTTTTAATGGACTGAGTTATAACACCACGCATCTAAATTCTGAAATACCTTCGGAAAGTATTCACACCGCTTGACTTTTTCCACATCATTGCTAGACAACCATTTTCAGGTCTTGGCATAGATGTTCAAGCAGATTTAAGTCAAAACTGTAACTCGGCCACTCAGGAACATTTACTGTCTTCTTGATAAGCAACTCCAGTGTAGATTTGGCCTCATGCTTTCGGTTGTTGTCCTGCTGAAATGTGAATTAATCTCCCAGAGTCTGGGGGAAAACAGACTGAACCAGGTTTTCCTCTATAATTTTGCCTGTGCTTAGCTCCATTCTATACATTTTGTATTCTGAAAAACTCTCCAGTCCTTAACGATTAAAAGCATAAACAACTATTTTTTATTTTTTTATTTAACCTTTATTTTACCAGGTAGGCCAGTTGAGAACAAGTTCTCATTTACAACTGCGACCTGGCCAAGATAAAGCAAAGCAGTTTGATACATACAACAACACAGAGTTACACATGGAATAAACAAACATACAGTCAATAATACAGTAGAAAAAGTCTATATACAATGTGTGCAAATGAGGTAAGATAAGGGAGGTAATGGTGGTGAAGTAATTACAAAATACCAATTAAACACTGGAGTGATAGATGTGCAGAAGATGAATGTGCAAGTAGAGATACTGGGGTGCAAAGGAGCAAGATATATATAGAAATACAGTATGGGGATGAGATAGTTGGATGGGCTATTTACAGATGGGCTATGTACAGGTGCAGTGATCTGTGAGCTGCTCTGACAGCTGGCGTTTAAAGCTAGTGAGGGAGAAAGTCTCCAGCTTCAGTGATTTTTGCAGTTTGTTTCAGTCATTGGCAGCAGAGAACTGGAAGGAAAGGCAGCCATAGAGGAATTGGCTTTGGGGGAGTCCAGTGAGATATACAGTACCTGCTGGAGGGCGTGCTATGGGTGGGTGCTGCTATGGTGACCAGTGAACTGAGATAAGGCAGGTCTTTACCTAGCAAAGACTTATAGATGACCTGGAGCCAGTGGATTTGACGACGATATGAAGCAAGTGCCAGCCAACAAGAGCGTACAGGTCGCAGTGGTGGGTAGTATATGGGGCTTTGGTGACAAAACGGATGGCACTGTGATAGACTGCATCCAATTTGTTGAGTAGAGTGTTGGAGGCTATTTTGTAAATGACATCGCCAAAGTCGAGGATCGGTAGGATGGTCAGTTTTACCAGGGTATGTTTGGCAGCATGACTGAAGGATGCTTTGTTAGGAAGCTAGGAAATAGGAAGCCAATTTAATTTTGGATTGGAGATGCTTAACCTGTTTGGGCTGCAGGGGCAGTATTGAGTAGCCAGATAAAAGGTGCTCATTTCAAACGGCCTCGTACTCAATTCTTGCTCGTACAATATGCATATTATTAATACTATTGGATAGAAAACACTCTCTAGTTTCTAAAACCGTTTGAATTATATTTGTGAGTAAAACAGAACTCATTTGGCACAAACTTCCTGACCAGGAAGTGGAAAATCTGAAATCGATGCCCTCTTCTAGGTCCTGCCTATAAATGGGCATGATGCCTATTAGTATACATGCACGTCATACACCTTCCCCTGGATGTCAAGATGCAGTGAGAGAGGAAATGGAGTGTTTATCTTGGTCTGAGATGGAATACGTCCTCTTGGAATGACGTGTCACCCATTTCCTGTTTTCAGGAAGGCGCGAGGGTGGACCTGGATTTGCCTTCTGAATAGCTTTCGTTATGGGCGACTACTATCTCCGGCTTTGATTTTATTTGATACATGTGACAATATCATCGTAAAGTATGTTTTTTCAATATAGTTTTATTAGATTTTTGAAATTTATTCGGGACGTTAGGCGTGTTGCGTTGTGTGCCTTTGTTCAGAAAGGAGAGCTTCGCGCCACTTGGCTAGTACGCTTGCTAATTCAAGAGGGAAAAGGACGTTCTAAATCCAAACAACGATTGTTCTTGACAAAGGACACCTTGTACAACATTCTGATGGAAGATCAGCAAAAGTAGGACCCATTTTATGATGTTATTTCATATATCTGTCGAACTGTGTACTATTAGTTTTGCGCCCAAGTTTTGGGCACTCGGTCGACATAACGTAAGCCTTATGTGGTAATGAAGTTATTTTTAGAATTCTAACACGGCGATTGCATTAAGAACTAGTGTATCTATCATTTCCTATACAACATGTATTTTTTAGTTATGTTTATGAATAGCTATTTGGTCAGAATATGTGTGTCAGAAAAAGTGTCAGAAAAAAATCCGGACGTTGTGGGAAAAAGTAGCTACGTTAGCACAATGTATAACCACTGATTTCAGCTCTAAATATGCACATTTTCGAACAAAACATAAGTGTATGTATAACCTGATGTTATAGGACTGTCATCTGATGAAGAATATCAAGGTTAGTCAAAAATTATATATCTTTTACTGGTTTGTTACGATCGCTAACTTTTGCTACTGGGAAATGGCTTGTGTTTCTGGCTATTGTGGTAAGCTAATATAACGCTATATTGTGTTTTCGCTGTAAAACACTTAATAAATCGGAAATATTGGCTGGAATCACAAGATGCCTGTCTTTCATTTGCTGTACACTATGTATTTTTCAGAAATGTTTTATGATGAGTATTTAGTTATTTGGCGTTGGTGTCTGTAATTATTCTGTCTGCTTTCGGTGCAATTTCTGATTGTAGCTGCAATGTAAACTATGATTTATACCTGAAATATGCACATTTTTCGAACAAAACATAGATTTATTGAATAACATGTTATAAGACTGTCATCTGATGAAGTTGTTTGTTGGTTAGTTTGGTTGGTTCTTGGTTAGTTAGGTTGGCTTTGTGCATGCTACCTGTGCTGTGAAAAATGTCTGTCCTTTTTTGTATTTGGTGGTGAGCTAACATAAATATACGTGGTGTTTTCGCTGTAAAACATTTTAAAAATCGGACATGTTGGCTGGATTCACAAGATGTGTACCTTTCATATGCTGTATTGGACTTAATGTGTGAAAGTTAAATATTTAAAAAAAAAATATTTTGAATTTCGCGCCCTGCACTTGAGCTGGCTGTTGTCATAAGTGTACCGACACCGGGCTGCAGCCATAAGAAGTTAATGTGAGTCTTGATGGAGAGTTTACAGTCGAACTAGACAACTAGGTATTTGTAGTTGTCCACATATTCTAAGTCAGAACCATCCAGAGTAGTGATGCTGGACGGGCGGGCAGGTGCAGGCAGCGATCGGTTGAAGAGCATGCATTTAGTTTTACTTGCATTTAAGAGCAGTTGGAGTCGACGGGAGAAGAGTGTATGGCATTGAAGCTCGTCTGGAGGTTAGTTAACACAGTGTCCAAAAAAAGGGCCAGAAGTATACAGAATGGTGTTGTCTGCGTAGAGAATATGGAGAGTGGTACTCAGTAATGTGTTGTATTGGATTTGCCCAAAACATAAAGTGTTGTATTCAGGAAAGAATAGATAGACCCTCCAAAGTGTAATTAATAACTTCAACATTCTCAAAGGGATATTCAGTGTCAGATTTATTTTTACCCATCTACCAATACTGTAGGTGCCCTTCTTTGCTGAGGCTTTTGAAAACCTCCCCGGTCTTTGTGGTTAAATCTGTATTTGAAATTCTGTCACGTCTACTTCCGCTCCTCCTCTCTTGCACTCGGGGATGCCTCAGCTGGCTCGTCAGGCTTTCAAGCCTCAGCTGGCTCGACAGGTGCTCAGGCCTCGGTTGGCTTATCAGGCTTCCATTGCCAAAGCTACCGTGGATGCCTCAGCCGACTCGTCAGGCTCCCATGCCTCAGCCGGGTCATCAGTCTCCCGCTCCTCAGCCAGCTCTCCAGGTTCCCGCACCTCAGCAGAATCGACAGGCCTGTTCCTGGTCCTCCAGACCGTCCCTCTTGTCGGTGTCCTGTGGCTGGAGCTGTGCGTCATGGAGGGGGTACTGTCACGTCTACTCATGCTCCTACTTTCCGGCACTCGTTGACGCCAGTTTACACATCATTCCTCACACCTCTCACCATCATTACGCGCACCTGTGTTTCATGAGAAACCTGGACTCCATCACCTTCCTGATTATTTCCCCTATATCTGTCACTCCCTTTCGTGGTTATTGTTTCTGTTCCTGTGTTTCATGTCTGTACGCTACTCGTGTTTCTTGTTTTGTTCCATGTTCTATTTATTATTAAATTCAATCCCTTTACTTGCTTCCCATACACATTACAAATTCACTGCTCAAATGACGTACCATACATAAAATTGTATATGTGGGGTACAGAGATGAGGTAGTCAAAAAAAATAACGTTATTAATAATAATAATAAACACTATTATTCCATGCAACATATGTGACTTGTTAAGAGACCCAGATGCAGACACGTGAGGCAGATGGTTCAAGTCTCAGAGGTTTATTGAATATAAAGGGGTGGCAAAAGCCAGGTCACAGACAGGCAAGGGTTCGTAATCCTGGTAATAGTTGACAGACGTAGACAGCAGCCAGTCTCAGGACAGGCAAAACAGGTCGTAACTGGGGAGACTAGAACAAAAACCAGAAAGAGGAAAAAACAGGGAGAAAACCGCTGGCACGACTTGATGGGATAAGACGAACTGGCAACAAACAAAGAGAAAACACAGGTATAAATAGACAGGGGATGAAGGGGGGGAAATGGGAGACACCTGGTGGGGGTGGAGACAAGCACAAGACAGGTGAAACAGATAAGGATGTGACAGGGTTGAATACTTATTTACTTTCAGCTTTTCATTTGTAATTAATAATAAATAAAAATGGATAAACCATTCCATTTTGACATTATGGAGTATTAAATCCATTTTAAATTCAGGCTGTAACAAAACAAGATTTGGAAAAAGTAAATTGGTGTGAATACTTTAAGGCACTATACATGTTTGAATACATTGGTCTAGTAATTCAACAAAATATGATGTTTATAAAATAAAATGAAATCAAAGTTTATTTGTCACGTGCGCCGAATACAACAGATGTAGACCTTACAGTGAAATGCTTACTTACAGGCTCTAACCAATAGTGCAAAAAAGGTATTAGCTGAACAATAGGTAAGTAAAGAAATAAAACAACAGTAAAAAGACAGGCTATATAGAGTAGCGAGGCTACATACAGACACCGGTTAGTCAGGCTGATTGAGGTAGTATGTACATGTAGATATGGTGAAAGTGACTATGCATATATGATGAACAGAGAGTAGCAGGAGCGTAAAAGAGAGGTTGGTGGGTGGTGGGTGGGACACAATGCAGATAGCCTGGTTAGCCAATATGCAGGAGCACTGGTTGATCGGTCCAATTGAGGTAGTATGTACATGAATGTATAGTTAAAGTGACTATGCGTATATGATAAACAGAGAGTAGCAGCAGCGTAAAAAGAGGGGTTGGGGAGGGGGCACACAATGCAAATAGTCCAGGTAGCCATTTGATTACCTGTTCAGGAGTCTTATGGCTTGGGGGTAAAAACTGTTGAGAAGCCTTTTTGTTCTAGACTTGGCACTCCGGTACCACTTGCCATGCGGTAGTAGAGAGAACAGTCTGTGACTGGGGTGGCTGGGGTCTTTGACAATTTTTAGGGCCTTCCTGGAGGTCCTGGATGGCAGGCAGCTTAGCCCCAGTGATGTACTGGGCCGTACGCACTACCCTCTGTAGTGCTTTGGGGTCAGAGGCCGAGCAATTGCCGTACCAGGCAGTGATGAAACCAGTCAGGATGCTCTCAATGTTGCAGCTGTAGAACCTTTTGAGGATCTCAGGACCCATGCCAAATCTTTTTGAAGCTCTCAACCTGCTCCACTACAGCCCCGTCGATGAGAATGGGGGGCGTGCTTAGTCCTCCTTTTCCTGTAGTCCACAATCATCTCCTTAGTCTTGGTTACGTTGAGGGATAGGTTGTTATTCTGGCACCACCCGGCCAGGTCTCTGACCTCCTCCCTATAAGGTGTCTCGTCGTTGTCGATGATCAGGCCTACCACTGTTGTGTCGTCTGCAAACTGATGATGGGCAACCTACCTAGTCAAACCTATTTATGTTAAAAAATACCTAAAGTTGTATTACAAAAGTACTTTGAAATGTTTTGGCAAAGTTTACAGGTAACTTTTGAGATATTTTGTAGTCACGTTTCACGATTTGGAACCAGTGTTTTTCTGGATCAAACGCGCCAAATAAATTGATATTTTGGATGTATATCGATGGAATTAATCGAACAAAAGGACCATTTGTGATGTTCATTGGACATATTGGAGTGCCAACAACAGAAGCTCGTCAAAGGTAAGGCATGAATTATATTTTTATTTCTGCGTTTTGTTTCGCGCCTGCAGGGTTGAAATATGCTTCTCTCTGTTTACTATGGTGCTATCCTCAGATATTTTGGATATATATCGACGGAATTAAAGGTCTTACTCACGTCGGCTACGGAGAGCGTGATCACACAGTCATCCGGAACAGCTGATGCTCTCATGCTTGCCTCAGTGTTGCTTGCCTCGAAGCGAGCATAGAAGTGATTTAGCTCGTCTGGTAGGCTTGTGTCACTGGGCAGCTCGCGGCTGTGCTTCCCTTTGTAGTCTGTAATAGTTTTCAAGCCCTGCCACATAAGACGAGCGTTGGAGCCGGTGTAGTATGATTCAATCTTAGCCCTTTATTGACGCTTTGCCTGTTTGATGGTTCGTCGCAGGGCATACCAGGATTTCTTGTAAGCTTCCGGGTTAGAGTCCCGCACCTTGAAAGCGACAGCTCTACCCTAGCTCAGTGCGTATGTTGCCTGTATTCCATGGCTTCTGGTTGGGGTATGTACGTACAGTCACTGTGGGGACGATGTCTTCGATGCATTTATTGATAAAGCCAGTGACTAATGTGGTGTACTCCTCAATGCCATTGGAAGAATCCCGGAACATGTTCCAGTCTTTGATAGCAAAACAGTCCTGTAGTTTATGATCTGCTTCACCTGACAACTTTTTTATAGACCGAGTCCCTGGTGCTTCCTGCTTTAATTTTTGCTTGTAAGCAGGAATCAGGAGGATAGAGTTGTGGTCGGATTTACCAAATGGAGGGTGAGGGAGAGCTTTGTACGCATCTCTGTGTGTGGAGTACAGGTGATCTAAAAAAAAATTCTCCTTCTGGTACACATTTAACATGTTGATAGAAATTTGGTAGAACTGATTTCAGTTTCCCTGCATTAAACTCTCCGGCCACTAGGAGCGCCGCCTCTGGGTGAGTGGTTTCCTGTTTGCTTATTTCCTTATACAGCTGAC
The DNA here is from genome assembly GCF_016432855.1 of Salvelinus namaycush. Lineage (NCBI taxonomy): Eukaryota > Metazoa > Chordata > Actinopteri > Salmoniformes > Salmonidae > Salvelinus > Salvelinus namaycush. The sequence continues at coordinate 11,019,967 of NC_052345.1, forward strand.
TGAGTGTGGTCTTAGTGCCAGCGTCTGTCTGTGGTGGTAAATAAACAGCCACGAAAAGTATAGCTGAAATCTCTCTAGGCAAGTAGTGTGGCCTGCAATTTATCACAATATACTCTACTTCCGGCGAGCAAAATCTAGAGACTTAGATTATGTGCACCAGCTGTTGTTTACAAATATGCACAGACCGCGCCCCCTCATCTTGTCGGAGTGTGCTGTTCTATCTTGCCGGTGCAGCGTACTGTTTATCCCACTAGCTGAATATCCATGTCGTCATTCAGCCACGATTCCGTGAAACATAGGATTTTACAGTTTTTGATGTCTTGTTGATAGGATATTCGTGATCGTACCTCGTCTAATTTATTGTCCAATGATTGCACGTTGGCGAGTAGTATTGACGGTAACGGCAGCTTTCCAACTCGCCTTCTCTGGGTCCTGACAAGGCATCCAGCTCTTTGTCCTCTGTACCTGCGTCGTTTCCTCTTGCAAATAACAGGGATGTCAGCCCTGTGGGGTGTTTGGAGAATGTCCTCTGCGTCCTCCTTGTTGTAGAAAACATGTTAGTCTAATCCGAGGTGAGTGATCGCTGTCCTGATATCCAGAAGCTCTTTTTTGCCGAAAGATACGGTTGCAGAAACATTATGTACAAAATAAGTTACAAATAACCATTTTAACATGGCGCTGGATGAAATAACTCAATAACTCAGTAGGGCAAAAAAAAATTGATAGTCGTTAAATAAAATCAATACTGGTTTCACTAAATTGTTAGTGGTCAATCAACTCTCCAAATGTCCTCAAATGTGCCCAACTGTATGACTCCGGAAGTCACTGTGTTCCTTTCACAAGGCTATTGACAGAAATACCTGACAGGGGATAACGATGGCACATAAAACTAGAAGGAAAAAACCAGTAGGTCTTGGCGGAGTTATTATTCATACACAGATGACAAGCAGAAGCAAATGAAGCAAAGGATACAATAAGTAGTATTAGTGCAGTTTAGACTAAAGCTTATGATTAACTATTAAATACTTCTCATTGGAGGATTGTGTGTCGAGGTAGTGGCGGTGAGAGGGACTCATAATTTTTTCTCGGATTTCACAGATGCCGTCCTGTAAATAACTCTACTCGTCTAGCTAAGAGAGACTTGATATAGAAATGAATGAAATGAATGAAATGAATGAAATGAAATGGTTTGTGGCGTATCCATTCTAGAGATTCTGATTGAGCCTGACAATGTAAGGAGTGAAGATAGATTTGTTCTTATAGCTATTCATATGATTGTAAATAACAGAGGGCCCTACAATACTGTAGCGACTAAACAAACCGTATGGAACAGAACACGCTTTCATTTGATCCTATATCATGAATATAGTTCTTCTAAGCCAGGCGGTCGGGAATTCAGGCTATTCATGTTCAGGCACTTTCAGAAAAACTCTGAAAATGGAACAGTGAGACAGTGGACTGTAGCTCTTTTCCTATTCTTCTTTAAAACATGTAATGCATTCCCTGGAATCTGGCATCATGCACTGCCAGTTTGAATCTGGTGAATATGGCGGCTCACTTCGGCCTTTTATACCAGAACCCATGATCAATCAATCAAAAATATTTACAGTATAAAGCGCTTCTTACATCCGCCGATGTCACAAAGTGCTGTACTGAATCCCTGCCTAAAAATCCCAAACAGTAAGCAATGCAGATGTAGAAGCACGGTGGCTAGGAAAAACTCCCTAGAACGGCCGGAACCTAGGAAGAAACCTAGAGAGGATCCAGGCTCTGAGGGGTGGCCAGTCCTCTTCTGGCTGTACCGGGGGGAGATTATAGCAGTACATGGCCAAGATGTTCAAACGTCCATAGATGACCAGCAGGGTCAAATAATAATAATCACAGGGGTTGTAGAGGGTGCAACAGGTCAGCACCTCAGGAGAAAATGTCAGTTGGCTTTTCATAGCCGATTATTCAGAGTTAGAGACAGCACTTGCAGTAGAGATAGAGTCGAAAACAGGTAGCACGTCCGGTGAATAGGTCAGGGGTCCATAGCCGCAGGCAGAACAGTTGAAACTGGAGCAGCAGCACGACCAGCTGGACTGGGGACAGCAAGGAGCCATCAGGCCAGGTAGTCCTGAGGCATGGTCCTAGGGCTCAGGTCCTCCAAGAGAGAGAAAAGAAAGAAAGAGAGAAAGAGCATACTTAAAGGAGTCATCAAGCCAGGTAGTCCTGAGGCTCAGGTCCTCCAAGAGAAGAGGGAGAATACTTAAATTCACACAGGACACCGGATAAGACAGGATAAATACTCCAGATATAACAGACTGACCCTAGCCCCCCCAACACAAACTATTGCAGCATAAATACTGGAGTCTGAGACAGGAGGGGTCAGGAGACACTGTGGTCTCGTCCGACGATACCCCGGACAGGGCCAACCAGGCAGGATTTAACCCCACCCACTTTGCCATAGCACAGCCCCCACACCACTAGAGGGATATCTTCAAACCACCAACTTACTACACTGAGACAAGGTCGAGTATAGCCCACGAAGGTCTCCTGCACGGCACGAAACCGAGGGGGGCACCAACCCGGACAGGAAGATCACGTCAGTGATTCAACCCACTCAAATGACGCACCCCTCCTAGGGACGAAATGGAAGAGCACCAGTAAGCCTTTGACTCAGCCCCGTAATAGGGTTAGAGGCAAAGAATCCCAGTGGAGAGAGGGGATCCAGCCAGGCAGAGACAGCAAGGGTAGTTCGTCACGCCATTGCCTTTCCGTTCACCTTCACACCCTTGGGCCAGACTACACTCAATCATAGGACGTATTGAAGAGATGTAGAGTCTTCAATAAAGACTTTCTAGGGACAATAAGAAATTCTAGGGACAATAAGGAGGCCTGCGTCTTGTGACCGTAGCTTACGTGTAGGTGTGTACGGCAGGACCAAATCGGAAAGATAGGTAGGAGCAAGTCCATGTAATGCTTTGTAGGTTAGCAGTAAAACCTTGAAATAAGCCCTAGCCTACCTCTCTGGCCCAGGCGTTCCGCTAGCGGAACTCCTCCCACATTCCACTGAAAAGGCGAAATTCAAAAAATATTTTTTTTAAATATTTAACTTTCACACATTAACAAGTCCAATACAGCAAATGAAAGATACACATCTTGTGAATCCAGTCAACATGTCCGATTTTTAAAATGTTTTACAGCGAAAACAGCACGTATATTTATGTTAGCTCACCACCAAATACAAAGAAGGACAGACATTTTTCACAGCACAGGTAGCATGCACAAAGCCAACCTAACTAACCAAGAACCAACCAAACTAACCAAGAAACAACTTCATCAGATGACAGTCTTATAACATGTTACACAATAAATCTATGTTTTGTTCGAAAAATGTGCATATTTGAGGTATAAATCAGTTTTACATTGCAGCTACCATCACAGCTACCGTCAAAAATAGCACCGAAGCAGCCAGAGTAATTATAGAGACCAACGTGGAATACCTAAATACTCATCATAAAACATTTCTGAAAAATGCATCGTGTACAGCAAATGAAAGACAAGCATCTTGTGAATCCAGCCAATATTTCAGATTTTTTAAGTGTTTTACAGCGAAAACACAATATAGCATTATATTAGCTTACTACAATAGCCTACCACACTTCCGCATTCATTCATCAAGGCACGTTAGCGATAGCAATAGGCACGTTAGCGTTAGCGAATAAACCAGCAAAAGATATTAATTTTCACTAACCTTCATAAACCTTCCTCAGATGACAGTCCTATAACATCAGGTTATACATACACTTATGTTTTGTTCGAAAATGTGCATATTTAGAGCTGAAATCAGTGGTTATCCATTATGCTTACGTAGCTTCTTTTTCCCAGAATGTGCAGATATTTCTATTAGACTCTCACCTATTCTGACCAAATAGCTATTCATAAACATTACAAAAAAAATACATGTTGTATAGGAAATGATAGATACACTAGTTCTTAATGCAATCGCAGTGTTAGAATTCTAAAAATATCTTCATTACGACATAAGGCTTATGTTATAGCGAGAGAGTGGCCAAAACCTGGGCGCAAAACTACTAGTACACAGTTCGACAGATATATGAAATAACATCATAAATGGGTCCTACTTTTGGTGATCTTCCATCAGAATGTTGGACAAGGGGTCCTTTGTCCAGAACAGTCGTTGTTTGGATTTAGAACATCGTTTTTCCCTCTTGAATTAGCAAGCACACTGGCCAAGTGGCTCGAAGCTCTCCTTTCTGAACAAAGGCACACAACGCAACACGCCTAACGTCCCGAATACATTTCAAAAATCTAATAAAACTATATTGAAAAAACATACTTTACGATGATATGGTCACATGTATCAAATAAAATCAAAGCCGGAGATAGTAGTCGCCTATAACGACAGCTTTTCAAAAGGCAATCCCACTGTCCTCCTTGCGCCTTCCTGAAAACCAGAAATCGGTGACACGTCATTCCAAGAGGACGTATTCCATCTCAGACCAAGATAAACACTCAATTTCTTCTCTCACTGCATCTTGACATCCAGGGGAAGGTGTATGACGTGCATGTATACTAATAGGTCTCATGCCCATTTATAGGCAGGACCCAGAAGAGAGCATCGATTTCAGATTTTCCACTTCCTGGTCAGGAAGTTTGTGCCAAATGAGTTCTGTTTCACTCACAGATATAATTCAAACGGTTTTAGAAACTAGAGAGTGTTTTCTATCCAATAGTAATAATAATATGCATATTGTACGAGCAAGAATTGAGTACTAGGCCGTTTAAATTGGGCACGTTTTTCCCCCAAAGTGACAACAGCGCCCTCTGTCCTCATCAGGTTAACAGGAAGCCAGTGTAGAGGCTAGCACTGGAGTAATATGATAAAAAAAATGTCGTTCTAGTCAAGATTCTAGCAGCCGTGTTTAGCACTAAATTAAGTTTTATTTAGTGCTTTCTCTTGGTAGCTGGAAAGTAGAGCATTGCAGTAGTCAAATGTATTTTTCTACATCATTTTTGGACAGAAGGTTTCTGATTTTTGCAATGTTACGTAGATGGAAAAAATTGCTGAAATCATGAGGTGAAAGATATATGTAACCTTGGCCCAATCATCTGGAGTTGGATTCACTTTACAGCTGAGATGTGAAATGTGAAGAATTGGCTTTCATTTTCCAATGTGTAAATACACTCCAGCCTAGCTCCAAGCTTCTATTACCCAACCCACAGGTCTATCAGCAACCATCGACCCCATTACAATGTATTACAGGTCTTTTAGGCTGTGTTTAGACAGGCAGCCCAATTCTGAGATTTTGTCCACTAATTGGTCTTTTGACCAATCACATCAGATCTTTTCTTTTTTAGAGCTGATATGATTGGTCAAAAGACCAATTAGTGGAAACAAGATCAGAATCGGTCTGCCTGTGTAAACGCAGCCTAATAGACCTGTAATACATTGTGATGGGGTCCCAAGGTAAAATGGAGAAACAGGCCCCAAGATTAATCCAACCCTAGGTATAATGAGACTGCTCAGAAGGCTTTCCCCTCGCGAGTCAAGACAAATGGCCCTTGTTAATGCCAGGATTTGCCGTTCAGCGGTATTCATTTCATGTCTAAGTTGGCCCATCTGCCAACTACACCAGAAAACTGAAAAAGTGAAATAAACTGTGATCGATGACGAGCCTTTATTCATTATTAAGTGACAGAGTAGTTTTATAGTCTGGTGAAGTGCCAATCCCTTGAGGGGACGGTGGCTTTGGAGATGACAATGCTTGCCATATTTCTTGACAAGGGTATTTGATCAAGCGCAAATATTCTGCCTCCAATCAATTCTTCACCGCTTCTTCAGCTACAGGCGGCTCGAGGATAATACAAAAAAAACGTGGCCACTTAGACGACGCTCATTGTTGATGTTCGAGTGGTAGCGGGTGTCACACGGCGCGGATGTCAAATTAGAGACAATTTACCTGTCAGTTTCCAAAGAATAACAAGGGAGCAGATCAGAAGGGGAGGTGGCATGCCATGATACCGTGAAGTCATCCTGTCACCATAGTTATAATTAAACCAGTGCCTCATAGGTATACCTATTACATGGATTCAGGAAGGAGGCACGCAGCAACTTCGCAACCATAGTGAAGTACAGAAAATATTCTAAAGAAATATAACATCTCTAAAATAACAAGATACAGTACAGTATCTACAATAACAAGATACAGTATAGTGTCACGCCCTGACCTACTACACCATAGAGAACCAAGGGCTATCTATGGTCAGGGCGTGACTAGGGGGTGATCTAGTATATCTATTTCTATGTTGGTGCTAATGTGGTTCTCAATTAGAGGCAGCTGTTTATCGTTGCCTCTGATTGGGGATCATATTTAGGTAGCTATTTCCCCACCTGTGTTTTGTGGGATATTGATTGTTTGTTACTGTGTTTGGGCACTACGTCCTCACGGTCTTTGTAGGTTTTGTTATTTGGTTTTGTTATTTTCACTTAAATAAATATGTGGAACTATACTCACGCTACGCCTTGGTCCGCTCAATTCCAAGATCGTGACATATAGTATCTACAATCACAAGATACAGTATAGTATTTACAGTTACAAACTACAGTAGCATTAACAGGAACGTACTGTATAGCATGACTGCATTATCGGAAGATTACCCTGTAATACAAACAACTGCCTTCATCATTTGTGAAGAAGTATAGGTGACAGCAATTCACACACTATCACATTAATCACATTGACAATATTTATGCCCAACCTTTGTCTTGCAGCTTTTGCATTTACCATAAGTATTTTACATCAACTGTTGTAAAGCTGCTATTTGCTAATGACATGCCCATCACTAGAGACACACACACACATATCTCCCTAACAGCTGTAGATAATGTATTCTCCACACAGTAACATTGTGACAGACAGGAATACAGCAGTACATTATTCTTCCATGTCCCATAGCAGTGCACTGTCTAAATGCCTGCAGCAGTGTAAGTAAGTGATGGCTGATTCTGATCTGCAGTATTGGTGCTTGGGACAGCTCCTGGCTGTAGCTTCTGTAACTGGCTGAAGCAGAAGTAATGTATCAAGGTTTGTTTAGTTACGACAAGCTGTCAGACGGTCCACAGTGATGATGTTTGCTAGCTCCTTAGTGACTTCATTGCTTATGAATTAGGAGAAACTGGAGTTGCTAGACTGAGTAAAGGTATGTGCTGAAATTGGGCTTTTTAAAAACTTTTTCCCCAATACTTTTGACACATTTTAGCACTGTATTTTCTCAACACTTGTTTTAACACTGCAACACTTGGACAAATGTTATGAAGACATAATGACCTGCATAGCATCATTTTAACACTCATCGCTTAATCAATCAAATGTATTTTGTAAATCCCTTTTTACATCATCAGTTGTCACTTAGGGCCCGATTCCGACTTAGGAAATCACGCCTTTCCTATGCACTTCTCAGTAGCTGGTATTGACGTACCTTATGAAGGTGTGTAACAGGGTGGTTCTCTTGCATGTGTTGAATAAATGTAATTCAACCACTGAAAAACGTACCACTTGCTGAACAGATTTTCTTGTGCAGTTTTTATTCAATAGGATTTTCAGTACATTTATCTGAAGCCATTCCTTTAAATACAGTCCACCTTTAATTAGAATTTTGTCGACAGACTAGAATACAGGTTCATAAAATAGGGATCAATGAAAGAAAGCCATCTAAATACATGCATATTCGTCTATGTTTCAACACCAACTTGTAGATTAAGAAATACTCTGATCTTGTCGATTATTTAGGCACATTTTAGGGTTGTCAAAGTATGTATGTACCCCATAATAAAAAATGAACAAAATTAATCTGGTTTGGAGAGCCTTAACACACTAAATATATTCTTTAATCAAAAATACAGTGCTTTGATTCATTCAGAAAATTGCCACATTCAATTCTTTAACCCATGATTAGTTGGGTTAGTGTACATAGAATTAAAATAGGGACAATAGTGTACAATAATAGGCTATACCCTCGTCTATTGCCTGCACAAACCATGGAACTGTGTGATGACACAGCCAAGTATTGCGTCATGCTTTGGGTTCAAAATGTTAAGGCTTGGTCTGCACTCCGTTCCATAACAATTGAATTAGCCTACATGTTTTTTTTAAATTATCAACCGTTCTAATGATATTACCTTATGATGTAGAAAAATACATTTAATGGAAACAATTTCAAAATGACAGTTTCTTTACAGTAGAAAAATTGAAATAAAGATGAAACAGAACCGTACTGATGATGCATGCATTTGTAGGATTTGTGCAATGAAGAGTATTACAATGGTCTGCCCTTAGAATCATAATACATGTGGTAAAGAGGTCAATGGAACGCAGACCGTGGGGATTGGCGCACATTCAACAAATCTGACCTAACAAAGTAGATAGTCAAATCCGTCATGATTGATGTATTGTAACAGGCCCACAATATGGGTCTTAAAGTCCGATTTGCATATATGTGGGCTGTTTTCGCTACATAACATTTAGAAGTTGTCCCTTTTCAACTTTTAAGAAGTGACTGCTAAATACTAATTCCCAGTCAATGAGGAGATTCAGGAAATTTCCCCCATGGTTTTGGTCCATTAAAATAACATCGAATTGATCAGAAATACAGTGTTGACATTGTTAATGTTGTAAATGACTATTGTAGCTGAAAACGGCAGATTTTTTCAAATGGAATATCTACATAGGCGTACAGAGGGCCATTATCCTCAACCATCACGCCTCACAGTCCTCAACTGGCAGCTACATTAAATAGTGCCAGCAAAACACCAGTCTCAACATCAACAGTGAAGAGGCGACTCCGGGATGCTGGCCTTTTAGGCAGAGTTATTATTATATATATTTTTTGCTCCTTTGCACCCCAGTATCTCTACTTGCACATTTATCTTCTGCAAATCTATCACTCCAGTGTTTAATTGTAATCAATTGTAATTACTTCGCCACTACGGCCTATTTAGTACCTTACCTCCCTAATCTTACCTCATTTGCACACACTGTATATAGACTTTTCTATTGTGTTATTGACTGTACGTTTGTTTTTTCCATGTGTAACTCTGTGTTGTTGTTTGTGTCTCACTGCTTTGCTTTATCTTGGCCAGGTCACAGTTGTAAATGAGAACTTGTTCTCAACTGGACTACCTGGTTAACTTCTACTTGGTCACAATCCCAGATCCGGGAGCACCCTCATCAGTAAAAAAGCTGACTAGCATAGCCTAGCATAGCGCCACAAGTAAATACTAGCATCTAAATATCATGAAATCACAAGTCCAAGACACCAGATGAAAGATACACATCTTGTGAATCCAGCCATCATTTCTGATTTTAAAATGTTTTACAGGGAAGACACAATATGTATTTCTATTAGCTAACCACGATAGCAAAAGACACAACTTTTTTTTCTCCACCATTTTTTTTACTGCATACATTTACATTTAAGTCATTTAGCAGACGCTCTTATCCAGAGCGACTTACAAATTGGAAAGTTCATACATATTCATCCTGGTCCCCCCGTGGGGAATGAACCCACAACCCTGGCGTTGCAAGCGCCATGCTCTACCAACTGAGCCACACGGGACCACAAGCTGCATAGGCAGCTATCACAAATTCGACCAAATAAAGATATAAATAGTCACTAACCAAGAAACAATTTCATCAGATGACAGTCTGATAACATATTTATTGTATAGCATATGTTTTGTTCGAAAAATGTGCATACTTCAGGTATAAATCATAGTTTTACATTGCAGCCACCATCACAACTCTCACCAAAGCAACTAGAATAACTACAGAGAGCAACGTGAATTACCTAAATACTCATCATAAAACATTTATGAAAAATACACAGTGTACAGCAAATGAAAGACAAAGATCTTGTGAATCCAGCCAATATTTCAGATTTTTTAAGTGTTTTACAGCGAAAACACAATATAGCATTATATTAGCTTACTACAATAGCCAACAACACAACAGCATTGATTCAAGCCAACAATAGCGATAACAAATAAACCAGCAAAATATATTAATTTTTTCACTAACCTTCTCAAACTTCTTCAGATGACAGTCCTATAACATCATATTACACAATACATATAGAGTTTGTTCGAAAATGTGCATATTTAGCGGCACAAATCGTGGTTATACAATGAGAATAGTAGCCAAGCTGCAAACAAAATGTCGGGAGAAATCTTGGGAGAGGCACCTAATCTAATCAATAACTAATCATAAACTTGACTAAAAAATACAGGTTGGACAGCAAATGAAAGATACATTAGTTCTTAATGCAACCGCTGTGTTAGATTTTTTAAATTAACGTTACTACGACATACAGCGTGCGTTAAAGCGAGACCGCACCGAAATGAATGGCGGAATAGTAGTTCAAGATTTTTCAACAGAACAACGAATTAACTTCATAAATAGTTCTTACTTTTTGATGAGCTTCCATCAGAATCTTGGGCAAGTTGTCCTTTGTCCAGAATCATCGTTGCTCGGTTGTAGATTGCCGTCTTCAACTTAGGAATTAGCAGCAAACATTAGCTATGTGGCCCAGACGTGCCCAACTCACTATAACGCGTGACAAAGAAATATCCGAAAATCGCAATATACTGATATAAACTGATATAACTCGGTTTAAAATAACTACATTATGATAACTACACACCTATATCGAATAAAATCAGAGCCGGATATATCTAAGGCCTATAACGAGAGCTTTCCAGGATGCCATCCTGAGGTCTGTCTCGCGTCATGGCGAACGTTGAAAAGAGTGCACCCCACGTTCCAAGACCATTTATATGGCCTCAGATCTGCCTAGCAACTCCATTCCAATTCTCACTGCTTGCTGACATCTAGGGGAAGGCGTATGCAGTGCATGTCGACCAATAGAATACATGCAAATTAATAAACTGACCCTGGAACAGATTGCCTGATTTCAGATTTCTCACTTCCTGACAGGAAGTTTGCTCCAACTTGAGTTCTGTTTTACTCACAGATATAATTCAAACGGTTTTAGAAACTAGAGAGTGTTTTCTATCCAATAGTAATAATAATATGCATATTGTACGAGCAAGAATTGAGTACGAGGCAGTTTAATTTGGGAAAGAATTTTTACAAAGTGAAAACAGCACCCCCTATTGAGAAAAGGTTTTAACCTCTCTGGTACAAGTGGAACGGTAGTGTCCCACCTCGACAACAGCCAGTGAAAATGCAGGGCGCCAAATTCAAAACAACTGAAATCCCATAATTAAAATTCATCAAACATACAAGTATTATACACCATTTTAAAGATAAACTTCTTGTAAATCCAACCACAGTGTCCAATTTCAAAAAGGCTTTACTGCGAAAGCACACCATGAGATTATGTTAGGTCAGCGCCTAGTCACGGAAAACCATACAGCCCTCAAGGAGAGGGATTAGCAATTAAATGAATCAATTAAATGAATCATCACTAACCTTTGATGATCTTCATCAGATTGCACTCCCAGCACTCCATGTTAGACAATAAATGTGTGTTTTGTTCGATAAAGTTCATCTTTATGTCCAAAAACCTCATTTGAAATTGGCGCGTTATGTTTAAAAATGCATTGTCTCAAACAAACATTCGGTGAAAGTGCAGAGAGCCACATCAAATTACAGAAATACTCATCATAAACATTGATCTAAGATACAAGTGTTTAACATACGATTAAAGATAAACTTCTCCTTGATGCAACCGCTGTGTCAGATTTCAAAAAGGCTTTACGGCAAAAGCACACCATGCGATTATGTTAGGTCAGCACATAGCCACAGAAAACCATACAGCCATTTTCCAGCCAAGGAGAGGTGTCACAAAAGTCAGAAATAGCGTTCAAATTAATCACTTACCTTTGATGATCTTCATCCGATGGCACTCCCAGGTCTCCATGTTAGACAACAAATGTTCGTTTTGTTCGATAAAGTTAATCTTTATGTCCAAATACCTCATTTTTGTTCACGCATTTAGTCCTGTAATCCAAATGCACAATGCGCGGGCACTAAGTCCAGACGAAAAGTCAAAAAAGTTCCATTACAGTTTGTAGTTTTCAGCTGCGCTAACATAATTACAAAATGGTTTTCTAATGATCGATTAGCTAACACAACGTGCCATTGGAACGCAGGAGTGATGGCTGCTGATAATGGGCCTCTGTACTTCAATGTAGATATTCCATTAAAAATCAGTCACAATAGTCATTTACAACATTAACAATGTCTACACTGTATTTCTGATCAATTTGATGTTATTTTAATGGACAAAAAATGTGCTTTTATTCAAAAATAAGGACATTTCTAAGTGACCCCAAACCTTTGAACGGTAGTGTACATGTGGATGAACTCTAAGCTAGTTCAACTTTGCCTGGCAGTGGAGGCAGTGGAGGCAGTGGAGGCAGTGGAGGAGTTGCCTTAGGAACTGGTGGTGGCAGAGACGACACAAAGAAAAAACATTTTAATGTTCACGTTGTCTGTCACTACTTTCATCTTTCTTTTAATAAGTATTTGAACAAAGCCAGCGTGACATTGAGAACATCAAAATGAGTTGTCAACAACAATCCAAATAGGGACAGTGAGATGAGTAAGGATAATGCAATTATCATTCAACAAAACAAAGCATTGCTTTGATATGTTGTGTCAGGAAGAACGGAACCAGAGCGGAAAAAAACATCCTCTGTGGATGGAGTTTCATGCATCATAACAACGTTAGTTGACACTACAGCAACAGCTGGCTCCATAGAATGTAGCACCACTCTTGTTACAATGTAACAAGGGACTACAGATACAGAAGCTCCACCTCTTTCCTTTACTGCTGAACACACACTTATGTACACTACCATGGAAAACACATTTTCCTGTGACTGAAAATACACTTCTGAAACATTCTCGAAACATCTCCGTCCTTCTCTCCTCTCACTCTCCTATGTGTCGTTACATGCTGACTCCAGGCACGGCATTGTGGGATAGCTCGGCATGGTGCATTCGGTGCTTATCCATCCACCCATCTCCACTTACCGCCAGACTGGCTACACCTGCTGCCAGAGGACCTGTCCGTGCCTTCAAGCCGCTGACTGGCTGACTGGAGCTCCTGCTCCTAATCCTGCTGATGACAGCTTTCGGAGGACTGCATTGCACAGCAGTGTAGTGGAGGAAACTAGCTACTTGCTAGCATGTACACTATTGTGTGTATTTCACTACACTAGGGAATTCAACCGTTCAAAGGTGGAACTTGACTCAACAGTTGGTTTCTAACTTCTAAATGCAGCTGATGAAATGTGTTGATAGTGGGATAATTTGATGAGACTCAAACGGATGGGATGGTGGTTTTAAAATCAGGGACTTGTGTAGTTTTTACTCCAGACACCTTATCAGATGAGTGGCAAGTCAACACAAAGTTGTTTTGTTCCCTTCTTGTATGGAAATAATGTTTGAGGAGATTACCATGAAACTCTGTGAGTTGATATGCTTTACAGAGAGAAAACATGAACCATATCACTGAAAAATACTCCCAACCTCCTTGGCCCTGTCACGTTGATGGGCCTTGTACAATATACTCATCAGTAATTTGACATGTCATGTTCTTCCACCATCCCCACACTGTTTGTGTGTTTGACATTTCTATTGATCTACACTGTGATCATCTTGATGATTCAGACACAAATTATATCCACGGATCATAAATGGTTGATTCCACTTTTCTCATTACATTCAAAGGGCAAACATTAGAAATAATCCCATGCTGTTTATGGCTAGTGTCGTCTGCTTCAAGTAGTTTAACCATTGTAAAAATGCCCACCAATTATATGTTTTATTTCATTTCAAGCAGGGGTGGCGTTGTGTTAACCTGGTTTGATATTTTTTTAAATGATGCCCTTCTTAACAGTTAAACAGTTAAACCCTTTGTACAAGACAGATACATTGTATAGCCATAAATTAACTAAATGAAGAATATGCGAGTCTGTATATATACTGTATGTAAAAGTGACTGAGCTCTTTTAATTAATAGAAAATAACTATTTACAACACTTGCTTATCTACAACACATACATCTGACATTAATAATAACATGCACAAGTCAAGGACCTCATTAAAAACAAAGTTGGACTCTTTCTATAAGTAATATCTTACTTTTTTAACACACTTTTAAGAACTGATAACAGGCCATGACTAGATCTCCTGTGTTCGGCATTGTACTTTTACTTGAAGCGTGTGAAAAGTAAACATACATATAGTATATACAGAGTGATAACTGATATCTAAAGATAATATGGTACATTTTCAATAATATTCCCTGTTAGAATGGAGACCTAAATGTAGACATAATGGCCCATAGACCTCATGAAAAGTAAAAAAAATAAAAACAGTCCATGAAATAAGACAATTACGGACTGAACATTTTACGTTTCTTTGTAATCCAAATTGTGCAACAGTAGGTTTAAGTAGTTCATACTTGTTTTTAAAACTTGTTTCATTGAGTAGATTTCAGATTTGCCGCCTGGATGCTATCAAGCAAGACACCCATGCACATCAGTATAAATCAGGTCCTTAGAAAACTATTAACATTGGGTTAGTGTTTGAGAAATTACAAAAGAAACCAAAACCCTCAAAATGGCAATACTTCAAGTCTGTACACATTTGTTGCATTCCTTCCTCGGCTTTATACGCTAGTACAGTTAGGAATCTCCCTTGTGCTCTTGCAAGCATTTCCAATTCGCCCTGGGGTAGAGAGAAAAAAATTCAACATAAGAATAATGTGGATTAGTCCACTGGTAGTAGAGGCTTGGTGTCTGTGAAACAAATAACTACTTTGACACTAGCGTCCCACTTGGCCAAAAGCCAGAAAAAATGTAGCGCGCCAAATTCAAATATATTACTATAAGAATCAATCTTTCATGAAATCACACATGAAAGACACCAAATTAAAGCTACACATGTTGTGAATCCAGCCAACATGTCTGATTTCAAAAAGGATTTACGGGGAAAGCACACCAAACAATTATGTTAGCTCAGTACATAGCCACAGAAAAACACAGCCATTTTCCCAGCAAAAGATAGTAGTCACAAAAAGCAGAAATAGAGATAAAATGAATCACTAACCTTTGATGATCTTCATCACATGACACTCATAGGACATCATGTTACAAAATACATTTATGTTTTGTTCGATAATGTGCATATTTATATCCACAAACCTCAGTTTACATTGGCGCCATGTTCAGAAATGCCTCCAAAATATCCGGAGAAATTGCAGAGAGCCACGTCAAATAACAGAAATACTCATCATAAACCTTGATGAAAGCTACATGTTTTACATATAATTAAAGATACACTTGTTCTTTATGCAACCGCTGTGTCAGATTTCAAAAAAACTTTACGTAAAAAGCACACCTTGCAATAATCTGAGATGGCGCTCAGATAAAAACAACATTTCTCCGCCATGTTGGAGTCAACAGAAATACGAAATTACATCATAAATATTCCCTTACCTTTGATCATCTTCATCAGAATGCACTCCCAGGAATCCTAGTTCCACAATAAATCGTTGTTTTGTTCGATAATGTCCATTACTTATGTCTAAGTAGCTACTTTTGCTAGCATGTTTAGTGCACATGTCCAAACGCTCGCGCAGATGCAGGCAAACTCGGACGAAAACTTCAAAAAGTTATATAACAGGTCGAATAAACTGGTCAAACTAAGTAGAGAATCAATCTTCAGGATGTTGTTATCATATATATCCAATAACGTTCCAACCGGAGCATTCCTTCATGTCTGTAGAAGTTATGGAACGCAAGGCGATATCATGAGGAAAGCGCATGACCAGGAACTGGCATTCTGCCAGACCAATGACTGAAACACCTCCCATCCGGCCCCACATCACACTACAGGCTTCATTCCGCATTCTACAGACTGTTGACATCTAGAGGAAGGCGTAGGAAGTGCAAACAGATCCATATCTTACAGGGAATTGAATCAGCGATGAGTTGAATATTGACCAGTCTCAGAATTCTCACTTCCTGTTTGGATTTTTTCTCAGGTTTTTGCCTGCCATATGAGTTCTGTTATACTCACAGACATCATTCAAACCGTTTTAGAAACTTCAGAGTGTTTTATATCCAATAGTAATAATAATATGCATATATTAGCATCTGGGACAGAGTAGGAGGCAGTTCACTATGGGCATGCAATTCATCCAAAAGTGAAAATGCTGCCCCCTATCATAAAGAAGTTAATTACTTGGGTTTCATTACAATGTCTTATCAAAAGCTCTTAAGCTGTTGTTTCATGTGTGGGATATTAGTGGCTGATCCATTGGTTTGTTTGTTTCCTTGTTTTCTTCTGAAGATACAGTGCTCCTCCTTTTTCCTACCAGTTAATTCCATGTAAAGAAACAATGAAGACTTTATACACTGCTGGGCAAAAGTCAACATTGTTATACATAGAGATATGACCCATATTTGTTGTAGTTCAATACCATTAGTTTGGACAATGTATATGTAATATTGGTGGATCTTTCTCAACAACGAAGTTCAAGTCGCCAAATCAGCAATAAACAACGATTTATCAGACCATGTATCTTACGTTTAACCCTGGTGTCCATCTCCTTCTCCATGACTTCTTTGGGCGTAAAGAACTCACTGTGTGAACTCACATGTTTAGTAGCGATAACAGACTGTAAATATTTTGCATAATTTCAGACAAATCTTTTATGATTAGAAATATGTGTTTCATCCACTCGTACTTCGATTTATTTCAAATTACAAGTAATTGTATCATTTAATTGTTTTGCTTTGTCGTTTGTGACATTTCAATCAATCTGTTTCCTCTTTAAATTACTGAGGGACATCCCATTTCCATAATTGATTCATTTTCCACAGAGTTTGATGAAAATAATTTTAATAATTCAGCTACTAACAGCCAAAGTAAAGCAGCAGCATATTAAGCAACTGAATGATAGTTTTCTTAACAATACATCAGCGATTCACACACGTGCCTCATGCATCCAAATCAGTCTAAATCTGTTTACTACAGCTACAGTATAAAGGACATTTGAAAAGTTATTTCATAGGAATATCATTAGTTCATCATTGATTGATGCAGGACCTACCAAGATAGCATATTCTTATAATTATTATGAACTTTTTGACATGTGAGTTCCAAATATCTCTAATGGGTTGTTTTATGCACGTGAAGTCAGAATGCACTCACTGTTCCAAAATGTGATTATTACGCAATAGGACAGTTAACATGCGCTGCCTGCTAATTATCAATAGGCTATGTTTCAACTTGTCAATTTCAAAATGATTTTCTAACAAGTCGAATATTCTAACAACAGTTTGAATTGAGGTGTGTTCCGCCTCCTCATTAATTCACATAGATGTAGCCCATTTCAGTGATGTGGACAATTTATGTTTGAGGCTTTACTGAGCAGAACAAAAATTCCCTCTTCGAGGAGAGCCCTTCATCATTTTGGCACAGTTTTCCACAAACTGGCACATTTTCTGGCTATTGCATTGTTTTCCTTACAAATAATAACTTTGAACATGTGTCAAAGTACTCCTATCTCCGATCAAAGTAAGTGCCTTATTTTCTGTATCGTGTTGTCGTTTCTACTGTAGCACACAGAATGTATGTATGTACGTACGTATATATCAAATCAAACTGTATTTGTCACAGGCGCTGAATACAACAGGTGTAGACATTTTAAAAAATGTATTTAACTAGGCAAGTCAGTTAATAAAAGAACAAATTCTTATTTTCAATGAAGGCCTAGGAACAGTGGGTTAACAGCCTTGTTTAGGGGAAGAACGACAGATTTGTACCTTGTCAGCTAGGGGTTTCGATCTTGCAACCTTTCGGATACTAGTCCAACACCCTAACCACAAGGCTATGCTAGGCTACTAATCTTCACCTTACAGTGAAATGCTTACTTACGAGCCCTTAACCAACAATGCAGTTTAAAGAAAATACCCAAAAAATTTAATAAAAATGTAAGAGATAAGAAAAACTAATATTTAAAGAGAACCAGCAAATAACAATAGCGGGGATATATACAGGGTTACTGGTACAGAGTCAATGTGTCAATGTGCGGGGGCACCGGTGTCGAGGTAGTAGAGGTATTTATGTACATGCAGCAGGGTTATTAAAGTGGCTATACATAGATGATAACAGAGAGTAGCAGCAGCGTAGGAGGAGGCGGGCAATACAAATAGTCTGGGTGGCAGTTTGTTTAGCTGTTCAGGTGTCTTATGGCTTGGTGATAGAAGATGTTTAGAAGCCTCTTGGACCTAGACTTGGCGCTCCGGTACTGCTTGCCATGCGGAAGCAGAGAGAACAGTCTATGACTAGGGTGGCTGGAGTCTTTGACAATTTTTGGGGCCTTCTCTGACACCTCCTGATATAGAGGTCCTGGATAGCAGGAAGCTTGGCCTCAGTGATGTACTGGGCCGTACGCACTACCCTCTGTAGTGCCTTGCGGTCAGAGGCCGAGCAGTTGCCATACCAGGCAGTGATGCAATCAGTCAAGATGCTCTCAAAGGTGCAGCTGTAAAACCTTTTGCCAAGTCTTTTCAGTCTCCTGAGGGGGAATAGGTTTTGTTGTGCCCTCTTCACGACTGTCTTGGTGTGCTTGGACCATGTTGAAGATCTCAACCTGCTCCACTACAACCCGTCGACGAGAATGGGGGTGTGCTCAGTCCTCCTTTTCCTGTTGTCCACAATCAACTACAGTTTGTTAACAAGACATTTGTGGAGTGGTTGAAAAACGAGTTTTAATGACTCCAACCTAAGTGTATGTAAACTTCCAACTTCAACTGTACATACATTTGACTTCAGAAGTTTACATATACTTAGGATGGAGTCATTAAAACTCAACATAACCTGAAAGGCCGCTCAGCAAGGAAGAAGCCACTGCTCCAAAACCGCCATAAAAAAAGCCAGACTACCGCTTGCAACTGCACATGGGGACAAAGATTGTACTTTTTGGAGAACTGTCCTCTGGTCTGATGAAACAAAAATAGAACTGTTTGGCCATAATGACCATCGTTATGTTTGGAGGAAAAAGGCTTGCAGAGGCTTGCAGGCCGAAGAACCTCATCCCAACCGTGAAACACGGGGGTGGCAGCATCATGTTGTGGGGGTGCTTTGCTGCAGGAGGGACTGGTGCACTTCACAAAATAGATCATCATGAGGCAGGAAAATTATGTGGCTATATTGAAGCAACATCTCAAGACGTCAGTCAGGAAGTTAAAGCTTGGTCGCAAATGGGTCTTCCAAATGGACAATGACCCCAAGAATACTTCCAAAGTTGTGGCAAAATGGCTTGTGGACAACAAAGTTAAGGTATTGAAGTGGCCATTACAAAGCCCTGACCTCAATCCTATAGAAAAGTTGTAGGCAGAACTGAAAAAGCGTGTGCGAGCAAGGAGGCCTACAAACCTGACTCAGTTACACCAGCTCTGTCAGGAGGAATGGGCCAAAATTCACCCAACTTATTGTGGGAAGCTTGTGGAAGGCTACCCGAAGTTGAACAATTTAAAGGCAATGCTACCAAATACTAATTGAGTGTATGTAAACTTCTGACCCACTGGGATTGTGATGAAAGAAGTAAAAGCTGAAATAAATCATTCTCTCTACTATTATTCTGACATTTCACATTCTCACAATAAAGTGGTGATCCTAACTGACCTAAGACAGTGAATTTTTGCTAGGATTAAATGTCAGGAATTGTAAAAAACTGAGTTTAAATGTATTTGGCTAAGGTATATGTAAACTTCCGACTTCAACTGTATGTATGTATGTATGTATGTATGTATGTATGTATGTATGTATGTATGTATGTATGTATGTATGTATGTATGTATGTATGTATGTATGTATGGAGCATAATGTATTTACAGTTTTATTCACATGTTTTCAAGTACTTCAAGTGACAAATAATGCGTTCCGAATATTGCATAGATTTGATGTGTGTAAAATAGTTTTTGGGTATTTTGTTGTCGTGATTCTAATGATGCTAATCTATTTGCCAGCTATGTGTGGAGCCATGTTTGTTGACATACAATGCATTCTGGGTTTGACGTAAACGTCTGTCAGACCATATATGTTATAATATGGTGAGGGAGGGTTCACTCATTGGTAGACGACACATCCCCTTCAACATGCATACTATAAACAGACGCAACTCGTCTCGTCTCCTCTTATTATCTTTGGTTGATGCGAAAAAACAAACATGGTAGAGCACAAACTACCCATCGTCGGATTACTTTCGATTTCTAGCAAGTGTTTTACTCAATTATTTTGATCAAAGGTGAGCTCACCAGTGATGTGATTATTTATACATGTTAATTGCTATTAGCTAATTAACATCGTAGTTTCAGTCAGCCGAGAGTTATAAAAATATGACCGCTTGTGTTACGTCCATCTTTCCTCAGTTAGCACTAGGACAAATGTAGCCTACATGCTCCGGTTTGGATGATTGCGTTATGATGTAGATACTTCTGTGAATGTCTGAAGATTCCATCCAAAAATAAACTGGTCACATTCTGGACATAACTTTTAGTTTGTGCAACATTTTTCCGTGACAAAACAGTGTGGCCAGCTCAAATGCTGTCTGTTGCGTCAATCAAAACTGGGCGTTTTAAATAAGCGTTCTAATCGCACCGGTTTGAGCTTACGCCGCAGGCACCACTGTAAAAGGATCACACCTGTTTGTTGGTATGTGTGAAAAGGTTAACGACGATGGCAGGTGATTTGACCTGTGCTTCGATATAGTGTTCAAAGATATAATCATAAAGTACTGTACATAAATCTTGAATTTGTCGATGAAAAACACTGCTAAACCAAGGAATACTGCTGATAGGAGCATCAGCATTGCTGAACTGCTGTGTCTCGGGCTGGAATCCACCAAGGGTGCTGTAACAGAAGGTAGAGGAAGACGAACATTAAACATAACAAGAACAGAGTAAGACAATAAAGGCTAATCTGGGAATGCCTTGGAGATGTTCTTGCTTCATTGCCAATATTGATCCTATACTGTATAATATTTTGTCGCTAATATATATTTTGCATCACAACAGTCTGCAACAGTAGGGCTACATACAGTCAATGCATATGCTTCACTTTAATCCATTTTAAGGGGATTTTTTTTTGTTATACATGACCACAGTTTACAATAAAGAGTTTTGGCGCCACAACATTGGAAAAAACTATTCCCTTCCAGTGGCCCGTATACAGCAACTAATTGCATTTATTTGTTCTGATTTGTATGATTATGTAGTCTAGGCCTGAAACAACAGAGCTGGGACAAGTGACGTCTCCGTCGCCAAGTTTATTCAACAGTAAATAAATCAGGCTATGGATTATGGGTAAATCCACGGCAATGCTAGTGAATGTTTAATATCTCACATTTAAAAGACTGTGATAGCATGAAATTGCTATTTCTAAATGGTTGCCTTTCTCCAACTCAAAGCCATCTGCTTAAAACAAGCATAGCAACACTCATATTCCCGAGGTAAGTGCAAAATGAATGGAAAAACAGGCCTTTTATAACGACAACTGTCACAAATAAAGTGCAAGACAGCAACACTTATTGTGGAATAAACTGGAAGTATATGGTGCTGATTATAATATTCAACACCTCCATCTCACCCTCTCTCTGGGGTATTACATTGACTTTGAAATGCATATTAATATCTATTAACAAAGGTAGCGCACACTATATTTTCGACTTTGTATTTTTTCCAGACCCAGCTCTGAGGCGGCCTGTGACGTAGATTATCTTTCTGAATCATCTTGAAGGCTCTTCCCACCTTTTCTAAGGTGAGGCACTATGGTGTTCTGCTTAAAACATGTTGGTATTACAGACTCAGACAGGGAGAGGTTGAAAATGTCAGTGAAGACACTTACCAGTTGTTCAGCGCATGCTCGCAATACACGTCCTGGTAATCCGTCCCGCCGCGCAGCCTTGTGAACGTTGACCTGTTTAAAGGTCTTACTCACATCGGCTGCGGAGACTGTGATCACACAGTCTTCCGGAACAGCTGGTGCTCTCATGCATGTTTCAGTGTTATTTGCCTCAAAGCAAGCATAGAAGTAGTTTAGCTCGTCTGGTAGGCTCGTGTCACTGGGCAGCTCTCGGCTGTGCTTCCCTTTGTAGTCTGTAATGGTTTGCAAGCCCTGCCACATCCGACGAGCGTCAGAGCCGATGTAGTACGATTCGATCTTAGTCCTGTTTTGATGCTTTGCCTGTTTGATGGTTCGTCGGAGGGCATAGCTAGATATCTTATAAGCTTCTGGTTTAGAGTCCCGCTCCTTGGAAGCGGCAGCTCTACCCTTTAGCTCAGTGCGGATGTTGCCTGTAATCCATGTCTTCTGGCACAGGTATATACGTACGTTCACCGTGGGGATGACGTCATCGATGCACTTATTGACGAAACCAATGGCTGATGTGGTGTACTCCTCAAGGCCATCGGAGGAATTCTGTAACATATTCCAGTCTGTGCTAGCAAACAGTTTTTTTATTGATCTAGTCACTGGTGCTTCCTGCTTTAATTTTTACTTGTAAACAGGAATCAGGAGGATATATAGATGGTCAGGTTTGCCAAATGGAGGGCAAGGAAGAGCTTGTATGCGTCTCTGTGTGTGGAGTAAAGTCTGTCCGGATTTATTTCTCCCTCTGGTTGCACATTTAACACGATGATAGAAATTTGGTAAAACAGATTTAAGTTTCCCTGCATTAAATTCCCCGGCTGCTAGGAGCGCCACCTCTGGGTGAGTGTTTTCTTGTTTGCTTATGGCAGAATAGAGCTCATTCAATGCTGTCTTAGTGCCAGCCTCTGACTGTGGTGCTATGTAAACAGCTACGAAAAATACAGACGAAAACTTTCTAAGTAGATAGTGTGGTCTACAGTTTATCATGAGATTTTTATTTATTTTATTTATTTAACTAGGCAAGCCAGTTAAGAACAAATACTTATCTTCAATGGTAGCCTAGGAACAGTGGGTTAACTGCCTTGTTCAGGGGCAGAATGACAGATTTTTACCTTGTCAGCTCGGGGATTCGATCTTGCAACCTTTCGGGTTACTAGTCCAATGCTCTACCCACTAGGCTACCTGCCGCCCCAAGATACTCTACCTCAGGCGAGCAATAGCTCGAGACTTCCTTAGTTATCGTGCACCAGCTGATATTTATGAGTGCTACGGGGTGCATAAACACTCCAGCCAGCTGTTAAGCACATGCTGTGAGGACGCGGCTAGGGATGCCGTCTGGGCCGGCAGCCTTGCGAGGGTTAACACGCTTAAATGTCTTACTCACGTCGGCCATGGAGAAGGAGAGCCTACAATCCCTGGTAGTGGGCCATGTCAGTGGCACTGTGTTATCCTCAAAGCGGGTGAAGAAGGTGTTTAGCTTGTCCAGAAGCAAGACGTCGGTGTCTGCGACGTGGCTGGTTTTCCTTTTGTAGTCCGTGATGGTCTGTAGACCCTGCCACATACGTCTCGTGTCTGAACCGTAGAATTGCGACTCCACTTTGTCTCTATACTGACATTTTGCCTGTTTGATTTCCTTACAGAGGGAATAACTACACTGTTTGTATTCAGCCATATTCCCAGTCAACTTTCCGTGGTTAAATGCGATGGTTTGCGCTTTCAGTTTTGAGCGAATGCTGCCATCTATCCACAGTTTCTGGTTAGGGTAGGTTTTAATAGTCACAGTGGCTAAAACATTTCCTATACACTTCCTGATAAACTCAGTCACCGTATCAGTGAATTTGTCGATGTTATTGACGGACGCTACCTGGAACATATCCCAGTCCGCGTGATCAAAACAATCTTGAAGCATGGATTCCGATTGGTCAGACCAGCGTTGAAAAGTCCTTAGCACGGATACTTCCTGTTTGAGTTTTTGTCTATAGGAAGGGAGGAGCAAAATGGAGCCGTGGTCAAATTTTCCAAAGGGAGGGAGGAGAAGGGCCTTGTAGGCATCCCAGAAGTTGGAGTAGCAGTGGGTGAGTTTTTTAGCAACACGCGTACTACAGTCTATGGGTTGATAGAACTTCGGTAGCAATTTCTTTAAATTTGTTTAAATCCCCAGCTACAATAAATGTTGTTTCCAGTTTGCATAAAGTCCAGTGAATTTCTTTGAGGGCCATCGTGGTATCGCCTTGGGGGTTACGCTGTGACAATAACTGAAGAGAATGCTCTTGGGAGGTAATACAGTCGGCATTTGATTGTGAGCTATTCTTGGTCGGGTGAACAAAAGGATGTGAGTTCCTGTATGTTATCACAATCACACCATGAGTAGTTAATCATGAAACATACAACCCCGTCCTTCTTCTTCTTCCCAGAGAGATATTTATTCCTGTCTGCGGAATGAACTGAGAACCCAACTGGCTGAACGGACTCAGACAGTATATTCCGAGAGAGCCATGTTTCCGTGAAACAGAGTATGTTACATTCCCTGATGTCTCTCTGGAAGGAAGTCCTCGCCCTCAGCTCATCAACTTTATTTTCCAGAGACTGAACATTAACGAGTAATATACTCGGAAGTGTTGGGTGGTGTGCGCGCCTCAGTTTAATTGTCCTGGGGGGTACGAACAAGGGTCCGATTCGGGAAAGTTGTATTCCTGGTCGTAATGCTGGTAATGCTGGTGAGTTGCCGCCGCTCTGATATATAAAAGTTCTTCCTGGCTGTATGTAATAATAAAAAAAAAAAATCCTGGCCTAATAATGTAAGAAAAAACACATAAAAAAACAAAATACTGCAAAGTTGCCTAGGGGCTAGAAGCACGGCTGCCCACTCTATCGGCACAAAAGCTTGTGAAGGAGGATTTGTGTTGTTTTTGGTTGGATGCTGGCAAATCATTTCAATTGCAGCCAAGAGTAGTTATTTGTTTGTCTCATTTTGAGCCAACACTCAAACTGGTGTAATGTTGTTGAATAATTTTAGGCAATTCTGAATTCTGCATGCATTTATAACCAAACTAAATAATCAACATAATTATACTCAGTGTAACACTAATTTTGTGGTTGGATGGCTGTAAAAGACAGTGAACAGATGTTTGGGTCGTCTTGATGGCAGATATAAAGTATCAATTGTCTCAAGGAGTTCCACTTCAAATAAAATCCATCCTCCCTTTCCTCTCATGTCCTCCACCAGTTGACAAACATATCATATATTTTTAATACATATATTTTAAAAACAAAACATGTGCTTGGTTTATCCTATCCAAAAATGGCTTATTAAGACATTATATCCAGTAAATTACATTGCATTTAGGACATTACAAAAATAAACAAACACAGCTAAATATAACTGGGGAATATGTATCTCAGAGATCTGGTGAAGGTGATAAATAAAGTTGCCTGCATAAAGCTGTCCCAACAGCAGTCCCAACATCTTACCACTGCTACACCTGGCTATCAGCGGAATCTTGTCTGGCAGCGAAACAGTTAACCTGTTAGGCGGGCTGTCCCGACATCGGTACACTTATGACAACATCCAGCTCTATTGCAGGGCGCGAAATTCAAAATCTATTTTTTAAAAATATTTAACTTTCACACATTAACAAGTCCAATACAGCATTTGAAAGATAAACATCTTGTTAATCCAGCCAACGTGTCCGATTTTTAAAATGTTTTACAGCAAAAACACCACGTATATTTATGTTAGTTCACCACCAAATACAAAAGAGGACAGACATTTTTCACAGCACAGGTAGCATGCACAAAGCCAACCTAACTAACCAAGATCCAACCAAACAAACCTAGAAACAACTTCCTCAGATGACAGTCCTATAACATGTTACACAATAAATCTATATTTTGTTCGAAAAATGTGCATATTTGAGCTATAAATCAGTTTTACATTGATGCTACCATCATAGCTACAGTCAGAAATAGCACGGGAGTAGCCAGAGTAAATACAGACACCAACGTCAACTACCTAATTACTCATCATAAAACATTTCAGAAAAATATATGGTGTATAGCAAAATGAAAGACAAAGATCTTGTGAACAGAGCCAATATTTCCGATTTTTTAAGTGTTTTACAGCGAAAACACAATATATCGTTATATTAGCTTACTGCAATGGCTAACACACAACAGCATTGATTCCAAGTAATCGGTAGCGATAGCACAGCTCGACAGATATATTAAATAGCATCCCAAATTGGGTCCTTATCTTTGTTGATCTTCCATCAGAATGTTGTAAAGGGGTCCATTGTCCAGTACCGTCTTTGTTTGAATCCAGAACGAACTATTTCCCTCTTGAATTAGCAAGCACACTGGCCGTGCGGCGCTAACCTCTCCTTCTTGAAAAAATACTTCCAACGCATCACGTCTAATGTCCCGAATAAATTTCAATAATATAATTAAACTATATTGAAAAAACATACTTTAGGGTGATATTGTGGCATGTATCAAGTAAAATCGAAGCCGGAGAATATATTCACCTATAACGACAGTTTTCCAGGAGGCAATACAAGGTCCAACTTCGCGCCTTGGAGAAAAAAAATTATGGCGGTCCTCTCACTCCAAGAGGCTGTATTCAATCCCTGAACGAGATATTCAAGTCCTTTCTGCTCTCACTTCCGCATGACACCCAGGGGAAGGCGTATGACGTGTTTCTATGGTCCCAAGTGACATGCCCTTTTATAGACAAGCTCTTGAAAAGAGACCTCGCATTTGGAAATCTCACTTCCGGATAGGAAATGGGCTGCAGAAAGAGTTCTGGTTCACTTAGAGAAATAATTCAAACGGTTTAAGAAACTAGAGAGTGTTTTCTATCCAATAGAAATGATAATATGCATATTGTACGAGCAAGAATTGAGTAGGAGGCCGTTTGAAATGGCCACCTATTTTCAGGTTACTCAGTGCTGCCCCTTGCAGCCATAAGAAGTTAATTCAGCCTAATTTACTATCTTAAAAAAAATAAATAGCTGATATGGCTGACTTGCTTAAAAAAAAGTGGTTTCTAATGACAATTGAGATGTACAAACTATGGCGTAAGGGGACGACAAGCGGATAAGAGGCAATCCGTATTTTCGATTAAGACATTAATGAGCGAGCTAGGCCGGACGTAGTCAATATAACTATTTGTGTAGCACTTTTGAAATGTACACCGACAGAATTCAGATCATGGGCCATTCTTACAGTGTTCTCCCTATACACCAAGTCAGATAAATAAAGGGGGCATATAAGCAGACAATGAAAGCGCTTACAATATTCGATGATTGCATTTCTCTAAAACAGGTTATAGGCTACATGTGCACCACCAAGTCAGAACATTAGGGGAAATTATGAGGGGTAAAATAGACCAAATTATTAGGGTGAGGCACATGGGCTACTAACATCTTACTACACAACATACACTTAGTATTACTTTCTTAGCTGCAGTATACATATTTCCCTGGCATATTACATAATTTATTCATTGGCATACGATGCATTTTTGGACTCACCTTGTTGTGCTGTTTTCGCTTGAACAGGAAAGTGGCGTGGTGGTCCTTTGTGTGAAAGTCTGTCATTATCTAGATTTATGGTGCTTTCAAAACAACTGGGAACTCGGGAAAAAAACAAGGTCAAATCATGATCATGTCATTGATTTTCAGGATGTAGTTCTAGAAAGAGGTCGGATTTACAATTCTGAGTTGGATGACTGTTCAAATCGTATTTTCCCAGTCGGAGCATGTTTATTCCCAACTTCCCAGTTGTCATGAACTCACTGCAGTCAAGTTTTCGCAGTTCGGAGTTAACCTGTTTGGGCTGCAAGGGGCAGTATTGAGTAGCCAGATAAAAGGTGTCCATTTCAAACGGCCTCGTACTCAATTCTTGCTCGTACAATATGCATATTATTATTACTATTGGATAGAAAACACTATCTAGTTTCTAAAACCGTTTGAATTATTTCTCTGAGTGAAACAGAACTCATTCTGCAGCACATTTCCTGACCAGGAAGTGGAATGTCTGAAATCGATGCTCTGTTCTTCTTCCTGCCTATAAAAGGGCACAAGACCTATTAGTATACATGCACGTCATACACCTTCCTCTGGGTGTCAAGAGGCTGTGAGAGAAGAAATGAGGTGATTATCTTGGTCTGAGATGGAACACATCATCTTGGAATGACGTGTCCACCATTTTCGGTACTCTGAAGAGCGCGAGCTGGACAGTGGGGTTGCCTTTTGTTTAGCTGCCGTAATAGGCGACTACAATCTCCGGCTTTGATTTTATTTGATACATGTCACCATATCATCGTAAAGTATGTTTTTTCAATATAGTTTCATCAGATTATTGAAATTTTTTCGGGAGTTTTGCCGTGTTCCGTTCTCTTCCGTTTGTTGACATGGAGAGTGTCGTGCCACCCGGCTAGCGCGCTTGCTAAATGAAGAGGGAAAGTTGCCGTTCTGAATCCAAACAACGACTGTTCTGGACAAAGGACACCTTGTCCAACATTCTGATGAAAGATCAGCAAAAGTAAGACCCATTTTATGATGTTATTTCATATATCTGTCGTAGTCGCCGGCGCCCAAGTGTTTCTGGCTATTGTGCTAAGCTAATATAACGCTACATTTTTTTTCCGCTGTAAAACACTTAATAAATCGGAAATATTGGCTGGAATCACAAGATGCCTGTCTTTCATTTGCTGTACACTATGTATTTTTCAGAAATGTTTTATGATGAGTAATTAGGTATTTGACGTTGGTGCCTGTAATTATTATGGCTGCTTTCGGTGCAATTTCTGACTGTAGCTGCAATGTAAACTATGATTTATACCTGAAATATGCAAATTTTTCTAACAAAACATATGCTATACAATAAATATGTTATCAGACTGTCATCTGATGAAGTTGTTTCTTGGTTAGTGGCTATTTATATCTTTATTTGGTCGAATTTGTGATAGCTACTGATGGAGTAAAAAACTGATGGAGTAAAAAAAGTGGTGTCTTTTGCTAACATGGTTAGCTAATAGATTTACATATTGTGTCTTCCCTGTAAAACATTTTAAAAATCGGACATGTTGGCTGGATTCACAAGATGTGTACCTTTCATATGCTGTATTGGACTTGTTAATGTGTGAAAGTTAAATATTTTTAAAAAATATCTTTTGAATTTCGCGCCCTGCACTTTGAGCTGGCTGTTGTCATAAGTGTACCGGTGTCGGGCTGCAGCCATAAGAAGTTAAAAGCTGTTTTGAAATTTGGCACAAATCATTCTTCAAATCAAAGTTTATTTGTCACATGCGCCGTATACAACAGGTGTAGACCTTACAGTGTGTGTGTGTGTGTGTGTGTGTGTGTGTGTGTGTG
Source organism: Salvelinus namaycush (assembly GCF_016432855.1). Classification (NCBI taxonomy): domain Eukaryota; kingdom Metazoa; phylum Chordata; class Actinopteri; order Salmoniformes; family Salmonidae; genus Salvelinus; species Salvelinus namaycush. The sequence continues at coordinate 11,049,320 of NC_052345.1, forward strand.
TGTGTGTGTGTGTGTGTGTGTGTGTGTGTGTGTGTGTGTGTATAAGTAAAGAAATAAAACAACAAGATAAATAATAAAGTATTACTTTCTTTCTTCATTGACAGCTTGGCCAATGTTGAATGTTAATCATTTTAAACTTGATTGGGACCTCACAGCCACTCCACTGAATAGCAGGATAGTGATTGCTTTATCATGCTTGCAGTTAGCCACTGTCACTGATTCCTTCCAAACCACTCTGTTGAATTTGCGATTTACAACTTGTTGTGTAATGTTTATGTCCAATGGCCGATGAGCACCGATATATTTTATCTATACTTTCTCTTTATTATTAGTCCAATCAAAGCTACTGTACATATAATGTGATTTAACGTCATTGTATCTGTGGCCAATGACCTTGAGCCTTCTTGGATGGGCACTTCTAATGTAACTCTATAGCACCCACGGGGCTAGAATTTTCTAGCTCTACCCTTAGACTTGGCAGTGACGTAGTGCCCCCATATGTGACAGAACACTGAGCCAAACTGGCATGTTTTTTTGCAAAAAATGGCGGGCTCAAAACAGGTGGGGCTTTGCCCTGAATGATGGGTTGCCACTGTAAAATAAGCATAATTTAGTCCAACAATTGTCACCCTGTACAGCTCTTTCCATTCACACACACCGCATCATTACATAATATTTGCCATCTTGTCATGACACCCACCACATTGATTCAATTGTCTCAATTGTTGGACACTAATGTGTCTGTGTGTGTCATTTCAGCCATGACAATGCAGTTATCCTATTGTGTGAATTGGTGTGAAGGATTGGAAACAATTTGTCATACATGCCATGACAGAATTACACTGACACTCAAAATGTTAGTGTCCAATCTAACTATCCCATACCTGCAGGAGCTCCTCCTCACTCTTTTTCCTGCCCTCTGATTGGTTCTTGTGTGGTAACAGGAAGAGCTCAGCGGCCGTTGGTACACCTGGAAACACTGCAACCAACAGCTGATCCTCTGGAAAGTCTGACACCTGTTGACAATGGACAGTACTGTTACAGTAAGTTCATACTTGTATGGTATTCTTAGTCTACAGTCAAAACACTGCCCTTAGATTATATACATATTTAACATGTTTGAAATCAAAGGAGAGGGAGGTGACAATAAAATAGCTTTGCGCTTGACCAAAATGTGTTAATAACCAGTACAACCTCCATGTAAACAATGCTACAATATGTCACCAAACCAATAGATGACAATGCAGCATTAAGACTCTGTTCTTTTTTCCGTAACACTTTATTTGACACGTAGCATCATAAGACATTATGACACGGTTATAACCATGTCATAATATGTCAGAACAGCTGACACAACCTGTCATAACATTGTCATACCACTGTCATGACACATATTTCGGCATGTTGTGACATATATTGCAATATTTTATGGCTGGTTACGACATCTATCTTAGAACGACAAAGCCCACAAATCCTACCATACAAGGCAAACCAATACATTCTACTTGTAAATAGTATGTTATATAATATTTCCTAAAATTGGCCATTTTATTACAATTGTAATTGTACACACATTGAATTCCAAAATGACTGGGAAGAATACAGGAGAAGGACAAAGCACCCTCTTTGGAACTTATGACTGACATATGGTCATGTACTTGATAGTCCTATCAGGAAACATTTTGTCTCTTAAATTATATCTTTTTTTTTTACAAACAATGGCTCGTATTAATTGTATTTACATGAGTACATCAACCACGCTAATGTATTTTAGAAGCTTACTTTTTATGAAATGTGTATCTAACGGTTGCATGCGAACCGCTAATATTAGCTAGCCTACCATACTGTAGTTAGCTAGTTGTTGTTAGTTGTCCATGGGTTTTTGTATGCACAATTAGCACTATATTTATATTTAGAGTGAATCAGATGTACTGGTGTTGCCTCAACAATGCATGGGTGTCATTAGTTGTTTTGAACACCACCATACTTAGTGGTAGGGAAGCTAATCTTAGCTAAACAAACGCTAACTAGATGGTAGCTAACTGTTAACCACTTCAGATTACAAGCAAGGCAGGGGATTCAAAACAGCAATAAGTGTCCATTTTAAAAGCCACTAATGTTGTTATAGGTTCTCTATGGGGCTATCGACGGACAATGGAGTGGTGTCGTCGGCGAGTCACATACACTTGAAACACATCAATTATCAAGCCTTAAAATCACTATTTGAGTAGCAAAGTAGTGGACAAATAGAGAGCAAAGGAATGACTTGCAATGAGGGAAAAGAGGCATAGAAGGAATGGGAGAGGGAAAAGGAAGGGGATGGGTTGCAAAAATATCAATACACTCAGGCCACGTTTGTTCTCTTTGCGATCACTCGTTAGTCTAAAAAGCCTTAAGGCTCTGTGTGCTTGGGTACCGCTGGCATTTTATGACCCCCAAACTCATTTGCTGGAGTGAAAAATCTGATCTGGGTTAAGGGAGGGATGTAGGTGAGCCAGACTGAGTCAGATGAGTGAGTGTTCTGTCTTCAAAACTTTTTCCATAGTGTATTATTTCCAACATTGTTGCGATACATAGGATATGATGATTCACTTAACTATCATTTCATTTTCTGAAGTAAAGTACAGTTGTTACCCAGGAAAGGAATGGGGGGTGAGAAAGGGATGCCCAGAAGCAGTGCACTCTATTGGGGAAGAAAGAGGACATGTTAACCTCTTGCACCACACTGAGAGGTGCATTAACGGGTGGTGGTGAAACCAGCGGGGGGCTTCTGAGAAAACATACTAAATTATATGAATTTGCAGACAGTCACTGTTTTTTGAAGACAGTCACTTCCATGTTCTGCCGGGGGAGGAATGAAATAGCCGGAGAAACCGAAGATGGAATGACTTCGGAAAATAACTTAAAATAGCCTCTATTACTGAACTCCCCATTCAAACCTCTATTAGGCAGTGGGTTGGAATCAGCCGAGGAGCAAAAGTGCAGCCCTGCCTGGCTCTCACTATGGTCAGCCATAGAGCTGTACTGTAGTACGGCAACACTGCAGATGAATGGACCCTGACTCCTTCTCCTCATCTTCGCTTTATTGTGGGGTGTTGTTTACCTTGACTCGATGACATTTTGTTTGAACTTGAAGGTGAACTGAATGCGAACAGCAGAAAAATACAAATAAATGAAGATGTTTCTTTGAATAACTCTTTGTATGGCGGTTGTTGCACAGTATCTAGTCTATGAACCCTATGTCAACTCTAGCAGTACATGGATGAATAAGTATTTTAGAGAAAAGTGGAAAGAGTGAAAGGAGGGATGGTTTGATAGGATTAAACTGTATATGGAGGAGTATGTGACACATGAACTAGTGTTCATAAACTCAATAGAGAACCATATACCGTATAAAGTATCTCTTGTAGGTCCTAAAAGGTTGTATAACAAAACGTTCTGTATGTAGCACTCTATTGAGGCTAGGAATTAATAGCTCCAGCTAGAGCTTGTTTAACTGAGTGTGCCCCTCAGTTCAACACAATTGGCTGGTGCTATACTATACTGCCATGAACATACTATGTGGCTCCCAGGCTCCCAAGTGACAAAGTGCACTTTATCCCTCACAGAGCCTCACTTTGACCTCTATCACAGTAGCTCCCTCCACTGGCTTTCAGCCTAGCTCACCTGAGTCTCCTCTCATGTCAAATCCACTGTGGAGTTGGCAGTGGTGGAAAAAGTACTCAATTGTCATACTTGAGTAAAAGTAAAGATACCGTAATAAAAAATGAATCAAGTAAAAGTGAATGTCTACATGATTAAAAGTCTAAAAGTATTTGGTTTTAAATATACTTACAGTAAGTATCAAAAGTAAATGTAATTGCTGAAATAAACTTAAGTATGAAAATTACAAGTAAAAGTATAAATATTTTCTAATTCCTAATATTAAGCCAACCAGATGACACAATTTTTTTTAACATACTTTTCTTTAGGAATGTAGTGAAGTAAAGGTTGTCAAATACAAATAGTAAATTAAGTACAGATACTCAAAGAAACGACTTAAGGAGTACTTTAAAGTATCTTTACTTAAGTACATTCCAGACTAATTCCGAAGAACGCATTTCATTGCGCCGACTTCTGAAAATAAGCTATTAGTGCTCATCAAGCTGCCTCGAGGGGGGAAGAAGAAGCCGAGTCTCTCACACCTGTGTGATAACGAATCACAGGACAGCCCGAGGGCGAACGCCGAAGCATCTCAGCGGATAGAAAGAGACGAGAGAGAGGAAGAATAAGAGAGAAGGAAGGAATTCACACTTACTTGGAGCAGAGCCTTCTTAATGACTCTCCCCACATCCTGTCTCCACTCGGGGACATCAGGGTTGTACTCGTCCAGATTAGGGGAGAAAGATAAAAGCAGAGATTTGAAGAACTCTGTCAGAAAGAGAGAGAGAGACCCAGGGGAGAAACAGAAACAGACCGTTAATTCAGCCCCTGATCTAGGTGCAATATTCTCAAGGTGTCCTCCTCATTCCCCACTGTCATTAGTTCTGGTTGTATCCCTCCTCTAACTGCCTTCTGATGGGGTGTGCGTGTTAGTGTGCTCAAGGGGAGATGATTGCTCGCACATGTGATTTCTTAGATAATTGGGGAAATGTCCCCTTTCGCACATATCCTGACATATTCAAATGTAATGTATCCTGAAACGTAGCATACCAACTCAGATGGCTGCTATATGTGCTAATTAGCAGTACATCAAGTAGGATAATTTTATTAGGGAGATGCGAGAGAGAGAGAGAGAGAGAGAGGTAGTACTGATCCTTACCTTGGACTGCTATGGTCTTGGTGTCTTGCAGTATGGTGTTGGCTGAAAACACTTGGACCGTAACATTGTTCATTCCCTCGCTGGTGAAGGTGTACGAGATGCTCCCGTCTAAGCTGATCACCGACTGGAGGAAGAGGGAACATGGACAAAATGGATGATCACACTTTGATCCGGTAATTATCCCTTCACCTAAAACCTTTAGCTAAAACCCCAGAACTAGAAAGAAATCCATTACAGATGATAACAACTTCTCCTTCAACTGCTCACTCAGAGTAGTCGGAGCTTCTGACTTGAGTAAAACCCTACAAAACACATCCTCCCCATAATACCTAGAACCAATGCAGCTGAGGTCATAACTTGTGACATACTAATAAGCTGTCGGAACAAAATATAAGATCAGAGACTGCTCCGCCTCTATCACAGTCGTCTTCATTAATAGAAGAGGTCAATGTACATAATACCATAGACATTATGTATAACTCATATATACATCAGTGCAGGCTACTGAAAGGAGGACAGGTCATAGGAATGGCTGAAGTGGAATGGAACTGGAATGGAAACCATGTCTTTGATGTGGTCGATGCTGTTCCATTGATTCCGTTCCAGCCATTACAATAAGCCTGTCCTCCGATTTAGTTACAGTGACACCAGCCACCACTGCAGTACATGTACAGTATATGGCATTATAGGATAAGACAACTTTTGAATAGTGTCAGTTTACCTTTACTAAAGTTGTATAGTTGGTACCCCACATACAGTATACTGTATACTATACACAACATCAAAAGAGGATCTGTGTCTGCACCATGTGGTCGCACTACTGGAGTCCCACAGGGCTCAGTTCTAGGCCATCTTCTCTGTACACCAAGTGTTTTAAGTACAATTTACTTCACTGCTGTTCCCCAGCCACCAGAAGTAGGTAACGTTCCTAGAGTGGATGTGCCATACCACTGCTGTTAGGTTTACTTCCTTGTTCTTGATGGCCACAAACGGAGTCAGCAACTGGACATGTTCCACAGGACCTGATACAAACACAGAGGATGATTCAGATTCAGTGTTGGATGATTCAGACTCAGTATTGGATGATTCAGACACAGTATATACATCCAAATAATATTTTTCAGGTGCTTGGGAAAATAGCAACCTTCATAAATGAAGAATTAGGGAAAAGAAGATCTCTCACACTGAGCTTGCCAGTATCACTTATCATTATCACTGGGGTAATATGTGAGATCTTCTTCTCAATAAGACTACTTTAGCTGAAAAGGGAAGGTGAATGAAATTGTCACGTATACTCCCTCTCTGGCGCTCTAGGTCACCAGGCTGCTCATTATTAAGCACACCTGTCACCATTGTTACGCACACCAGTGCCTCATCAGACTCACCTGGACTTCATCACCTTCCTTATATCTGTCACTCCCTTTCGTTCCTTCCCCAGGCATTTCTGTTTCTGTTTCTTGTCTATACGCTGCTCGTGTTTCTTGTGTTGTCAATGTTCGTTTATTAATTCAATTATTCACTCCCTGTACTTGTTCCCGACTCCCAGCATACATGTTGCAGAAATCTTACTCAATAAATGTCATAATGTTTTATAGTTTTGATGGAATTTAGTTGAAGAACAAGATTTTTTCTGGACATAAAACATGTTGGCATTATTTTGTTTTGGAGGTGATACCTAGTGAGTAATTGTAACGGTTCTCGTGGGCTGAAGGAAGAGTGGACCAAGGTGCAGCGTTTAAAGTGTTCATGATTTAATCCCAAAAACCAAATCGAACAAAAACAACAAACAGGAGAACGAAAGCGAAACAGTTCTGTCTGGTGCAGAAACAAAAACAGAAAAAACTACACACAAAACACAGGTGGGAAAAGGATACCTAAGTATGGTTCTCAATCAGAGACAACGATAGACAGCTGCCTCTGAGAACCACACCCGGCCAAACACATAGAAATAGACAACATAGAACAAAAACATAGAATGCCCACCCCAACTCACGCCCTGACCAACCAAAATAGAGACATAAAAAGGATTTCTAAGGTCAGGGCGTGACAGTAATACTGTGGTCTGCTATGCTGTGACTGTAATGGGAGCTGACGTGGGTGTACAGTGAGGGGAAAAGGTATTTGATCCCCTGCTGATTTTGTACATTTGCCCACTGACAAAGAAATGATCAGTCTATAATTTTAATGGTAGGTTTATTTGAACAGTGAGAGACAGAATAACAACAAAAATATCCAGAAAAACGCATGTCAAAAATGTTATAAATTGATTTGCATTTTACTGAGGGAAAAAAGTATTTGACCCCTCTGCAAAACATGACTTTGTACTTGGTGGCAAAACCCTTGTTGGCAATCACAGAGTTCAGACGTTTCTTGTAGTTGGCCACCAGGTTTGCACACATCTCAGGAAGGATTTTGTCCCACTCCTCTTTGCAGATCTTCTCCAAGTTATTAAGGTTTCGAGGCTGACGTTTGGCAACTCGAACCTTCAGCTCCCTCCAAAGATTTTCTATGGGATTAAGGTATGGAGACTGGCTAGGCTACTCCAGGACCTTAATGTGCTTCTTCTTGAGCCACTCCTTTGTTGCCTTGGCCGTGTGTTTGGGGTCATTGTCATGCTGGAATACCCATCCACGACCCATTTTCAATGCCCTGGCTGAGGGAAGGAGGTTCTCACCCAAGATTTGAAGGTACATGGCCCCGTCCATTGTCCCTTTGATGCGGTGAAGTTGTCCTGTCCCCTTAGCAGAAAAACACCCCCAAAGCATAATGTTTCCACCTCAATGTTTGACGGTGGGGATGGTGTTCTTGGGGTCATAGGCAGCATTCCTCCTCCTCCAAACACGGCGAGTTGAGTTGATGCCAGAGCTCCATTTTGGTCTCATCTGACCACAACACTTTCACCCAGTTGTCCTCTGAATCATTCAGATGTTCATTGGCAAACTTCAGACGAGCATGTATATGTGCTTTCTTGAGCAGGGGGACCTTGCGGGCGCTGCAGGATTTCAGTCCTTCACGGCGTAGTGTGTTACCAATTGATTTCTTGGTGACTATGGTCCCAGCTGACTTGAGATCATTGACAAGATCCTCCCGTGTAGTTCTGGGCTGATTCCTCACCGTTCTCATGATCATTGCAACTCCACGAGGTGAGATCTTGCATGGAGCCCCAGGCCGAGGGAGATTGACAGTTATTTTGTGTTTCTTCCATTTGCGATTAATCGCACCAACTGTTGTCACCTTCTCACCAAGCTGCTTGGTGATGGTCTTGTAGCCCATTCCAGCCTTGTGTAGGTCTAAAATCTTGTCCCTGACATCCTTGGAGAGCTCTTTGGTCTTGGCCATGGTGAAGAGTTTGGAGTCTGATTAATTGATTGCTTCTGTGGACAGGTGTCTTTTATACAGGTAACAAGCTGAGATTAGGAGCACTCCCTTTAAGAATGTGCTCCTATACTCAGCTTGTTACCTGTATAAAAGACACCTGGGAGCCAGAAATCTTTGTGATTGAGAGGGGGTCAAATACTTATTTCTCTCATTAAAATGCAAATCAATTTATAACATTTTTGACATGCGTTTTTCTGGATGTTTTTGTTGTTATTCTGTCTCACTGTTCAAATAAACCTACCATTAAAATTATAGACGGATCATTTCTTTGTCAGTGGGCAAACGTACAAAATCAGCAGGGGATCAAATACTTTTTTCCCTCACTGTACGTGACATTATCGTGATCTAAGCAGTGAAGTTTCCTGTAGCGGAGAGATATAACACGGTATTTTAACAGTAAAACTCCGGCTGACAGTGGTGTGACTTGGCTTTCTGGCGTGTACGTCTCCGCCTGCGCTTCTGTTAAGTCTTATCCTCTTTAACTGAGACTAATCTTTATCCTTATCCTAGCTTTGAAATTCATGCAGTGTGTGTGTGTGTGTGTGTGTGTGTGTGTGTGTGTGTGTGTGTGTGTGTGACAGAGAGAGAAAATCTGTGTGTCTGTGTGTCTCTTAAATCTGTGTGTATGTGGATATGTGTGTGTGTGTGCGTGCATGCGTGCGCATGTGTGAAATGTGATTCATTTGGACAGGCTCCCTAAGCTGTGTCTTGTGTAAGGGAAGATTCCAATTGGAAACCTGTGGCGGCATCATGCTTGGCACATCGCTAAAAGCTTCACCTGTGTCACGGATCCCTCCGGAACTTTCATTACGCACACCTGTCCCCTATTCCCACTGATTAGTACATGCATAAGTGTGCCCTTTGGTTTCCATTGGGTGGTCGATTATTGTTACTATGTCCGTTGGTGCATGTGAGTACCTGTGCTGTGTTTTTTGCTTTCGTGGCATTGTGGATTGCGCAGATGATTACGGGTCTCATCCCGTGTGTTAATCATTGTGCCTTGTGTGTAATTTATTCGAGGTACTCCTCGCTCTTTTGTTTTGGATTTCTACCCTGTGTTTTGTTACGTGTTTGTTTGGTCTTCGTCCCCGTGCCTTTACACGGCACACCGTAATTTGGGCTTAATTTAAAAAACTATTCCGCATTCCTGCGCCTGTCTCCCGAATCATTTATGCCAGCGTGACAACCTGCACTCTTCCTCCCCTGTAAATGACCTCAAAATGAAACAAACCACGGAGAAAAAAACACTAACAGATTCAATTCCATCAAACATATCAAAGTACAATGATTGAAAGTGTCATGGCGACCAGAGACAACATTTAAATGGCACCACTAATTGACAAAAGCCTCCCTGTTCAAATCAGGAGACGAGGTGGCAATTCAAACACAGCACTTCAAAGAGCTGGATAATTCTTGACGCCTTTTAGACATAAGAATGTTATATTTGTCACTATTATTTACTTGACATTTGGCTGGCTTGTTCATTACAAGATGAAAAGAGCGAGAGAGCATCAAAGTGCTGTACTATGTGCAGAGCATTCTGGTACTTTGTCTTTAACTGGGTCCATTGTACACTGCTGTATATTTAGTAAGGTGGTTATTTACAGAGAAATATGAGGCAGAGATATTCAGTTATGATCCATGAGACCCACAGCACTGTTGTTTTATATCCTTTCCCTCCAATCACCGACTGATTCAGACTTGGGTAACCAGGTGAACGACCACTCTGATCAATCAATGACCAATTATCTACCAGGTACAGTAAAAAACTAAAACCAGAAGTACTTCAGTCCTCGATGGCGGGAATTGAATAGCCCTGACACAATAGCTGAATGTATAGAGGTAACGTAACAGGCATATACAAGGTGGTAGTATGAAATCCCAGGGTGTTCTCCGCCAAGGCTGAGACATGAAATATCCCAGCCTTCTTGTAAACGTGTCTGATCCTCTCTTCGATCCAGCTCAGGTTGGAGTAGGAGACTGCCGTTGTCACGCCGTGCCATCCCCGAAATCCAGATGGATGTTGGCTCTCATTGAGTCCCCCTGGAAAACAAGTTAAGTCTCAAGTAAGTTCTACAGATGAAGAAAGAAAGATAGAAAGAAAGACAGACAAAAAAGTCCCAAACATTATATATATTTTTTTATTCCATTGTATTTGAGAGCCCAGACAGATGCTTGTACTTGTGTTTATTCTAGACTTAAATACATATCATTGTTGAAATGGGGTTTAATACAATGCCCCAAAACCACTGTACCACTCAGTAATCAGCACTCAGCATGCATGGGCACAGGCAGGGCATCATTCTTTGTTTTTGTCAAAGTCCAACAGCCGGTGTTGTGACACCTCTACATTAGCGTGCATACTGAGTCTGACATGTTACATAACACCACTGGGAGTGTCTGGCTCCTGTGGTGTGAGTGTGTGTATTTGTGTGTATATGTGTGTGTGATGTAGAGAGAGAGAACGACAGGGAGGTCGAGGCAGTGTAGTAATCAAGAGACAGTAGGGTGGCAGGTACACTAGTCAACAGACTGCTGGGCTACATTCAAACACAGACACAAGCAGTCAGCACTAGGGGTTGCATCATATTCTGCCCCACCATGAGAGCAGTGTGTGTGTGTGTGTGTGTGTGTGTGTGTGTGTGTGTGTGTGTGTGTGTGTGTGTGTGTGTGTGTGTGTGTGTGTGTGTGTGTGTGTGTGTGTGTGTGTGTGTGTGTGTGAGAGTGACCGCTAATGTGTGTGCTGGACCCTCCCTGCTCTGTCGCTACAGTATCTGCAGCGAGTCTACTCAAGGTGGTCTGGCACTTCCCTAGGATCAACACATACAATTGAAGTCAGAAGTTTACATACACTTATGTTGGAGTCATTATGAAAACTAGTTTTTCAACCACTCCACAAATTTCTTGTTAACAAACTATAGTTTTGGCATGTCGGTTAGGACATCTACTTTCTGCATGACACGTAATTTTTCCAAGAATTGTTTACAGACAGATTATTTCACGTGTAATTCACTGTATCACATTTCCAGTGGGTCAGAAGTTACCATACACTAAGGTGACTGTGCCTTTAACTTTTTATGGCTGCAGGGGCAGTATTGAGTAGCCTGGATAAAAGGTGCCCATTTCAAACGGCCTCGTACTCAATTCTTGCTCGTACAATATGCATATTATTATTACTATTGGATAGAAAACACTCTCTAGTTTCTAAAACCGTTTGAATTATATCTGTGAGTGAAACAGAACTCATTCTGCAGCAAACTTCCTGACAGGAAGTGGAAAGTCTGAAATTGAGGCTCTGTTCCAGGGGCTGCCTATTAAATCCCTTGTTATTTATTAGTTTAGATGCACTTCATACGTCTCCCACTAGATGTCGACAAGGAGTGAGAGAAGAAATGGACTGTGTAACTTGATCTGGACTCGAATTACAGCTCATGGAATGACGTGTCCTCCATTTCCTGTTTTCAGGAAGGCGCGAAGAGAGACATGGATTTGCCTTCTGTTTAGCTTCCGTTATAGGCGACTAATATCTCCGGCTTTGATTTTATTTGATACATGTGACCATATCATCGTAAAGTATGTTTTTTCAATATAGTTTCATCAGATTATTGAAAATTTTTCGGGAGTTTTGCCGTGTTCCGTTCTCTTCCGTTTGTTGACATGGAGAGCGTCGTGCCACCTGGCTAGTGTGCTTGCTGAATCGAGAGGGATAATGGACGTTCTAAATCCAAACAACGATTGTTCTTGACAAAGGACACCTTGTCCAACATTCTGATGAAAGATCAGCAAAAGTAAGAAACATTTTATGATGCTATTTCATATATCTGTCGTACATGTGAACTAGTCGCCGACGCCCAACGTTTGGGTACTCTAGCTATACCGAAGCTGCATATCGTAATGAAGTTATTTTTAGAATTCTAACACTGCGATTTCATTAAGAACTAATGGATCTATCATTTCCTATACAACATGTATTTTTTAGTTATGTTTATGAATAGCTATTTGGTCAGAATATGTGTGTCAGAAAAAGTGTCAGAAAAATATCCGGATGTTGTGGGAAAAAGTAGCTAAGTTAGCACAATGTGTAACCACTGATTTCAGCTCTAAATATGCACATTTTCGAACAAAACATAAGTGTATGTATAACCTGATGTTATAGGACTGTCATCTGATGAAGAATATCAAGGTTAGTCAAAAAATATATATATTTTACTGGTTTGTTACGATCGCTAACTTTTGGCTTGACTTTCTGGCTATTGTGGTAAGCTAATATAACGCTATATTGTGTTTTCGCTGTAAAACACGTAATAAATCGGAAATATTGGCTGGAATCACAAGATGCCTGTCTTTCATTTGCTGTACACTATGTATTTTTCAGAAATGTTTTATGATGAGTAATTAGGTATTTGACGTTGGTGTCTGTAATTATTCTGGCTGCTTTCGGTGCAATTTCTGATTGTAGCTGAAATGTAAACTATGATTTATACCTGAAATATGCACATTTTTCGAACAAAACATATGCTATACAATAAATATGTTATCAGACTGTCATCTGATGAAGTTTTTTCTTGGTTAGTGGCTATTTATTTCTTTATTTGGTCGAATTTGTGATAGCTACTGATGGAGTAAAAAACTGATGGAGTAAGAATAGTGGTGTCTTTTGCTAACGTGGTTAGCTAATAGATTTACATATTGTGTCTTCCCTGTAAAACATTTTAAAAATCAGACATGTTGGCTTGATTCACAAGATGTGTACCTTTCATCTGGTGTCTTGAACTTGTTAATGTGTGAAAGTTAAATATTTAAAAAAAATATATTTTGAATTTCGCGCCCTGCACTTGAGCTGGATGTTGTCATAAGTGTACCGGTGTCGGGCTGCACCCCAAACAGGTTAACAAGTCCAATACAGCAAATGAAAGGTACAGATCTTGTGAATCCAGCCAACATGTCCGATTTTTAAAATGTTTTACAGCGAAAACAGCACGTATATTTATGTTAGCTCACCACCAAATACAAAAAAGGACAGACATTTTTCACAGCACAGGTAGCATGCACAAAGCCAACCTAACTAACCAAGAACCAACCAAACTAACCAACAAACAACTTCATCAGATGACAGTCTTATAACATGTTATACAATAAATCTATGTTTTGTTCGAAAAATGTGCATATTTCAGGTATAAATCATAGTTTACATTTCAGCTACAATCAGAAATTGCACCGAAAGCAGCCAGAATAATTACAGACACCAACGTCAAATACCTAATTACTCATCATAAAACATTTCTGAAAAATACATAGTGTACAGCAAATGAAAGACAGGCATCTTGTGATTCCAGCCAATATTTCCGATTTATTAAGTGTTTTACAGCGAAAACACAATATAGCGTTATATTAGCTTACCACAATAGCCAAAAATACAAGCCATTTCCCAGCAGTAAAAGTTAGCGATCGTGACAAACCAGTAAAAGATATATAATGTTTGACTAACCTTGATATTCTTCATCAGATGACAGTCCTATAACATCAGGTTATACATACACTTATGTTTTGTTCGAAAATGTGCATATTTAGAGCTGAAATCAGTGGTTATACAATGTGCTAACGTAGCTACTATTTCCCACAACGTCCGGATATTTTTCTGACACTTTTTCTGACACACATATTCTGACCAAATAGCTATTCATAAACATAACAAAAAAATACATGTTGTATAGGAAATGATAGATCCATTAGTTCTTAATGAAATCGCAGTGTTAGAATTCTAAAAAATAACTTCATTACGACATCCAGCTTCGGTATAGCTAGAGTACCCAAAAGTTGGGCGCCGACGACTAATTCACATGTACGACAGATATATGAAATAGCATCATAAAATGTTTCTTACTTTTGCTGATCTTTCATCAGAATGTTGGACAAGGGGTCCTTTGTCGGGAACAATCGTTGTTTGGATATAGAACGGCCACTTTCCCTCTCGATTTAGCAAGCACACTAGCCAAGTGGCACGAATCTCTCCATCGTCAACAAAGTCAGAGAACGGAACACGGCAAAACTCCCGAAAAAAATTCAATAATCTGATTAAACTATATTGAAAAAACATACTTTACGATGATATGGTCACATGTATCAAATAAAATCAAAGCCGGAGATAGTAGTCGCCTATAACGGCAGCTAAACAGAAGGCAAATCCAGGTACCTTCTCGCGCTCTCCAGAAAACCGGAAATGGGGGACACGTCATACAAAGAGCTTGTATTCCACTTCAGACCAAGATAAACACTCAATTTCTTCTCTCACCGCCTCTTGACATCCAGGGGAAGGTCTATGAAGTGCATGTATACTAATACGTATCATGCCCATTTATAGGCAGGAAGTAGAACAGAGCCTTCAGACTTTCCACTTCCTGGTCAGGAAGTTTGTGCCAAATGAGTTCTGTTTGACTCACAGATATAATTCAAACGGTTTTAGAAACTAGAGAGTGTTTTCTATCCAATAGTAATAATAATATGCATATTGTACGAGCAAGAATTGAGTACGAGGCCGTTTGAAATGGGCACCTTTTATCTGGCTACTCAATACTGCCCCTGCAGCCCAAACAGGTTAAGGGGAAAAATAGTCAAAGCCCAGACCTCAATTCAATTGAGAATCTGTGATATGACTTAAAGATTGCTGTACACCAGCAGGAACCCATACAACTTGAAGGAGCTGGAGCAGTTTTGCCTTGAAGAATGGGCAAAAATCCCAGTGGCTAGATGTGCCAAGACATATCCCAAGAGACTTGCAGCTGTAATTGCTGCAAAAGGTTGCTCTACAAAATATTGACTCTGGGGGGGTGAACAGTTATGCACGCTCAAGTTTTCAGTGTCTTTTACTTTGTTTCACAATAAAAAACATCTGCATCTTCAAAGTGGTAGGCATGTTGTGTAAATCAAGTGATACAAACCCCTCAAAAAATCTATTTTAATTTCAGGTTGTAAGGCACAAAATAGGAGAAAGGCCAGGGTGGGTGAATACCTTCGCAAGGCACTGTATGTCCCTCCCAAAAAATCTAAGTTTGTCTAACTCTAAATCGATCTATTTTTAAAAACATGCTAAACAATGTGGGACCTCATCTGCTCATGACCTCTCTCTCTCTCATCGTATACAGTATGTAACATGACGGGCTCTAACGTGCTCAGAGCACAACAGAAACTATCCCTTCCTGAATACATTGACATTTGCTCACTGGTTGTCCAAGATGACTATAAGTTTATTCAGGTAAGGCTCTGTCTGAGAAGAATATATTGTACCATATTGTATGTAGACCATGATGCATCGTTAGCCTTAAATGATATGTGCATGTGTTATGTTTTACGCACAACTTGGTTTGGCTGGGACTGGGAGGGGATTTGCATATTTTACTGCACCACATGCAACAACTAGTTGATCCTCAGGTGTGAGGAAAATAATTCATAAAATATGAATATTGATGATTTATTGTTATGTTGACACATTTTAATGGCAGTATGTTCTTGATTAGAATAGATATGGGGACCATTGATAGACGCCAAGTTTTTTAAATTGTTAGTTTCCAATCTGAATATGGACAGTGTATGTGGAATTTATGTCATTCTCGCCTTCGAAGCCAGTTGTTATTCTGCATGGATATTTTATATCTAACCACACATTCTGTATGAAGAAAAGGCAGCTCGCGTGACATATGTAAAATATGCAAACCTTTTGTTTGAACCTTCATTCAAGAGTCTGCATTTGCACACTATTCTGATTCAGATGTGAAACCTAGGGAGTTTTATATTCTTCCACACCAGTCCCCAATATGTCATGTTAATCATCATTTGTGCGAGAGAGAGACATCTGAAATGGTAATGTGCTGAATTCTAAGTAATGCTGGTGCAATTCTGGGGTCATGTTTTAAGTTTCCTCCCGCTGCCTGAATATTATTTACTTTGACATTGTGCAAATGAGGATGCATGAATTTAAAAGCAAACAGGAAAATAGGAATAATTATCCTGACAATCCAGTCCATTATAAGTAACTTTTTCATCCAAATTGAACTCCAAAGGCCTACCTTGCTGTTTGAAGTAGTTGAAGGGGAGAGTTATGGATGTATTTATATTAGAACATGAATTAGGCCCAAAAGTTTTTTCAAGTCAGGTCACATGGTCAAGTAAAGCTCCTGGTCCTAACTATTTAAATTAGAGCCTGGAGTTCTTTCTTGAACTAGTGTCTTCACCAGGAAAACTCTAGACTCTAGTAGCCTATGTCAGGGGTTCAGGAAGAACTCCTAGCCCTACACGTGATGCCTTGAAAAAACTCTGGCATGTACTTATAGCCAACTCAGGGCCAATAATTCTTCATTGTCAGGTCACATTTTCAGGAAAACTCCAGGCCCTACACATGATTAGTTTCTTTCTGCCAGAATAATGGTCTGACAATTATAGATCTGAGGTCTACCAGATCCCTCAACCATGTTTCACCACACTCACACATCTCCCTAACTAAACCCACAACCACTCAACCTAAACCTCCAACCGCATCTTCAATTCAGGAAACCTATAATGTTTTCTTGCGTTGCGTCACAGCCGAACGGATTCTGTGAAAGGTGGTAATGAAAAATCAATCATCCCAATTTCTGTTTCAGTTCAAAACCGCCCCTGGTTACTCTCCATCGACTTTGACCTTCTTAACTCAGTTGCATGTGGGACTGTTTCTGGCGAGCGATCACTGTGCCCACTGCTCTTTCCTCACCAAATCTTTATTTTATGCTCTCTCTATCCCTCGTGCCCTCCTCTCTCTTTCTCCCTCTCATCTCCCTCCCTCCAATTGACCAGTACACTTAGAAGCACACTAAGAGGCCTAATTGGCTCTGTCATAAAATAATGAGCCTATTTCGCCTCTCCCTTTTCCTACCCAGAAAGCCAGCAGCTTTTTTGTGGATGATTTCTCGATTAATGGCATTCCAAAAGAGGAAGTGGATTAAATCAATTGCTACCTAGTGCTGAGGCTAGGACAATCACACTTTTGTTGACGAAAATTGTTCACCTATCCTTATAGCCTCCGAAGCCTGTGCTCTAATTACAAGTTTGTAACACTTTCTTCCCTGCTTGCGGTGTTTGTACTGCATAGGCTAACAGCAGCTAACAGCTCGAGTGTTTGTTTGCCGAGGCGCTGGTATCATTAAGGTTGACTTTCCTTAGACAGGCCATTGAGCATTGCTTGGGAGAGTTAAAGATTTCTCTTGGCAGAGAATAATGAGGCTATTGATTGTCCCTACGAGATATTTACCCAAGTCTACCTCCAAAACCACAAAGGGCATCGACAACAGGAAAGGACTGAGAGGAGCAGTTTCCGCTGTATGCTAGCCAGGAGAGTCTATTGTCATTTTCTCAATAGTAACGTCCGGAAATATCCATTTACATTGGATATTATGCATCAATGTTCCTCTCTGACAATGAAGTATACATCTTTACATCATAAACAATGTCATCCATGTTCACTTGAGTGAAGGTTGCATTTGATACATGATAATGATTGATACATTTATGAAGGTTTTAGATTAATCCAAGTAGTTAATTAATGTTGACAATAATGAGTCACAGATGTGCAGCATGGACAAATGATACAAGTGAACACAAAGGGAATACTCAGTGTCTTGGCTCAATGTGTTCCAGGTTACTACAGCAGGACAGGCCATCTCTGTCCTAGAAGAGGGATCCATTCCTCAAAATCAAACTGCCAAAATATTCTCTGCCTAAGGTAAGCAATAGTCATTTTACAGTGATAAACACATGCCTCCGGTGATACATACAAGAGATCAATTATTCCGATAGAATATTTGTATTTTATTTTTCACATTTTTCTTACTTTTTAACTCTGCATTGTTTGGAAAGGGCTCATAAGTAAGCATTTCAAGGTAAGCATTTCAAGTCTACTGTCACACCCTGACCTTAGAGAGCCTTTTTATGTCTCTATTTGGTTTGGTCAGGGTGTGATTTGGGATGGGCATTCTATGTTCTATCTTCTATGTTTTTGTGTTTCTATGTTTTGGCCGGGTATGGTTCTCAATCAGGGACAGCTCTCTATCGTTGTCTCTATTTGGGAACCATACTTAGGTAGCCCTTTTTCCCTCATTTCGTTGTGGGTAGTTAACTTTGTTTGTGGCACTAATGCCCTGTAAGCTTCACGGTTGTTTCTTTCGGTTGTTGTTTTGTTGGCGACATTTCTAAAATAAAAAGGAAAATGTACGCTCACTACACTGCACCTTGGTCTTCTTCCAGCATCGGCCATGACAGAACTACCCACAAAGCAGCGTGGTCAGGAGGAGAGGACAGGACGGAAACCCGAGAGGCATCCCCCGGTCCGAGACCGAGGAGGAATTCTTGGACCGTTTGAGCGAGGAGTGGTTGGCAGTGGAGAGGGACGAAAGAGTTTGGAGGGGTTGGAGTCTGGAGCAAGATAGTCGCTTTGAGGAGGGTGGTACTGGTCAGGCACCGTGTTATGCGGTGAAGCGCATGGTGTCTCCAGTGTGCGTCCACAGCCCAGTACGTCCTGTGCCAGCACCCCGCAGTTGTCGGGCTAGGGTGAGCATCCAGCTCTCCAGACCTCCGGTGCGTCTGCACAGCCCAGTGTGTCCTGTGCTAGCGCCCCGCATGTGCAGGGCGAAGATAACCATCCAGCCAGGACGGGTTGTGCAGGCTCTACGCTCGAGACCTCCAGTGCGCCTCCACGGCCCAGTGTATCCGGTGCCTCCGCCAAGAACCAAGCCTCCAGTATGTCTCCCCAGCCTGGTGAGTCCTGTGCCTGCTGTCAGAACCAGGCCTCCTGTATGTCTCCCGAACCTGGTGAGCCCTGTGGCAGCTCCACGTACCAGACTGCCCATACGTCTCCTCACTCCAGTGATGATCCATGGCACGAAGCCTCCAGTGATGATCCATGGCACGAAGCCTCCAGTGATGATCCATGGCAAGAAGCCTCCAGTGATGATCCATGGCACGAAGCATCCCGTGATGATCCATGGCAATAAGCCTCCAGTGATGATCCATGGCACAAAGCCTCCAGTGATGATCCATGGCAAGAAGCCTCCAGTGATGATCCATGGCAAGAAGCCTCCAGTGATGATCCATGGCAAGAAGCCTCCAGTGATGATCCATGGCACGAAGCCTCCAGTGATGATCCATGGCAAGAAGCCTCCAGTGATGATCCATGGTAAGAAGCCTCCAGTGATGATCCATGGCACGAAGCCTCCAGTGAGGAGTCAGCATCGGCCGTGACATCTACACCTGTTGTATACAGCTTATGTGCCAAATAACATTTATTTGATTTGAGATAAGCAACAATGTCCCCCCTTGTTTTCTCCATTCAACAAAAGGATTTAGCTCCAGAAATATCTGTAGCATTAATACATTTTACAATTACATTTTTGTCATTTAGCAGATGCTCTTATACATAGCGACTTACAGTTAGTGCATTCATCTAAAGATAGCTAGGTGAGACAACCACATATCACAGGCGTAGCAAGTACATTTTTCCTCTAACGTAGCTGTCAGTAGAGTCAGAGCTAGAAGGGGTGCAAGTGCTGGTTATGTGTTTTTTTTTTTAAAGGTGAGGAGGATTATTTAAGATACTGTTTGAAGAGATAGGGTTTCAGATGTTTTCGGAAGATGGGCAGGGACTCTGCTGTCCTAGCTTCAGGGGGAAGCTGGTTCCACCATTGGGGTGCCAGGACAGAGAAGAGTTTGGACTGGGCTGAGTGGGAGGGCCAAGAGACCTGAGGTGGCAGAACGGAGTGCTCGGGTTGGGGTGTAGGGTTTGAGCATAGCCTGAAGGTAGGGAGGGACAGTTTCTCTTGCTGTTCCATAGATAAGCACCATGGTCTTGTAGTGGATGCAAGCTTCAGCTGGAAGCCATTGGAGTGTGCGGAGGAGCGGGGTGACATGAAAGAACTTGGGAAGGTTGAAAACCAGGCGGGCTGCTGCATTCTGGATAAGTTTCAGGGGTTTGATGGCACAAGCGGGGAGCACAGCCAACAGCGAGTTGCAGTAGTCAAGACAAGAGGTTAGGTCGTACTCTACGGATGTTGTAGAGCATGATCCAGCAGAAGCGGGTCACTGCTTTGATGTTTGCAGTGAACAACAGCGTGTTGTCCAGGGACATTGGCAAGGTTCTTTGCACTCTGGGAGGGGACTTTGAGCAAGCAGGCCTTCCCGGGGAGGAAGAGCACGTCCATCTTGTCGAGGTTGAGGTTGAGCTTGAGGTGGTGGGCCGACATCCAAGTTTAGATATCTGCCAGGCACGCAGAAATACGTGTCGCCACCTGGATGTCAAAAGGGTGAAGGAGAAAAGTAGTTGAGTGTTATCTGCATGGCACTGATAGGAGAGACCATGTGAGGATATGACGGAGCGAATGACTTGGTGTATGGAGAGAAGAGGAGAAGTACGTGGTGCAGACACAGATCCTCTCCTCTTCACCTGGTAGGAGCTAGGAAGGATGCAATCCAAAGGTGTGCATAGCCTGAGACGCCCAGCCCTGAGAGGGTGAAGAGGTGGATCTGATGGTTCATGGTGTCAAAGGCAGCGGATAGATCTAGGAGGATGAGAACAGAGGAGAGAGAGTCAGCTTTGACACTGCGGAGAGCATCCATGACACAGAGAAGATCAGTCGCGGTTGAGTGAACAGTCTTGAAGCCTGACTGGTTTTAGTCAAGAAGATCGTTCTGAGAGAGATAACGAGAAAGTTGATCAGACAGCACGCTCAAGTGTTTTGGAAAGGAAAGAAAGAAGAGATACAACTCGGGCCATTTCGAAGTCAGAGGGAACGCAGCAAGTGGTCAGAGATTAGATTATGAGGGTAGTGAAGAATGATAGAAGGTCACCAGAAATTATCTGGAGAAGGGGATGGGGTCGAGTGGGTAGGTTTTCCTGGAGGATTAACTTCTCTAGTGTAGAGGGCAGCATTCGCAATTTTGGATGAAAAGCATGCCCAAATTAAACTGCCTGCTTCTCGGGTCCAGAAGATATGATATGCATATAACTGGTAGATTTGGAAAGGAAATACTCTAAAGTTTCCAAAACTGTTAAAATAGTGTCTGTGAGTATAACAGAACTGATTTGGCAAGTGAAAACCTGAGAAAAATCCATTCGGGAAGTAGTTTTTTTTTGGTTTTGTAGTTTTCTATTCAATGCCATTACAGTATCCATTGATTTAGGACTCAAATTGCAGTTCCTATGCCTTCCACTAGATGTCTTTTAGAAACAGTCTTTAGAAATTGTTTCAGGCTTGTATTCTGAAAAATAAGGAAGTAAGAGCAGTCTGAATGAGTGAACCCTAAAGTGTCACAGAGCTTTTTCATGCTTGCGACCGAGAGAGTGCCTTTCTTGTTTACCTTTTATATTGACGACGTTATTGTCCGGTTGAAATATTATCGATTATTTAGGCTAAAAACAACCTGAGGATTGAATATAAACATCGTTTGACATGTTTCTATGAACTTTACGGATACAATTTGGATTTTTTGTCTGCCTGTTTTGACTGCATTTAAGCCTGTGGATTACTGAAGAAAACGCGCAAACAAGGTTTTGGGATATAAAGAGACTTTATCGAACAAAAGGAACATTTATTGAGTAAATGAATGTCTGCTGAGTGCAACCATATGAAGATCATCAAAGGTAAGGGATTCATTTCATCTCTATTTCTGACTTGTGTAACTGTTCTACTTGGCTGGTTACTGTTTGTAATGATTTGTCTGCTGGGCTATGTTCTCAAATAATTGTAAGTTATGCTTTCGCCGGAAAGCGTTTTTAAAATCTGACACCGTGGTTGGATTCACAAGAAGTTAATCTTTAAACCTATGTAAAATATGTTTTGTTTTCTGAATTTTTATAATGAGTATTTCTGTATTTGAATTTGGCGCCCAGCAGTTTCACTGGCTGTTGAAGAGGTGGGACGCTAACGTCTGACGTACCCAAGAGAGGTTAAGGAGGGTGGAGAAGCTTGACATTTAGAGTGGTAGAAAGTGGCTTTAGCAGCAGATACAGAGGAAGAGAAGGTAGAGAGGAGGGAGTGAAAGGATGATTGGTTCTCCGGAAGTTTAGTTTTCCTCCATTTTTTCTCAGCTGCCCACATCCCTGTTCTGTAAGCTCGCAATGAGTCACTCAGCCACGGAGCAAGAGAGAAGGGCCGAGCCGGCCAGGAGGAAAGGGGACAGTGTGAGTCATAGGATGCGGAAAGGGAGGAGAGTAGGGTCAAAGAGGCAGAATCAGGAGATAGAAGGGAGAAAGATTTAGCGGAAGGGAGAGATGATAGGATATAAGAGGAGAGAGTAGTGGTAAAGAGAGAGCGTGACCATATGGGTAAGGGCTGAGTGGTTAGATTTGGAGGAATGGTAGACAGAAAAAGAACAAAGTAGTGATCAGAGACCTGGATGTGGGTTGCAGTGAGATTAGTAGGTGAGCAGCCTCTAGTAAAGATGAGGTCAAGCGTATTGCGCTTGGAGGGGATTAAAAAAGGGTGAGGTCAAAAGAGGCAAGGAGGAGAAAGAGAGTTGGAAAGAAATTAATCAATGTCAAACATCGGGAGGTTGAGGTCGCCAAGTACTAAGAGTGAAGAGCCATCATCAGGAAATTAGCTTATCAAGGTGTCAAGCTCATTGAGGAACTCTCCGAGGGCATCTGCTGGGTGATAGATGACAATAATGTTAAGCTTGAGTGGACAAGTGACAGTGACAGCATGAAATTCAAATGAGGAGATGGACAGGTAAGAAAGGGAGAAAATCTCCACTGAGGAGAAATGAGTAGACCTGTGACACCACTGCGACGACCAGATGCTCTCGGACTATGAGAGAAATATAGTCAGATGATGAAAGAGCAGCTGGAGTAGCAGTGTTCTCTTGGGTGATCCATGTCTCCGTTAGGGTCAAAAAGTCAAGGGACTGAGGGGTAGCATAGGCTAAGATGAACTCAGCGGTCTTGACCGCAAATAGGCAGTTCCAAATGCTGCCAGAAACCCGGGTACACTAAATTAGAATGGTTGCGGCCAAAGGGGTGGGGAGCATCTGTAAAGCCTACAGGGAAGAGGTGATAACAGGTACAGAAAACACATAGTTGACAAAGCTACAAAAGAGCAAAATGAGATAATCTGTAAATTACTAGGTAAAATACTCAAGTGAGAGTATTTCCTTGAATTTTTCCGAACAACAACTCGGCAGAACCGTCTTACAGCTTGGTGTGTAGTCTCATACTGTGTAGTTTCACTCTTGTAGTCTCACTCTTCTATTGCAGTTGATGAAAGACACTATATGGAGTGTAGAGTACTTCGGCAGCTATAGTGTTAATGGATCGTAATTTTTAAAAACATTTTTCCCGAAAATGACATATCCAAATCTAAGTGCCTGTAGCTCCGGAGATGAAGCAAGGATATGCATATTCTTGATCCCATTTGAAAGCAAACACTTTGAAGTTTGTGGAAATGTGAAATTAATGTAGGAGAATATAACACATTAGATCTGGTAAAAGATAATACAAAGAAAAACCTGCTTTTTTTTGTTTTGGTACTATCATCTTTGAAATGCAAGAGAAAGTCCATAATGTGTTATTCCAGCCCAGGCGCAATTTAGATTTTGGCCATAAGATGGCAGCAGTGTATGTGCAAAGTTTTAGACTGATCCAACGAACCATTGCATATCTGCTTAAAATATTCTATCAAAACTGCCCGAATGTGCCTAATTGGTTTATTAATACATTTTCAAGTTCATAATTGTGCACTCTCCTCAGATAATAGCATGTTATTCTTTCACTGTATTAGCTACTGTAAATTGGACAGTGCAGTTAGATTAACAAGAATTTAAGCTTTCTGCCCATATAAGACATATGTATGTCCTGGGAAATGTTCTTGTTACTTACAACGTCATGCTAATCACCTTAGCGCACATTAGCTCAACCGTCCAGCAGGGCGGGGGGAGGGACACACACCGATCCCATATAGGTTAAGAAAATATTTACTAAATAAACTAAAGTAAAAAAAATCGAATAAAAGTAACACAATGAAATAACAATAACAAAGGTATATACAGGGGGTACCGGTACCAAGTCAATCTGCAGGGGTACAGGTTAGTTGAGGTAATTTGTACAGGCCAAAAAGATCAGCAAGGACAACAACCACCCGAGCCACTGCCTGTTCACCCCACTATCATCCAGAAGGCGATTTCATTTGATTTTATCTAGGCAGGGGTAAAGTACTACTGTTGCTACTTCTAACATATGTGTTCACGGTTTACAAAAACAGGCTTAGTATTAAAACTGATGGTCACACCCAGTGGGTAAAACTGGTTTCAGTTACACCAATCCAGTTTACCATTCAGTATGATGTTGTTTTAACTAGTTTAACCCTCTGGGTATGCATGCATGTGCTAATCACAAACTATTGTAAAATGAAGTTATGCTGTATGTATCGCTGTAAAGTTTCACTTTAATCTTTTTAAAAACTGTACGAGACAGACTACTCATCTGAGTTCCTCTGAAAAAGACTGTAGATATAACTCTGACCAAAGTACTTTGTCGGAGTCCCAAGTATTGTTGTCACATACGCTGGAGTGTTGGGCTTCAGAAGCCCAGTGGCCTCAAAGACTCAGAGAGGAATCATTCCCTAAGCACTTTGAGCTCAACAGGGAACAGAGAGACTGAGTGAAAGCAACAGGCTTTTACTGTTCTCCCTGCTCTCGTTAAATAATTTCTTGCTTCTCGTCAGTATTCTCTCACTTTCTCTTTCTCACTCTTTTTCTGTCTCAATTCAACTTTATACTGTTCTAAAAAAAATCCTGCTTCCCACTTTAGCCTGATGGGAGTAATTTGAGTGTCAGTTGGATTCAATCTGGACAATCTTTCCTTCAATCAAAACATTTTTCTCAGACTCCCATTCGAGTTAAACTTAGACATTTAGCGTTAGGTTTTTGATTCAATCCATCTCCCAGCGTTATGAGCTTCAACACTGAGAACTTGCCTAACACAGTCAATACTCAGAGTGGTAGACCAACAAATCAACAACAACCCAATGATGAACTACCTGATTCCCTACTTACTCAGAGCTATAAATAACTTTTGAATGAGTGAGTGGTAGGAGGGAGGAAGAAACAGACGGATGGAGGGAGGGAGGGTTAGCTAGATGATTTAGGTAATGTAATAGTCATGATGATGATGCTCCTTTCTGTTAGCCTAGCAGTGTGTGAGTGTGAGTGTGAGTGTGTGTGTGTGTGTGTGTGTGTGTGTGTGTGTGTGTGTGTGTGTGTGTGTGTGTGTGTGTGTGTGTATTAGCTCTCTGCCAACACTCTTAACCTCTTCCCCCACCCCCCCATTCGGAGCCTCAGATTCCCTGATTCAGCAGTGGATCCATATTTCTAATAGATTGCATAAAGCTTCATTAATGCATATTGAAAGATTGTAAAAGGCTGTCTACAGGGAGACCGAGTGCATGTACTGAGGGAAGTCTGGTATCTCAGTGGTAATTTATCATACTAGTGCTACTGTGCTGAAAGTTGTTGTGTTGTTTGTTTTGCCTATGTAGATGGATCCACATGCATACATCAGTCTATATTTAATATTACTAGAGCACTGGACATTGTTGTTTTGCCTACGTAGATGTTTCCGCACACATACAGGTAACTGCCAAAATAAAGGAAACGCCAACATAAAGCGTCTTATAGGGCGCTGGGCCACCATGAGCCAGTACAGCTTCCATCCACCTTGGCATAGATTCTGCAGGTGTCTGAAGCTCTATTGGAGGTATGCAACACCATTCTTCCACAATAAATTCCATAATTTGGTGTTTTGTTGGTGGTGGTGGAAAACACTGTCTCAGTCGCTCCAGAATGTCCCATAAGTGTGCAATTGGTTTGAGATCTGGTGACTGAGACAGCCATGGCATATGGTTTACATCATGTTCATGCTCATCAAACCAGTCAGAGACCACTCGTGGACGGGGGCATTGTTATCCTGGAAGAGACCACTCCCATCAGGATAGATCTGCTTCACCATAGGTTGAAGTTTATCCCTCAGAATGGCTGTGTATTTATTGACATTTACCTTGCCCTCTAAGGGGTTGAGTGGACCTAAACCATGCCAGGAAAAATCACCCAACACCATAACAGAGCCACCAGAACCCTAATTTACTCAAGAGTTTCCTTTATTTTGTTACCTGTAGGTCCATATGTAATATTACCAAATGACAGCCACACATAGGTCTACTCAAATTACTAGATATCACTCTCATAGTCAATGAGACGTTAATGCCAACAATCATCATAGTAAGAGGCGATAGAGGGATTGGTGTGGGGGATGATAAATAATTACCGCCGTGATTGACATGTCTGGTCAGGGTTGGGAGGTGCCCTTCTCCCGCCTCATTAGCCGTGTCCATCCTGGCCCGCTGTGTTTCTATGACAATGTCAAACATGGGGCCTATTAGAGCCACTCATACTGGAAGGGCCCCTGAGGCCCCTCAGGAAGTGTGATGCAACTGGAGGCCCTCAATGTTTGCTGCAGTATGGGTCTTATTTAAAGCACAGTCGTCAGGTTTTCCCCCCATCATACTTCCATCCTGGATGGGTTATTATAGGAAGACAGTTTGACTAAGGAGGCAAGGAGCCATGACTGCTCTCCCTCTCTCTCTAACGTCCAGCGTTGTACTGTACTCACATCAGTTGTGGGCAGTGGAGATTTTTTTGCCCGCGCTACAGACGGCTATATCAGTCCGCTAATACAGGACCAGTAAAGGCTCAGTGCACTACTTTTGTGAAAAATTATAATTTTCAATATATATATATGTTTTTATATTTTTTTTATTCATATTTTTCCTACTTGCTTCGGCTATGTCTGTCAGAGGGTATTTTTGGTACTGTTAATGCTTGAAAAAAAAAATGACCAAAAAAAACACCATGTCATCTGTTTTGGTGGTTGGATTGGCTAGTTTTAGCGTCTGTTTTAGAATTTGTTCTCTATTTCTCCCTAGGTAGCAGGTACTGCTGATCGCTAAACAGGAGGCTGAACAACCAGGTGAAGACCTACATCACCTACAACAAGGGTCGTGATTGGAGGTTACTGCAGTCCCCTGCGACAGACCTGGCTGGCAACGATATCCATTAAATACTGGTAAATTATACTGATGCTAAAAGGGAAGGCTCATCGCTGTGGTAATCAAACATGATCTAAGACTGCCTGAACTCTTTGAGGTGCCTTCCCAGACCCAGATTAAGACTAGTCGAAGAGTTAAATAAGCATACTCAATAGATAATCTCCATTGAAAGTTTATTTTAATCCAGGAATATGTGTTCAGTTCCCTTCAAGTTATATACATCAATGATAACAGTCGTGTTTTCATCACACACTCAAGGGAGTTTGCTAACTCATCTTAATTGAAAGGGAATTACTTTACGTAATCACATTTAAGCTATGATATGAGATGCATTGTCTACCATCTCCTTGTTATTTACAGTTGTTATTAATTTAAGTGCCCTATCTTTCCTTTTATCCCACGTGAGGCGACTGTAAATGATGACTATTTTAAGAAATATCTTTGAGACATTAGCAGTAAGAGTTCATACTGTGAGTTACAGGTTGAATACGATTGTGCATTCATGTAACATTCTAATTACATATTATTTTTGATTACCCTGTCAAATCCCATTGCCATTGGTGCCCCACGCGAACAGATATAATTGTCCTTTGCTGTCGGCTCGCCGCTGAGACTTGACTTAATGATTTTATTTTAAAATCCTCTTTCAGTCTCTGTATTAATGACTGATAACGACAATTACAACAAACTATGGAGGCGCAGGAATTACTTTAGTTTACTTTCATTCATGTTTGTTTTGTTGACCAAATTTAGTTTGTTTTATAGTATACTGCCTATGTTAGCATTGTTGTTAGCATTTGGTGTAAATGTAACTCACTGGAAGACTTCAGATTCAAAAGGATTCTATTAGGCTGTATCTTCAGGCTTTCTGAGATGAAGACAGCATAGCAGCTTTTCTTTTCCTTATCTTAAGGACCTTCTCTTGAAATAAAAAACATATGTTTTGTGCACCGTTAAAGATCAACCCTATAGTGTTCTATGTACCATTGGTGATTTGATTGACCAGTGTATAATGGCTTCGTCAAATATAATGGACTGTCTGTCATTGCTCACCCTCAGGCATTATGGTCACTCCATCTCCAACTGCAGACGTATGAAAACCTCTACCTGTAAGGCAGCATATCATCCAAGGCCTCAGCACCGGGAATCATAGTGGCCACAGGTTATAGAACACAGAATGAACATTTGATTGATACAATTTGATTACTTTATTGTCCACTTATGTGGAAATGAATTTGGCACAAGAGAAAGATGTCTATTCAATTTAGGTAATGGTACAAAATGAGAATAGCTCTCTATCATTTCCAGGTCAGTTCTGAAATTCCATTTAATTGTGAATATTATTGTCACAACTCCCGCCGAAGTCGGTCCCTCTCCTTGTTCGGGCGGCGTTCGGCGGTCGACGTCACCGGTCTTCTAGCCATCGCCGCTCCACCTTTCACTTTCCATTTGTCTTGTTTGTCCGCACACCTGGTTTACATCCCCTCATTACTCTACGTGCATATTATCCTCTGTTCCCCCCATGTCTGTGTGTGGTATTGTTCGTTCGTTTCGTGTGTGACGCTACAGGCTGGTTTTTCGCCGGGTATTGTGTTTACCCGTGGTTTTGTTATTTTTACCTTTTTGTGTAATTTGTGCGCTTGCTTTTTCCTTGGGCCGGAGGGTTGTGACGCAGTTGCGTCAGGCTGTTCTCCTCTGCCTGAATAAAGTGTACCTGTTCACTCATCTCTGCTCTCCTGCACCCGACTTCCTTCGACCAGTTGCGCACACTCTGACAATTATGATGATTATCCAATCCCTAACATTACTGATAGGGATCTGCAAGTCCTGCTATAAACAACTCATCTTCAACTGTGTGGGAAAATATTGTATCTTAGCAACAACAACAAAAATGACCTACATCCATGAATCTGCTTTCTTGATCTCTGTCCTCAAACAATATTTGTTCTGTCACCAAAACAATAGTTTGTCCCCTCCTCCTATCCTCTAATCTTTTACTGGATCTGTGAGATCCCTAAGCCACTGTGAGCCTGTATAAATGTACTGAATCTGGCCAGAGACACACTATAGCACTTCTGATGTTGTCCTTATTCACAGATGTTTTGGTGATGCAAAGTCACCCGGTTTATTTAAGTGGGCCAGTGCAGACTGAGGACACATGACACAACAGATTATGTTTGTGTGCGAGTGTGTGTTCGGGTAGCTCTACATAACTCTTTGCTTCGGCCCAGTGAATCACTCGCCCCTGCGCCCTCACACACACACACGCACACACGCACACACGCACACACGCAAATACACCCGCACAAGTCAGTTGGTGATCCTGACTAACATGATGCAGATGCATGCTTTGTTGTATTTTTACCACAGGGAATATTGAGTCTGAGCTGTTGTACAATAATGTTGGAATCTCATCTGATGCTGGTAACAACAGGAGACAGGTGAGTTTAGACTGAATCTGGGGATTAAATCTAAGGCATTCTAATCAAGGAAAACATTGAATATTGTAGTCTGGAGATAAGTATTTTGGACATCCTCTTTCATATATTTTTTAGGAGGAGCACAACGTCTGGTTTCTGGGTAAAAGAGGGGCCCTAGTCAAATCAAATCAAATCAAATGTATTTATATTGCCCTTCTTACATCAGCTGATATCTCAGTGCTGTACAGAAACCCAGCCTAAAACCCCAAACAGCAAGCAATGCAGGTGTAGAAGCACGGTGGCTAGGAAAAACTCCCTAGAAAGGCCAAAACCTATGAAGAAACCTAGAGAGGATCCAGGCTATGAGGGGTGGCCAGTCCTCTTCTGGCTGTGCCGGGTGGAGATTATTACAGAACATGGCCAAGATGCTCAAATGTTCATAAATGACCAGCATGGTCAAATAATAATAATCACAGTAGTTGTCGAGGGTGCAACAAGTCAGCACCTCAGGAGTAAATGTCAGTTGGCTTTTCAATCTTGTTCAATCAATCTTGGTTTCGTCAGACCAGATAATCTTGTTTCTCATGGTCTGAGAGTATTTTGGTACCTTTTGGCAAACTCCAAGTGGGATGGCATGTGCCTTTTACTAAGGAATGGTTTCTGTTTGGCCACTCTAGCATAAAGGCCTGATTGGTGGAGTGCTGAAGAGATGGTTGTCCTTCTGGAAGGTTCTCCCATCTCCACAGAGGAACTCTAGAGCTTCGGGTTGTTGGTCACCTCCTTTAACAAGGCCCTTCTCCCCCGTTTGGCCGGGCAGTGGTTCAAAACTTCTTCCATTTAAGAATGATGGAATCCACTGTGTTCTTGTGAATCTTTTTTTGTTTTGTTTATTTATTGATATATTCTTCTCCCCAAATTCGTGGTATCAAATTTGTAGTTACAGTCTTGTCTTATCGCTGCATCTCCCTTACAGACTCGGGAGAGGCGAAGGTCGAGAGCCGTGCATCCTCTGAAACACAACCCAACCAATCCGCTTTGCTTCTTGACACAACTTTACCCGGAAGCCAGCCACACCAATGTGTCGGAACAAACACCGTACACTTGGGGACCGTGTCTGCGTGCACTGCGCCCGGCCTGCCAAAGGAGTCGCTAGTGCGCGATGGGACAAGGACATCCCTGCCGGCCAAATCCTCCCCTAACCCAGACGACGCTGGGCCAATTGTGCCCTGCCCCATGGGTCTCCCGGTCACGGCCGGCTGCGACAGAGCTTGGACTCGCTTGTGAATCTTCAATGCTGCAGACATGTTTTGCTACCCTTCACCAGATCTGTGCCTAGTCACAATCCTGTCTCGGAGCTCTAAGGACAATTCCTTCGACCTCAAGGCTTGGTTTTTGCTCTGACATGCATTGTTAACTGTGGGACCTGATATAGACAGGTGTGTGCCTTTCCAAATCATGTCCAATTAATTGAATTTACCACAGGTGGACTTCAATCAAGTTGTAGAAACTCTCAATGATGATCCATGGAAACAGGATGCACCCGAGCTCAATTTCAAGTCTCATGGCAAAGGGTCTGAATACTTATGTAAATACGGTGTTTCTATTTGATTTTTTTTTATACATTTGCCAAAATTTCTAAAATCTTGTTTTCACTTTGTCATTATGGGGTATTGTGTCCAGATTGCTGTGATATTTAAAAAATATTCAATCCATTTTAGAATAAGGCTGTAAGGTAACAACATGTGGAAAAAGTCAAGGGATCTGAATACTTTCCAAAGCCACTGTAGTATAGGCATGGATCTTTTTATTGAGGCCACACTAGGCGCACTTGATATTGCGTGCCCAGCAGAGAATCAGGGATGAGGGGCATCATCGGGCTCACATCGAGATAATATAATAAGAAACTCATTCTCAAACCCTGAGCAATTTGGCATTTAATTGACTACAAAATTCCTGACCCTCCGCTGGACTAAATAAAAAAATACTAAAACCTCCCCCTGACTGAAATGTTTTTACATGGTAGATAGTGTACTTACAGTGTTAGGGTAGTTCTAATAAGCTCAATAGGTTAACATAAGAATGGTTTGACTTGCTGTTCTATGCTAATTGACATTTGAAAATGACATACTGTATTCCCTGCGTTCACTATATGGATGTATGTGTTTCACAGGGCGAGCCGTGTGTGATGGGCCAGAAACAGATCTATATGAAACGCAGACCAGGAAATGATGCATGCTGGGAAAAGACTACGCCAAAGTCCTCTCTGCTGATTCGGGCCCGCAACATTGAATGGTAATTATAGTGTACTAGTATAATAACTCACAATTGCAGGAAAATAGAACACATGAACACATGTCCTTTTATCTCAAATCTAAACATACATCAACAGAAGTTTCATTGTCCATGAAAGAGAGAGACATTTGGTATGATGCTTTGTGTACTTTGTGCTATTTAAGCCAATTTGATTTTAATACACTATTTCAGGATCCCATTCATTTGGCTCATTTTCAGTGTCAGCGCTCCAGTTATCAAATATGTTTGGGGATCATTTTATGCAATTTGCTCCTGAAGTCTTTCTCTCTGCTTAGCTCATTTTGTAAGGAGTGACGCCGGACAGGAGAAGTAGGTGCGGGGCGTCAAACATTTAATAGGGAACACGACAGGACCAGCGTCAGCACACGGGTAAACAAGGACATATGACAAACATCAGTCCCGAAGCAGGGAACAGAGCTAGGGAACAGACAGTTATAGGGAAGGCAATAAGTCCAATGAGAGCCTGGCTCCCTCGAGCGCCAGGGGGAGGAAGAACGGGAACAGGCGGACAGAACCCCCCCCCCCCTTAAGGGGCCCCACCCGGCGTCCTCCCTGGGCGAGCCAGCTGAGACATGGGCGCTGGGCAATCAGGCTGGGAGAGCGGGAGGAAGAGCGGGAGCAGGCGTGACAGTACCCCCCCCTCTAAGGGCCCCACCCGGCGTCCTCCCTGGGCGAGCCAGCCGAGACATGGGCGCTGGGCAATCAGGCTGGGAGAGCGGGAGGAAGAACCGGAGCAGGCTTGACAGTACCCCCCCCCTCTAGGGGCCCCACCCGGCGTCCTCCCTGGGCGAGCCAGCCGAGACATGGGCGCTGGGCAATCAGGCTGGGAGAGCGGGAGGAAGAGCGGGAGCAGGCGTGACACATCTTGCTATGTTTATAATAACGTAGAGAAGATGAAGGGTGTTAATAGGACTGTAGGTTTCATCTTCTAAAGGCAGGGAAGAGAAAAGCAATGATACATGTTTATATAAATGCCAGCGGTCAGACTGTATGAGTTTTAATTAGAATTCAGTAGTCTCCTGTGATAGTTGTTTTTAATTATTTTGGGACTGAAATTATTATAGGATACATAATAATCTCTCTCTCTCTCTCTTGCTCTCTCCCTTTCTCTTTCTCTCTCTCTCTGGCTCTACAGCTGGTGATAGAGACAGTGAAATGCAAAAATAAAAATCTCTTTGAGAAACTTCAACGTTCAGAGTGAATAACAATACAACTTTTAATTGACTTTGAAGTGTACACAAAGTCAAGGTCTGAAGTGTTTACTGATTGCGTATTGCGTGAGAGGGTGACAATTCACCGGCCTGTTGTTCTGTTGTGCTGTGAACAAAAGGTCCAGGGGTTGATTCCAAAGTGGGATATTGCCTAGACTGAACAAAAATATAAACGCAATATGCGTAACATCAGTCAATTTAAATAAATAAATGAGACCCTAATCTATGGATTTCACTAGACTGGGAATACAGATGTTGATCACAGATACCTTAAAAATAAATGGGCCTCACAATGGGCCTCATGGTCTCATCACTGTATTTCTGTGCATTCAAATTGCCATAGATAAAATGCACTTGTGCTTGTTGTCTGTAGCTTATGCCTGCCCATACCATAACCCCACAGCCACCATGGGGCACTCTGTTCACAACGTTGACATTAGCAAACCTCTTGCCCACACGACGACATGCACGTGGTCTGCGGTTGTGAAGCTGGTTGGACGTACTACTAAATTCTCGAAAACGACATTGGAGTTGGGTAGAGAAATTAACATTCAGTTCTCTGGCAACTGCTCTGGTGGACATTCTTGCAGTGAGCATGCCAATTGTACGCTCACTCAAAACTTGAGACATCTGTGGCATTGTGTTGTGTGACAAAACTGCACATTTTAGAGTAGCCTTTTATTGTCCACATCACAAGGTGCACCTGTGTAATGATTATGCCGTTTAATCAGCTTCTTGATATGCCACACCTGTCAGGTGGATGGATTATCTTGGCAAAGGAGAAATGCTCACTAACAGGGATGTAAACAACTTTGTGCACAAAATTTGAGCGAAGTCGTTTGTGCATATGGAACATTTCTGGGATCTTTTATTTCAGCTCATGAAACATGGGACCAACACTTTACATGTTGTGTTTATATTTTTGTTCATTGTATATACATAGATATAACACTTGATATATTATATTAATAATACGTGAGGAGAGATTAATATTAATATGTAACCAAAACACCCTGGGTGTCTGCTTGACTATAATGTACTAAACTGGACACCATACTTTTGTTAGACTAACTGGAAAGAAATTGAATCAATGCATTACCAAAGCTGTGATTCAGTGGTGCTGTAATGCCCGTAACTGGACACTGTACCCTCATTGGAATCACTTGGTCCTTATAACTATTTTCCCAACCAACCATAACACCAGAACTTCACTTGACAGCCTGTCAATACATTGGGGAAGGTTCCTAATCACACTGAGGCCAGACCAGGCCATAGTGAGTCCTATAGGGACCTCAGGCTTTGTTGCTTCTTGTTAGTTATGGCTAGGTAATTAATTGATAAATTATTGACAGCGTCAATATTAGAATGGGCACTTGCCTAACCTGCTTTGGGTGATGTAAATCACTTTGTGATTGGGAGGTAGCTAACGTCAGCTGGTGGAAGTCAGCCATCCCTGACCTGGCTGCCTGTGTTGACATGGAGTCCCCCAGGGCTCAGTCTTCCTACCTCTGCTGATCTGGAGCATTTGTCAACCGCAGCCCATATAATAATGATGCAAAAAATATCTATTATGTGTATTGTGCTGAGGAGATAGGAAAGAGAAGCTGGATCGTAAAACACAGTAATACTGTATGTCCTTTGCATCAAAATCAAATACATTTGTATTTATCACATTCGTAAACAGCAGGTGTAGACTAACAGTGAAATGCTTACTTACGGGCCCTTTCCAACAATGCAGAGAGAAAAATATATAAAAATAAAAATAAATACACAATGAGTAACGATAACTTGGCTATATACACGGGCTACCAGTACCGAATTGACGTGCAGATGTATGAGGTAATTGAGGTAGATATGTACATTTACAGGAGGTAGAGTTAAAGTGTTGATATTGATCACATTCTGTATGTGATTTGTTATAGTGATTATGGCTATGAACGGTGTAGGGAAGGGAACTGTCTACCAGCATTCTGGTTCAACCCAACTGTTGTATCAAGGAGCTGCAGCCAAGGACAGAAGTACGTCATCAGCACAGGGTGAGTTGCACATAGGGACTCTGTCACGGGTTACTAGGAGTGGAAGGTAGGAGTCAGGCGCAGAGAGCAGAGTGTTCAATGATTTGTATAAATTTAAAAAACGGTCACGCCAAACACAGGGCGCATACACACTGACCAACCCAGAACACAGGGCAAATGATCCAGACAATACATCCACAATCGACAGAGAACACAAAATAATCCCTCACAAACCTAAGCGGGCCTAACAGGCTTAAATAGACAAATCAAGAAACACAAAAAGGAACAGGTGCAACTAATAAGACTAAACTAACAGAAAAGGAAAAAGGGATCGGTGGCGGCAAGTAGACCGGCGACGACGACCGCCGAGCACCGCCCGAACAGGCAGGGGAGCCACCTTCGGTGGAAGTCGTGATAGACACTATTTTGTAGTGTTTCTAAGTTGTCTATTCTGAGTGAAGGCAACCCTTCTGTATATTTCTGCTCAGTGAAAGGCCAAATATTTTTCCATTTCATTTTGGAAAGCATTATGCTGGTCATAATGTGGTCCATGTTAAAAAGCCTGAATAGGTATCACACACTTCAAAAGAGAAGTACATCAACACATTAAAACTTACAGTGGCTACAGTATCTCTCTGTATAGGTTGGCCAATGCTCGTCATCTTCCCATCTTCCCACTGTAATGACACACTGTCAGGGTGTCACACCTTCTGGCACGGCTCCTAGTGTGAATAGTGATATTGGCTATTTAGACCTGAGTCATTCACCAGACAGTAGATCTATACTGAGTGACATAGTGTACTACTGAGAGCTACAAAGCACAGTCAGGAGTCCTAGGACACAGATTAGGACGCCTCAGTATGGCTGAGGTCTGAGGAGAACGGTACATCCTTCATTTATGCATATGCTTCCCCAAGGTTAAAAGTCAAGTTTTGTCCAGGAGTTCCCTGTTATGTTGTCCCATATACACCAACTGCTGAAAGTTTAATAGTCACTTGCAACACAACATCACCCACACACAGCTACAGACCCCAAGCCCCGAGCTGAGAGGCAGAGTAAGAGATAAAGACCTTTGAGAGAGATGCACCCCTGGAGACCCTGTTATAGAGTGATAGACTCAGAGTAGCCTCCTTCTAGGGCCAGGGCCTTGCCTCACTCCCCTCACTCCCTAGACACTGTTCAACCACCTCACATTAAATTCAGGTTGAAGAAGTGAGGTAGTGCTCTGCTCGGTGCGGTGGTGCTTTCCCCCTGCACTGCAGATAAGAAGTGTCTCTACCACGAGGTCTCTCCCGGGCCCAGCTGTCACATTACAGTGTGATGAGTTGAGGAAATTAGGATATATTTATTTCACTAAGAGAGGCCTCCTCTGCCATGTGGTCAAAAAGTTTGTGAAATGTATCTTATAATAATTTCAGTCCCAAAATAATTCTAAACAACTATCACAGGAGACTAATGGAGGTGAAGAATCTTCATGGCGTCGGGTCTCATGCATTCGGGAAAATCTTTCGGTCCCATTGAATTCAGACTTTAATTTATATTCATGAATCCCAAGATGGCAGTATTTCTTGGGGAGAGCAAATGGGACTAAATATTTAATGTGTGGTACTGCTAAGTAGTAAACATGGCGGTTCAGAAAAAGAAAAAGTAAAATAAAGGAGAGAGGGAAGAAAGTTTGATGTTTTGAGAGCGGGATGAGATGTGCAGTGTGCTACATCAACATTTCATTATCACAAAGTGACCTTATAGCATGTCATGTGTACACCAACCAGATTTACTGTACATTAGCTACCTTATAGCATGTCATGTGTACACCAACCAGATTTGCTGTACATTAGCTACCTTATAGCATGTCATGTGTACTCCAACAATATTTACTGTACATTAGCTACCTTATAGCATGTCATGTGTACTCCAACAATATTTACTGTACATTAGCTACCTTATAGCATGTCATGTGTACTCCAACAATATTTACTGTACATTAGCTACCTTATAGGATGTCATGTGTACACCAACCAGATTTGCTGTACATTAGCTACCTTATAGCATGTCATGTGTACTCCAACAATATTTACTGTACATTAGCTACCTTATAGCATGTCATGTGTACACCAACCAGATTTACTGTACATTAGCTACCTTATAGCATGTCATGTGTACTCCAACAATATTTACTGTACATTAGCTACCTTATAGCATGTCATGTGTACTCCAACAATATTTACTGTACATTAGCTACCTTATAGGATGTCATGTGTACACCAACCAGATTTGCTGTACATTAGCTACCTTATAGCATGTAATGTGTACACCAACCAGAACCAATGGCATAGTCCCAGAAGTTAAAATCCGTCCATCTAGCTCTCCAGGCAGGCTCAAACAAACACTCAAAACATTTGAAATAAAACGAAAACTATTTGAACCCAGGTATGACACCCCATCAGCACGACAGCACTGACATCACACCGTTTATACCATCCTTAGTGTGTTGACATTCACCTGAACAAGAGTACATTACACTGTCCTACTGTGTCTGAACCTGAACTAACAAAACCCCTCATTGTCAACCAGCACTGTTGTCCAGACCATGACGCTTACCCTATTATGCATTTTTGGATTTTGAGGCCCTCTGAGTCACACACGGAGACACGGACACAAAGCGTGACATTTAGCCAGCATGCCAGCATCAGTCTCATGCAGATTAGTTAGCGATCCCAGTGCACCTCAATAGAGAACTAGAAGTATCCAGAGAGTGTGAACAACGGACACCAACAAAAGCCTGAGTGACACCGATGCCACTGAAAACCTAAGTGCCATTCCGAGTGACATTTTGACAAAGGATTGTGGGCCATTACAGTTGCACACAATAGCCTCCACTGTTATCCCTTTTCTTCCATTCTATTCTGCCTTTCTTTATTCGGCTTATGCATAGTTTATCATTTTCGGTGAACAATGCCGTGAAATATACCCCCAGAAGGCTTCCCCCACACACAGCCAACCCTTCCATGTTTTCACACTCAGCTGCGCTTGAAAAGAAGCAAAGCAGAGAGAGAGAGGGAGAGAGAGAGAGAGCGGGAGACAGAGAGGGAAAAAAGGGTTTTGCATTTTGCTATTGCTATTGTTGTGTTTGTTTCTGGACCAGAGCCCCTTTGTGCTAATGCAGTGTAACAAATGAAGATCCCAATTGCATTGCATTACAATGTGCTGCGGTGAGGCTGGGAGTTAGTTGTTCTTGCTTGCAGGGTACGGGTGGGATAAGTGGGAGGGTTTGGTCGCAGCAGCAGCTGGAGCAACAAACAACACGTGTATACAGTCGGAAGTTTACAAACACCTTAGCCAAATACATTTAAACTCAGTTTTTCACAATTCCTGACATTTAATCCTAGTCAAAATTCCCTGTCTTAGTTCAGTTAGGATCACCACTTTATTTTAAGAATGTGAAATGTCAGAATAATAGTAGAGAGAATGATTTATTTCAGCTTTTATTTCTTTCATCACATTCCCAGTGGGTCAGACGTTTACATACACTCAATTAGTATTTGGCAGCATTGCCTTTAAATTGTTTAACTTGGGTCAAAAGTTATGGGCAGCCTTCCACGCTTTTTCAGTTCTGCCCTTAACTTTTCTATAGGATTGAGGTCAGGGCTTTGTGGTGGCCACTCCAATAATTTGACTTGGTTGTCCAAAAGCCATTTTGCCACAACTTTGGAAGTATGCTTGGGGTCATTGTCCATTTGAAAGACCCATTTGCGACCAGGCTTTAACTTCCTGACTGATGTCTTGAGATGTTGCTTCAATATACCCACATAATTTTCCTGCCTCATGATGCCATCTATTTTGTGAAGTGCACCAGTCCCTCCTGCAGCAAAGCAACCCCACAACATGATGCTGCCACCCACGTGCTTCACGGTTGGGATGGTGTTTTTTGGCTTGCAAGCCTCCCCCTTTTTCCTCCAAACATAACAATGGTCATGATGGCCAAACAGTTCTATTTTTGTTTCATCAGACCAGAGGACATTTCTCCAAAAAGTACGATCTTTGTCCCCATGTGCAGTTGCAAACCGTAGTCTGGCTTTTTTACGGTGGTTTTGGAGCAGTGGCTTCTTTCTTGCTGAGCAGCCTTTCAGTTTATGTCGATATAGGACATGTTTTACTGTGTATATAGATACTTTTGTACCTGTTTCCTCCAGCATCTTCACACGGTCCTTTGCTGTTGTTCTGGGATTGATTTGCACTTTTTGCACCAAAGTACGTTCATCTCTAGGAGACAGAACGCGTCTCCTTCCTGAGCGGTATGACGGCTGCGGGGTCCCATGGTGTTTATACTTGCGTACTATTGTTTGTACAGATGAACGTGGTACCTTCAGGCGTTTGGAAATTGCTCCCAAGGATGAACCAGACTTGTGGAGGTGCACCATTTATTTGTGAGGTCTTGGCTGATTTCTTTCGATTTTCCCATGATGTCAAGCAAAGAGGCACTGAGTTTGAAGGTAGGCCTTGAAATACATCCACAGATACATCTCCAATTGACTCAAATGATGTCAATTAGCCTATCAGAAGCTTCTAAAGCCATGACATCATTTTCTGGAATTTTCCAAGCTGTTTAAAGGCACAGTCAACTTAGTGTATGTAAATGTATGACCTGCTGGAATTGTGATACCGTGAATTATAAGTGAAATAATCTGTCTGTAAACAATTGTTGGAAAAATTACTTGTGTCATGCACAAAGTAGATGTCCTAACCGAATTGCCAAAACTATAGTTTGTTAACAAGAAATTTGTGGAGTGGTTGAAAAATGAGTTTTAATGACTCCAACCTAAATGTATGTAAACTTCAGACTTCAACTGTATATATGTAATTTGACCAGTATGTTGTGGTTTCCATTCTATAATGGTGATTGTTTCATACAATACAGTATGTAAAGTTGTAGGTTCGTCACTATTCAACATGATCAACTATGATCATTCTCTGTGTACAGAAAACTAAACTGTCTCTGATTCTGGGGCTCTAACAACAGCAGCAGCAGATACTGTAGCTAGAATAAACAATCTCACAATTTCACCTATGGATGACCTTGGGTGGCGTTGCCGTGGCGAGTTATGGAGCTGACACACCCAGGGTGAGAGAGATTAGAGGAAAAGGCAATATTAATCAACTATCATGCACTACATTTATCAGTGGGGTAATCCACTGTCACTCTCCTGGGACACGATGCTCTAAACTCAGGGTGGAATTTATTCCTTGACAGACTCTCGCTCGCTTCTATCGTTAGAGGGCTGATAATTGGACTGCACATGTGGGGGCATTTCTCTGCTGTGTGTGTGACAGAGAGAGACAAAAAAAAGAGGGATGTGTGTGTGTGTAGTGCCACTCACGTCCATTAGGGGGGCGTGCCTCCATATGAACCAGATCTGACTCCTTGTGTAGACCCGTTACAGATCTGTATTAAAGAAGTGGAGGAGAGAAGGAAGGATGAAGAGGAGGGGGAAGGAGGGGCAAAGCAATGAGAAGAAGAGGAGAGCAGGGAAGAACAGAATGGGAGAAGATTGAGTGAAGAAGAGGAGAGGAGGAGGGAAGAAGAGGACAGGAGAAGAGGAGGAGGGAAAAAGAGGGGAGGAGGAGGGAAAAAGAGGGGAGGAGGAGGGGGGAGGAGGGGAGGAGGGAAGAGAAGGAGAGGAGAGAAGGAGATGAAGAGGAGACAGGAAGAAGAGGAGAGAAGCAGGGAGGAAGAGGAGAGGAGGAGGGAAGAGAAAGAGGGAAGAAGACAATAAACAGAGGGAGATGAGTCTCAACAGAAGTATTCCACGCCAGACATAGACGTCTCATTTCAGCGTTGTCTTAACAATGATGGCATAAAATACCAATGCCTTTCCATGTGAGGACGTTCTCTCCAGAGATAAGCAACCCCCACAGCAACAGCCAGACACCTTGGGTTTGTTATTCTACCAAAAAGTGGTATCTGTCACAAAAGTGTAAATACGCAGCAACCTAAATATGGTATTTATTTAGTCTGGCGCTGTACACCGGCAAGGCTGTGCCACATAATTCAAGTCACTGTACTGTATATCACCATATTATATCATTTCATTGGGTATTGTGGACAGATATACAGTCGTCTCAAATAAAACTGTGAAGGACCTAGGCGTTACTCTGGAACCTGATCTCTCTTTTGACGAACATATCAAGACTGTTTCAAGGACAGCTTTTTTCCATCTCCGTAACATAGCAAAAATCAGAAACTTTCTGTCCAAAATTGATGCACAAAAATGTATCCATGCATTTGTTACTTCCAGGTTAGACTACTGCAATGCTCTACTTTCCGGGTACCCGGATAAAGCACTAAATAAACTTCAGTTAGTGCTAAATATGGCTGCTAGAATCCTGACTAGAACCCGAAAATTTGATCATATTACTCCAGTACTAGGCCCCCTACACTGGCTTCCTGTTAAGGCAAGGGCTGATTTCAAGGCTTTACTGCTAACCTACAAAGCATTACATGGGCTTCCTCCTACCTATCTTTCCAATTTGGTCCTGCCGTACATACCGACACGTACGCTACGGTCACAAGACGCAGGCCTCCTAATTGTCCCTAGACTTTCTAAGCAAACAGCTGGAGGCAGGACTTTCTCCTATAGAGCTCCATTTTTATGGAACGGTCTGCCTACCCATGTGAGAGACGCTCACTCGGTCTAAACCTTTAAGTCTTTATTGAAGAATCATCTCTTCAGTAGGTCCTATGATTGAGTGTACTCTGGCCTCGGAGTGTGAAGGTGGACTGAAAGGCTCTGGAGCAACGAACCGCCCTTGCTCTCTCTGCCTGGCCGGTTCCCCTCTCTCCACTGGGATTCTCTGCCTCTAACCCTATTACAGGGGCTGAGTCATTGGCTTACTGGTGCTCCTCCATGCCCCCCCCTTGGGTTGTGCCGTGGCGGAGATCTTTGTGGGCTATACTCAGCCTTGTCTCAGGATGGTAAGTTGGTGGTTGAAGATATCCTTCTAGTGGTGTGGGGGCTGTGCTTTGGCAAAGTGGGTGGGGTTATATCATGCCTGTTTGGCCCTGTCCGGGGGTATCATCGGATGGGGCCACAGTGTCTCCTGACCCCTCCTGTCTCAGCCTCCAGTATTTATGCTGCAGTAGTTTATGTGTCGGGGGGCTAGGGTCAGTCTGTTATGTCTGGAAAACTTCTCCTGTCTTATCCGGTGTCCCGTGTGAATTTAAGTATGCTCTCTCTAATTCTCTCTTTCTCTCTTTCTTTCTCTCTCTAGCATGGTCCTGGAAAATGCCTCAGGACTATCTGGCATGATGACTCCTTGCTGTTCCCAGTCCAGCTGGCCGTGCTGCTGCTCCAGTTTCAACTGTTCTGCCTGCGGCTATGGAACCCTGACCTGTTCACCGGATGTGCTACCTGTCCCAGACCTGCTGTTTTCAACTCTCTAGAGACAGCAGGAGTGGTAGAGATACTCTTAATGATCGGCTATGAAAAGCCAACTGACAT
Organism: Salvelinus namaycush; assembly: GCF_016432855.1. NCBI lineage: Eukaryota > Metazoa > Chordata > Actinopteri > Salmoniformes > Salmonidae > Salvelinus > Salvelinus namaycush. Next base: position 11,092,072 of record NC_052345.1, read on the forward strand.
TTACTCCTGAGGGGCTGACTTGTTGCACCCTCGACAACTACTGTGATTATTATTATTTGACCATGCTGGTCATTTATGAACATTTGAACATCTTGGCCATGTTCTGTTATAATCTCCACCCGGCACAGCTAGAAGAGGACTGGCCACCCCTCATAGCCTGGTTCCTCTCTAGGTTTATTCCTAGGTTTTGGCCTTTCCAGAGAGTTTTTCCTAGCCACCGTGCTTCTACACCTGCATTGCTTGCTGTTTGGGGTTTTAGGCTGGGTTTCTGTACAGCACTTTGAGATATCAGCTGATGTAAGAAGGGTTATATAAATACATTTGATTTGATTTAGATATGGCATTCCTATAGTGTGATGTATGTCATTCCTGGTGGAGTGAGACTGACAAACTCATTGTCTCTAAGCATGGCTTGTGGTTGCACAGGGTACGAACACTGAGGGTTGGAGTTTAACCTTTACTTCATACCCATCCCGGATCCGGGAGCATCCTCAACAAAAAAGCTGACTAGCATAGCCTAGCCTAACGGGACAGGGATATCATATAATATAATTTCATGAAATTACAAGTCCAATACAGCAAATGAAAGATAAACATATTGTGAATCCAGCCATCAATCCAGCCATCATTTCCGATTTTTAAAATGTTTTACAGCGAAAACACAATATGTATTTATATTAGCTAACCACAATAGCCAAACACACAACGGCATATTTTCACCATGTTTCCACCGCATAGGTAGCCTTCACAAAACCCACAAATAGAGATAAAATGAATCACTAACCTTGAACAACTTCATCAGATGACAGTCTTATAACATCATGTTATACAATACATTTATGTTTTGTTCGAAAATGTGCATATTTATAGCTACAAATCCTGGTTTTACATTGCAGCCACCATCACAAATAGCACCAATGCAGCCAGAATAATTACAGAGAGCAACGTGAAATACATAAATACTCATCATAAAACATTTATGAAAATGACATGGTGTACAGCAAATGAAAGATAAACATCTTGTGAATCCAGCCAATATTTCCGATTTTTTAAGTGTTTTACAGCAAAAACACAATATAGAATTATATTAGCTCATCACAATAGCCAAACACACAACGCTATTTATGCACCGCCAGCATAGATTTCACAAAAACAGCAATATAGATAAAATTAATCACTAACCTTTGGACAACTTCATCAGATGACAGTCTTATAACATCATGTTATACAATACATTTATGTTTTGTTCGACAATGTGCATATTTAGAGCTGCAAATCGTGGTTATACATTGTGAATATGTAGCAACAATTCACCAAAATCTCCGGAGATATTTTGGACAGTCACCTAATCTAATCAAAGAACTCATCATAAACTTTACTAAAAAATACATGTTGTACAGCAAATGAAAGATACACTGGTTCTTAATGCAACCGCTGTGTTAGATTTTTAAAAATAACTTTACTACAACATACAAAATGCATTATTGTGAGACAGCGCTCACATATTCTCCGCTCTGTTAGGGTTAACATATTCCACAGAAATACGAAATAACATCATAAATTGTGTCTGACTTTTGCTGAGCTTCCATCAGAATGTTGTGCAAGGAGTCCTTGGTCCAGAATAAATAGTTGTTTGGTTTTAGAATGTCCATTTCTTCTGTCGAATTAGCAACCTTGGCTAGCCATGTTGCGCGAACATGCCCATCAACTCTTGGCACAAAGAACGGAAAATTCCAAAAGTCCCAATAAACGTTGAATAAACTGATACAACTCGGTTGAAAAATCCTACTTTATGATGTTTTTCTCATATGTATCAAATAAAATCAGAGCCGGAGCAATTCGCTGTGTATACCGAACGCTCTTCAGAAGACAATGTCGAGGTCCCCCACGCGCCGTCGACAACAAACAAAATACCGGACCTGCCACTCCAAAAGCTCTTATTCGGCCTCAGATCAAGCTAGACACCCCATTCAACCTTCCACTGCCTGTTGACATCTAGTGGAAGGCGTATGAAGTGCATACATATCGATAAATAAAAGCCAGTTGAATAGGCAGGCCCTGAAACAGAGCCTCGTTTTCAGATTTTTCACTTCCTGTATGGAAGTTTGCTGCCAAATGAGTTCTGTTTTACTCACAGATATAATTCAAACAGTTTTAGAAACTTCTGAGTGTTTTCTATCCAATAGTAATAATAATATGCATATTGTATGATCTAGAACAGAGTACGAGGCCGTTTAATTTTGGCATTTTTTTTCCAAAGAGAAAACAGCGCCCCCCTATTGACAAAAAGTAGTCCTTGAAGGGGTTGGATCATGGATGGATGGAGTAAATTATTTAGGATATGTGATATGTGACACCGGATTTATGCAAGTTGCTCTGGACAAAGCTGGTGGCAGCTCGACACACACACACACACACACACACACAGCATCCTCTAAATCTCTAAGAAGGAAAGCAATGAGGCAAAATAAATTCAGAGCTACATTTGTGATGAGTGTGCACTTTCTCAGAATGGGGAAGGCCACTGCGGTTGGCTGTTGGGGGGAGGAGGGCTGACGTGATTAGATGAGAGGCAACAGGAATTTCCTGGGTGATCTATTACTCATGCCACCGGGCACGACTTGTTATACTGTATCTTCCTATTTTTTGTATATACAGTATGCATGGATAACCCCCAATGAAAAAGTAATGATTGTTTAGATAGGTGCAATGTCCATGATATCTGAGAAATGAACCAGAATGTGATATCTGAGGCAGAATGTGAAATGGTGACACTGTGGATGTAGATTACTCTCAGTCCAATCATATCAACAGTGGAAATGAGCAGAATGGTACACAGAATTTCCCACCAGCAACACTAGTCATTCAGATAGCTTGTTGAAACGTATTATCAATGTACTTCACAGTCTCTTGCACTGCAGAAAACAAACAGCACGTTGTTCCACAGACTGCTAGTGATGCTCCAAAACAGTTTGTGATGAGAGTCTGAGTAAACAAAGGAAAAGATCAGGACAACAGAGAGGACGAGAGGAAGCGAAGGATGATGAGAGGAAAGAAAGAAGATAAGCCTATGACTCACCAGTAGAACCTGTTCACATGCTCATGAACCAGCTGCCATTTTCTCCCAAAGTCCAGGGAGGCGTACAACTGTGAAGAAGAACATAGAAAGAAAAAGAAAAGAGAGATAGAGAACATATCAGTCTACTTATCACAAGACAGGAAGTAAAGGGACAGTGGGCTTGAGTCATGGCAGGACAATGCCAGGGAAGAGCGTTTCCCGGGGCAATAAAGCAATAAACTATAGGTAGGCTGACATAGCTTTAAACCACCATCATCATTATAACTCAGACAATTCATGTTAACATATAGGCTCCCAAAATACATATAGACTTACAGAAAACAAAATACCAGCAACAGTGTGTGAAAACCTTGTGAAGACTTACAGAAAACGTTTTGACCTCTGTCATTGTCAACAAAGGGTATATAACAAAGTATTGAGATAAACTTTTGTTATTGACCAAATACTTATTTTCCACCATATTTTGCAAATAAATTCATTAAAAATCCTACAATGTGATTTTCTGGATTTTTTTTTCTCATTTTGTCTGTCATAGTTGAAGTGTACCTATGATGAAAATTACAGGCCTCTCTCATCTTTTTAAGTGGGAGAACTTGCACAATTGGTGGCTGACTAAATACTTTTTTGCTCCACTGTATCTGTAAGGAGTTGACCACACCTATTAGAATGTTATAAATATATGTGTTTGTGTAAACATGTCATTGTCTTTGCAGCTGTATGACCCAGAGGGTGAATGAACTTGGTTTGAGCTTTTTCTTGTTGTCCGTGAGTTTTTACTCAGAACCTAACAAGTATTACCCTGTTTTCTTTTCCAAATGTACATTTGGAAATAAATGTAAATTAGCACGAGGTATAAATAAAGCACTTCAAGTCCAATATGTTCGGTGAGAAATAGGTTTGACATTATCGTTTGCTTTTCTTGGAACAGCTAAACCTTTTGGTGGATTCCTGGGGACCAAATGAAGTGGAGTGCATATGTATCAAATGATGCATCAAACAAATGGAAACCAGCCCCTATATATCTGAGGAAGAATACAAATCCAGAATGATATGGTAAATGATGGATATAAGTGTCCAAAAATAAATATATTGCCCTGTTGACGAGCAGGTGTAGAAGTGCCCATGGCCTAATTTCATTGGTCTAATTACATTTCCCACTTCCTGGGTGCATAATGACAGTGTGCATTTTGTTCCATTACACTGATTGATGCTACTGATTTTGCTTCCTGCTGGCTGTCTGTATTGTTATTTTAGTCCTACAGACAGAGTAGGTGGCCCCAGTCAGACTCCATGATAATGTTCTACCTTTCAACTACGATAAAAAGGACACGCATTTCTCAGTGGAGGCTGCTGAGGGGAGGACAGCTCATAATAATGGGTGTCCCGGAGAAAATGGGATGGCATTAAACACATGGAAACCATGTGTTTGTTGTATTTGATACCATTCCACTGATTCCACTCCAGCCATTACCACCAGCCCATCCTCCTCAATTAAGGTGCTACCAACCTCCTGTGGCATTTCTCGATGGACGCAAATGTATTTGTCAACTTCACAGAGAAAAAAGTAATTAAAGTAAACAGCTGCAACATTTGTTACATTGTTTGATAAATGGAAAACCCATATATACAGCAAGTCAGTATGCTAAATTGTAATTATTCGCTCCTATGGCCTATTTATTGCCTACCTCCTCATGCCTTTTGCACACAATGTATATAGACTCATTTTTCTTCCTACTGTGTTATTGACTTGTGTATTGTTTACTCCATGTGTAACTCTGTGTTGTTGTCTGTTCACACTGCTATGCTTTATCTTGGCCAGGTCGCAGTTGTAAATGAGAACTTGTTCTCAACTAGCCTACCTGGTTAAATAAAGTTGAAATACATTTTTTTTTAAAGAGCAGGGTTACTAGCTACTGTATTATCATGTTTGGCTGAACTGGATCCATAGTGTTTGTTGTTGGCAGTATCTTTTATCAGTGTTGGCTCATAGGCTAACGATCATGAAATACCAGATGCACCTTACCGTATGTGCTACAAACATATTGGTATAGACATACAGAAGGCCTAACTATCACAAAGGTCAACAATCATCAAACACCAGATGCACCTTGCCATAAGTGCTATATGCAAACAACTTGTTATGCACACACGCAATAGTAACTAAATTGTCATCATCATAATCATCATGTTATTTATCGCTGGCTTGGTACCAGATCTGATCCTAAAGCTAAAACCTTAGTAATTAAATAGCAGTCATGTTCCACCTCATAGGATCCTGCATGTGGCAGGCAGGCGGAGCATGTTCCTCCCAATAGGAGTCTATGGTGACAGCCATGTAGAGCAGGTAGTTAGGCCGGGCTTGTCTCTCATCACCCTGGACAGTGACATAATGCCACTGCATGAGCTGAAGCTGCACTCAATCATCAGGCCAATGACATTAAAGTCTAAAGCTCAGAGCTGTCACAAAGTGAGCTTCATAGTTTCCCACTCACGTCAATAACTCAAAAACACCCGCCAGATCCAGAGCCACTGATGAGTCCTGCCCGGCGACAGCCAAGAGACTGAGAGAACGAGAGCTGCCAGGGAAACTTCTCTAAATGGTGGTTGAAGGATTGAGGATAACAGTTGTTGGTTCCACTCATCTATTCACGTTGATGGAGGATTTCAATTTAAATCTATATGGCGGTATGTACGTTATTGTGTTCTGAGGCTTCTTTAGCTGTGTACTTCAGAACGCAAAACGCTGACACCAACTGCAGAATTTTAAAAGTAAAACGTGGTTTACCAGGAATGAGAGACAGAAACGAGTCATGATTGTTGTGCATAAGCTAGGTAGGTAAACCATGTAAGCATTTGAGAACATGTCAAGCGGACTAACGAAAACATCTGATTATGTACAAGAACAAAAACATCACGGCGCATGAGGGCAGGGAGGACGTCGCACAGCATGTGTCACGTCTTCATCTAAAGAATCATTCATTCTAATGTGGTTTCAGGGAAAACGCAGAACATTATAAGAGCACAAATATTATCGCTTAAGCATATGGTGCGTTGCAACCCCAGAGAGTGAGCATCCCACAGTCTGAATCACAGTCAAGGCTGCAAGATCTTACACAGGCCTCTTTTACCAGACAGCAGCTTTTATATTGTCTGCAGTCAGCACATTTACAGCTATGACTTGGTCTTTAACGGAGGAAAAAAATTGATTTTATTTTAACATTGGCCATATGACTGATATCAGTTGGACTATTGGATTTCATAGCTGTAGGTGCTTTTTTATGAGTGAATGTGGGCATATTACTGTGACTGATACATCAAAAGCTGTCAGTCATGTCTCCACAAGGCAAAGTTCATTACTCCTTAGCACAAAGAGTCTGACAGTATCTTGGCCAGTCTGACAGTGTCTTGACCAGTCTGACAGTGTCTTGACCAGTCTGACAGTGTACTGACCAGTCTGACAGTGTATTGGCCAGTCTGACAGTGTACTGATCAGTCTGACAGTGTCTTGACCAGTCTGACAGTGTACTGACCAGTCTGACAGTGTATTGGCCAGTCTGACAGTGTACTGATCAGTCTGACAGTGTCTTGACCAGTCTGACAGTGTATTGGCCAGTCTGACAGTGTACTGATCAGTCTGACAGTGTCTTGACCAGTCTGACAGTGTCTTGACCAGTCTGACAGTGTCTTGACCAGTCTGACAGTGTATTGGCCAGTCTGACAGTGTACTGATCAGTCTGACAGTGTATTGGCCAGTCTGACAGTGTACTGATCAGTCTGACAGTGTCTTGACCAGTCTGACAATGTATTGGCCAGTCTGACAGTGTACTGATCAGTCTGACAGTGTCTTGACCAGTCTGACAGTGTCTTGACCAGTCTGACAGTGTATTGGCCAGTCTGACAGTGTACTGATCAGTCTGACAGTGTCTTGACCAGTCTGACAGTGTCTTGGCCAGTCTGACAGTGTCTTGACCAGCCTGACAGTGTACTGACCAGTCTGACAGTGTATTGGCCAGTCTGACAGTGTACTGATCAGTCTGACAGTGTACTGATCAGTCTGACAGTGTACTGACCAGTCTGACAGTGTATTGGCCAGTCTGACAGTGTACTTACCAGTCTGACAGTGTACTGGTCAGTCTGACAGTGTACTGGCCAGTCTGACAGTGTCTTGACCAGTCTTACAGTGTATTGGCCAGTCTGACAGTGTCTTGGCCAGTCTGACAGTGTCTTGACCAGTCTGACAGTGTACTGACCAGTCTGACAGTGTACTGGCCAGTCTGACAGTGTACTGGCCAGTCTGACAGTGTCTTGGAAAGTCTGACAGTGTCCTGGCCATAGAGACCCTGTATAGAAGCTGCACTATACCATATGTGGTCAGTCTAGACAGCCATCCCTTCAACATGGTCACTTTAGTAGCAGTACATAGATACAGTACATGATATTACCAACACATGCTTGTGAACACTGTACTATCACTACCTATTCATTATGGTAGTGGCTATGAGGTGATGACTAGGATGACTGTCATTCTGTCCATCATGTCTGGATCCTGATTGACATAGAGGAAACAGGGTGGCATCATATTACAACAGTCTGGGTCTTGGATGTGTAGCTTACTGTGAACCATTTATGAGCCCTGGGCTAAAGTGGCAGTCATTTGCAAGGCAGATGGCAGAATGTGTTTGACTTGTGCTTCCAATTAGTAACAGGAGGCTTCATTTACAGTGTGCTACAGGGCAGCAATCAACTCTACTTATTTTATTAACTTCATACTGTAGCAGATCAAGTATAGTAGGATTTAAAATGGGATTTCAAGCCAATAGTATCAGAGATTGTTAAATTTGTTGGTGCTGTACTTCAGGCTACATACTTGAGTTGTTTCTGGGTTTCGTTCAGAGTTATTCAACTTGAATCTTTTTTTCACTAATGTTCTTGCCCCTGTGGTCAAAGATATGTAGGAAAAACAAGCCTGCAGTCACAGAAAGGTTCTCTGGGGTTCTTATTATCCTACTTCCTTCTTTCATCTGAACCCTGGAAGCTAGATATCTCAACTGGCTTCTCTTTCGCCACCGAAACATCCTCATTCATTAAAGGTCCAATATAGTCGTTTTTATCTCAATGTCACCAGGAAGGCCAAAACTCCATCACACTACAACCGGCTGAACTTTCAGGCAGTCTATTGAAACATTAAAACGGCATTATCATCATTTTCAGTATTATTCCAACCTAATATTTTGGGCTACTATATATAAAACACAACCTTTAACAACCCGACAGCAGCATCTCCTCCCAATGGAAATAGGACATGTGGAGTCATGGAAATGATAATGGCATATTATACACCCTGTGTCCTGAACAAATACTATAAGTCACTTTTACAACACCTAAGTAAGCCTCCTATGAATTCCTTAAGCATTTATGTACAGTACCCTAAATCAAACCGCACCGATTGACAGTGCCTTTTTTTCTGGAATTTACGGAGCCAGGAGAATGCAACGCGGCGGTGCATTACATCAACACTCAACAATCTTCAGAGTTTGATGACACATATAAAAATGAGACACACTGCAATGGCAACAGCATGTATTCTCATACAGCATACCGTATCGCTAAACATGTAAGTGGAACATCTCATGTTGCTAGTAGTATGTACCTGACAAATAAAACAATTATCTCAGGAGATGAACTTCACACGCTAATGGAGCCCACTTTCCTATAAACCAATACCAATTCCCTCTCGCGTTGCAGTGACGTATTACCCACCACCATCCCTCAATAGATCTTAATGGGGCACACATCTGCACTACCGCAGTTAAATAACAAATGATAGCAGCCGTTCAAACGGCGCTGCAACTGCTTTGGTTCACAATGTCACCAAATGTGTAATCTCTGGTGGGGAGGAATGATGGCTGTTGAGCTCAGTCATCTATTCCGCTCGGTTGAATACGCTCTGCAAACTCGTCAACAACAACCTCTTCCAAGACCCCGCCACCTTTTATAGGTGTAGTTTAGTGGTGTGTAAAGAGATTTTAAAAGGTTAATGTTATGTTTGAATGTGGATGTGTAAGTAAGTATATTGCTTCTACATGTCTAGACTGTGAAAAAACATGTGGTGATTCACAATGCAAATTAATAATACACAACTAAGTACTTAGGCTTGGTATGTCTGCATTGTTAAAACCTTTTCTCAATAGGGGGGGCGCTGTTTTCACTTTGTAAAAAATCGTTCCCAAATTAAACTGCCTCGTACTCAATTCTTGCTCGTACAATATGCATATTATTATTACTATTGGATAGAAAACACTCTCTAGTTTCTAAAACCGTTTGAATTATATCTGTGAGTAAAACAGAACTCATTTTGCAGCAAACTTCCTGTCAGGAACTGAAAAATCTGAAATCGGGGGCTCTGTTCCAGGGTCAGCCTATTATTTTGCATGAAATCTATGGGTCTACATGCACTGCATACGCCTTCCACTAGATGTCAGTAGGCAGTGAGAATTGGAATGGGGTGTATAGCTCTATCTGAGGCCGAACAAGAGCTCTTGGAACGGTGGGTGTAGTCTTTTCACCGTTCGGCTTGGCGCGAGACAGACTTCAGGATTGCGTTCTGAAAAGCTTTCGTTATAGGCGTTAGATATATCCGGCTCTGATTTTATTTGATATATGTGTTAAAAACATCATCAACTAGTTATATTAAACCGACTTATATCAGTTTATATCAGTTTATTCCGAATTTCGGTATTTTCTTTGTTATGCGTTCTGGTGAGTTGGACACTTCTGTGCCGCATGGCTAGCGTTTGCTAGCGTTCTACAGATGAAGAGGGCATTCTACAACCAAACAACGATTATTCTGGACAAAGGACCCCTTGTACAAGATTCTGATGGAAGATCATCAAAATTAGGAACAATTTATGATGTTATTTCGTATTTCTGTCGAAAATGTTTAGACGTATATTCCGCCCAGATTTCGGGTGCTGTCTCGCTATAACGTAAGGTGTATGTCGTACTAAATTTATTTTAAAAAATCTAACACAGCGGTTGCATTAAGAACTAGTATATCTTTCATTTGCTGTCCAACCTGTATTTTTTAGTAAAGCTTATGATTAGTTATTTGATTAGATGATGTGAGTGTCAGAAATATATCCGGATTATTTTGTGCAGTTTGGCTACGTATTCACATTGTTCAACCACGAATTGTACCGCTAAATATGCACATTTTCGAACAAACCATATATGTATTGTGTAATATGATGTTATAGGACTGTCATCTGATGAAGTTTGAGAAGGTTAGTGAAAAAATGTATATCTTTTGCTGGTTTATTCGCTATCGCTAACGTGCCTTGAATGAATGCGGTTGTGTGGTAGGCTATTGTAGTAAGCTAATATAATGCTATATTGTGTTTTCGCTGTAAAACACTTAAAAAATCTGAAATATTGGCTGGATTCACAAGATGTTTGTCTTTCATTTGCTGTACACCTTGTATTTTTCATAAATGTTTTATGATGAGTATTTGGGTATTTCACGTTGGTTTCTGTAGTTATTCTAGCTGCTTTGGTGAGATTTTGTGATGGTGGCTGCAATGTAAAACTATGATTTATACCTGAAATATGCACATTTTTCGAACAAAACATATGCTATACAATAAATCTGTTATAAGACTGTCATCTGATGAAGTTGTTTCTTGGTTAGTGACTATTTATATCTTTATTTGGTTGAATTTGTGATAGCTACCTATGCAGTAAAAAAATGGTGAAAATATGCGGTTGGGTCTTTTGCTATCGTGGTTAGCTAATAGAAATACATATTGTGTTTTCCCTGTAAAACATTTTAAAAATCGGAAATGATGGCTGGATTCACAAGATGTGTATCTTTCATCTGGTGTCTTGGACTTGTGATTTCATGATATTTAGATGGTAGTATTTACTTGTGGCGCTATGCTAGGCTATGCTAGTCAGCTTTTTTACTGATGAGGGTGCTCCCGGATCCGGGATGAGTACCAAGTAGAAGTTAACCAATTAGGCATAACTGCTCTGTGAAGTGCTATGAGGTAAACGCAGAGAAAATGACACTATTAGTCCACTGCTAAAGGCAACATGTATTGTCTGCATTTTCATTGTCATGACAGTGTGTTTCAAATTAAAGTCCATTAAAGGTGTCCTGAGAGGACCTGCTGGTTCCAGTGAACTGCAAGGGGAGCAGCTTCAGCTGACATGTGGGCTGAGCACTAAAGATACCTGCCATCTGGAGGGGCATTGAGCTGAGAAATGCACCACAGCAGAGGACGAGAAGGAGCAGACATTTTGGCTCTGGCTCAGCAACATTTTGAAGGGTCGCATCCAGATCTAAGGTGGGTGGGGGAGGGAAGGCACTGCGGTGGTGGTGGAGGCCATTTTGGATTTAAATTAATGGACACGAGTATGTTTATATTGTGGAGGAACCATTTTGGGGTCTGACTCTACAGCACCTTTGGGGTCGCATCATGACAAAGTGGGCCTATGCACTGCAGTGGTGGAGACTGGGGAGGCCATTTTGACTCAAGATCAACATCACCTTCGAGGATCAGTTCATGCGGAGGAGTGAAACAGCTGACGTAAGGAAGCCATTTTGTCATACAGTGTGTTCCATTGCAAAGTTTGCACCACATAATATAATACAACCACAGTTGGATACTAAACTTTTACTACCTGGATACAGGTCTGGGAACACACATAAGGGGCAGATGTTGCTTCTGCTAACACAACACAAGCTCTTAAATCAGAAATATGGTTTACTGCTCTCTCTGTATTACAGTACATCTATTTAAGTCTTGTCAATGTCAGAAACGGGAGGTTTTAGAATGAAGAAGAACCAGTATTGAGCAGCAGAAAGGTGTCAGCCACGGATTACAATGACAAGAGATCCTGTAAGCGAAAGCACTCTGGCATTTATAAATTCACCGACTCCTATAAGACAAGGATTGATTTAAACCAGCTTATCTGAAGGAGACTCCTCCAACGACAAGAGCTGAAACCCATCCACAGAAAGGCAATATCCCACATAGTACTATTATTACCACAGAATTGAATATGCTAATACATTTTTTATAGAAATTAAGACAAAAAAACAAAAATCCTGAATAATGTATTTTTTCGACTTCTTTTCTCGCGTTGCATACTTTATTGAGACGGATGTCCCCCCGTTACATTTGGGCTAACGTTCAGCGGCGATATGATTCCTACCATTGCGTGATTTGTTTTTTGATAGCTGCCCCCCTGGGAGAAAAGATTGGAGAATAACCATCCCTTCTGTTGGCAAGCTAAGCGCCAACAGCCAACATTCGGACACATGAATTTGTGGCTTGTATTTTGAAAAGCAAAAACAATGGCAAGCAACAAATGTTGGAGAAACCTAATCACCAAGGTTAATGAGGTAGAAAGTGTCAAGAGAACAACCATATATGTTGTTTTGATGATATAACACCTTAGTGATTAGCAACATTTTACCTCTCCCTGAGTCTTCTCCATTTACACAACTTAGTTCTGCCACAAAGGTTATGTGCCCATTTTCCTCGACAGTGTTATTTTCTCATTTCCCAGCCTGCCTCTCTCTCCAGACTGATAATACCTCCTAAGACCCTGACAGACTGATGACGGGTTTGTCCAGATGTGGGCCGCTCCTGTTCAGTATGATCCCTGTGGAACCAGGAGAAGCCAAACTATCCTGCAGACATTTTCACATGCCCTTGATGAGTATGGTTTGCTCTGGGCTGTACTCAACTCCTGTTCATGACTTTATCTGAATAACAGAGAGAGGATGATAGGAGGAGGGGGGCGGGAGGGGACAGGGTTGGGAGGGGGATTAGGAGTCCATCTATCACTCTACTCAGGATGACAGAAGAAAAAAGGTAAAAGGTACATTTCAGGCTGTTCCCTCTTTCATTATTCAGCCCACAGTACTTTAATTTGCTCCCCATCCAAAATGTTCCCTGCTGTTCCTTAAAATCACTATTCTTATACTTCCAGGTCACCTTGCTCGGTAAGTGTACTGTACAGTTGAACAATATGTCATATCCTGTTGGGTGTCAGAGGATATTTCCTTCCCACAATTACCTGCATCACGCAAACTAGTATACTACAAAGTAGGCTGTACTGTGACATATTGTCAACATTATCTACAATTGTTTCATACTCAATACAATACTAAACATAAGTGTACATGGAATATGCCATATTGAAAGGGTGATATTGCTATATAGCATGTTGTATGGTAGATTACTACTAAACAATAGGTTTGTAGTTAAAGTTGGAAACCTTAATGATGAAACTGCCATGTCAATTTGCAATGTTACAACAACAAAGTTACTTCAAACAACGAATACTGTTTTGTTTTTCTCTGACATCATTGCAAGCACAATAGAACAGCAGAGTATTTACTGTGATTTATTTTTACTGCGATGCTGGATGTTCATCTCCTCTGTTACTTCAACTAAACAAAAGCAATAACACGTGCTGGGAGGAACACTGTTTCACCTTATGGGGAGTTCAGCTTTAAAATAAGCTTGAGACTATATATTTGTATATATAGACATATTGGTTTATGTCTCAGTGGTGGCACCATCAAGATATAAAAACCCCAACAGGCATGTTATGAATGCACATGCAGTGGTTAATGTAACAACCATCTTAACATGGACCTCCAATGGGGTTTCCTAACACAGAGGGAATGAACTAACAGCAACAGCACTATACCACAACCCAAAATGGGCCCTGTCATCTTCAGTCACCCATTACCATTAGTCAACTGGTTGAGTAATTCAAATTACCACATTATGCCAAAGACAACAAAATGGCACGAGGACGAAATTTATGATTTTTTTAAATAAAAAGCTTACGGAAACGAGATTCTGCCACTACTCCTTAGGACATATGGTAGATTTTCTCTGAGAGAGGATAGGTGAAGACCTATCGGTGAAGACCTATGATGAGACACTTAGTTTCACTGCTGTTCTTGATTTATAGGCTCCTGGGCAAGTTACGATCATTAGGGGGAAATGTGGGGGAGTGGACGGGGCGTACAACTAGAGATGGGGGGTGGTGGATGGGAAATTATATCAAAGTTTTTTCTGGTGAACGCAGCACTTTTGAACTATAGATCTTTGATCATCCCGCCAAACTACTTGTGTAATGGCATTTTGTGCAATGACGACCCCATATAATTTCACACTCCAATTAGTACAATACTAATGTTGTCCTAAAGAGCCCATCTCCGGGCCACATTAAACAAATACTGGATGTTCTAAACCTCAAGGGCATCAAAGGTTCCCCAAGTTCAAATAAAACTGGCACTGAATGTATGTCTAAGTGGTATACATGTGGGAAAGGAATTGCAGCTGAGAGCGCATGAAAATGCTAATGAAAAAGCATTCTCCGGGCGTTTTCATTGTGTTTGGTTGTTAATGTCATGGGAAAGGTAGATAATTACACCCAGGTGTGTAGTATAACACTACAGGTTAGATATACTGGAATTGATGCTCTGGAAAAGTAATATCAATAATGTAGATTACACCTTTGAGGGTAAAATTTGTCTTGCTGTCCAAATCTACAGTACATGAGGCAGAATCGCCCAGGTTTAGTATCTGATAGAAAAGTTTAGCACAGAACCACGCTGCACCACTGTGACAATGTATATAGTATTATTATTATCTCCTGTATGAAAAAAGTATAGTCCAACCCCAGTATAGTTCAACACCAGTATAGTCCAACACCAGTATAGTCCAATTCCAGTATAGTCCAACACCAGTATAGTCCAATTCCAGTATAGTCCAACACCAGTATAGTCCAATTCCAGTATAGTCCAACCCAAGTATAGTCCAACACCAGTATAGTCCAATTCCAGTATAGTTCAACAACAGTATAGTCCAATTCCAGTATAGTCCAAATCCAGTATAGTTCAACACCAGTATAGTCCAACCCCAGTATAGTCCAACCCCAGTATAGTCCAACACCAGTATAGTCCAATTCCAGTATAGTCCAACACCAGTATAGTCCAACACCAGTATAGTACAATTCCAGTATAGTCCAATTCCAGTATAGTCAAACACCAGTATAGTCCAATTCCAGTATAGTTCAACACTAGTATAGTCCAACACCAGTATAGTCCAATTCCAGTATAGTTCAACCCCAGTATAGTCCAACACCAGTATAGTCCAATTCCAGCATAGTCCAATTCCAGTATAGTCCAACACCAGTATAGTCCAATTCCAGTATAGTCCAACACCAGTATAGTCCAATTCCAGTATATTCCAACACCAGTATAGTCCAACACCAGTATAGTAGAATTCCAGTATAGTCAAATTCCAGTATAGTACAACACCAGTATAGTCCAACACCAGTATAGTACAATTCCAGTATAGTCCAATTCCAGTATAGTTCAACACCAGTATAGTCCAACACCAGTATAGTTCAATTCCAGTATAGTCCAACACCAGTATAGTCCAATTCCAGTATAGTCCAACACCAGTATAGTCCAATTCCAGTATAGTCCAACACCAGTATAGACCAACACCAGTATAGTCCAATTCCAGTATAGTCCAACACCAGTATAGTCCAACACCAGTATAGTCCAATTCCAGTATAGTCCAATTCCAGTATAGTCCAACACCAGTATAGTCCAATTCCAGTATAGTCCAACACCAGTATAGTCCAATTCCAGTATAGTTCAACACCAGTATAGTCCAACACCAGTATAGTAGAATTCCAGTATCGTCAAATTCCAGTATAGTACAACACCAGTATAGTCCAACACCAGTATAGTACAATTCCAGTATAGTCCAATTCCAGTATAGTTCAACACCAGTATAGTCCAACACCAGTATAGTTCAATTCCAGTATAGTCCAACACCAGTATAGTCCAATTCCAGTATAGTCCAACACCAGTAGGGTCCAATTCCAGTATAGTTCAACCCCAGTATAGTCCAACACCAGTATAGTCCAATTCCAGTATAGTCCAATTCCAGTATAGTCCAACACCAGTATAGTCCAACTCCAGTATAGACCAACTCCAGTATAGTTCAACACAAGTATAGTCCAACCCAAGTATAGTCCAACCCAAGTATAGTCCAATTCCAGTATAGTCCAACACCAGTATAGTCCAACACCAGTATAGTTCAACACCAGTATAGTCCAACACCAGTATAGTCCAACACCAGTATAGCCCAACACCAGTATAGTCCAATTCCAGTATAGTTCAACACCAGTATAGTCCAACACCAGTATAGTCCAACTCCAGTATAGTCCAACACCAGTATAGTCCAATTCCAGTATAGTCCAACACCAGTATAGTCCAACACCAGTATAGTCCAATTCCAGTATAGTTCAACACCAGTATAGTCCAACACCAATATAGTCCAACACCAGTATAGTACAATTCCAGTATATTCCAACACCAGTATAGTCCAATTACAGTATAGTCCAATTCCAGTATAGTTCAACAACAGTATAGTCCAACACCAGTATAGTCCGACACCAGTATAGTCCAACCCAAGTATAGTTCAACACCAGTATAGTCCAACACCAGTATAGTCCAATTCCAGTATAGTCCAACACCAGTATAGACCAACTCCAATATAGTCCAACCCAAATATAGTCCAACACCAGTATAGTCCAACCCAAGTATAGTCCAACCCAAGTATAGTCCAACACCAGTATAGTCCAACACCAGTATAGTCCAATTCCAGTATAGTCCAACACCAGTATAGTCCAGCCCAAGTATAGTCCAATTCCAGTATAGTCCAACACCAGTATAGTCCAACCCAAGTATAGTCCAACACCAGTATAGTCCAATTCCAGTATAGTCCAACACCAGTATAGACCAACTCCAGCATAGTCCAATTCCAGTATAGTCCAACCCAAGTATAGTCCAATTCCAGTATAGTTCAACCCCAGTATAGTCCAACACCAGTATAGTCCAATTCCAGTATAGTCCAATTCCAGTATAGTCCAACACCAGTATAGTCCAACTCCAGTATAGACCAACTCCAGTATAGTTCAACACCAGTATAGTCCAACCCAAGTATAGTCCAACCCAAGTATAGTCCAATTCCAGTATAGTCCAACACCAGTATAGTCCAACACCAGTATAGTTCAACACCAGTATAGTCCAACACCAGTATAGTCCAACACAAGTATAGCCCAACACCAGTATAGTCCAATTCCAGTATAGTTCAACACCAGTATAGTCCAACACCAGTATAGTCCAACTCCAGTATAGTCCAACACCAGTATAGTCCAATTCCAGTATAGTCCAACACCAGTATAGTCCAACACCAGTATAGTCCAATTCCAGTATAGTTCAACACCAGTATAGTCCAACACCAATATAGTCCAACACCAGTATAGTACAATTCCAGTATATTCCAACACCAGTATAGTCCAATTACAGTATAGTCCAATTCCAGTATAGTTCAACAACAGTATAGTCCAACACCAGTATAGTCCGACACCAGTATAGTCCAACCCAAGTATAGTTCAACACCAGTATAGTCCAACACCAGTATAGTCCAATTCCAGTATAGTCCAACACCAGTATAGACCAACTCCAATATAGTCCAACCCAAATATAGTCCAACACCAGTATAGTCCAACCCAAGTATAGTCCAACCCAAGTATAGTCCAACACCAGTATAGTCCAACACCAGTATAGTCCAATTCCAGTATAGTCCAACACCAGTATAGTCCAGCCCAAGTATAGTCCAATTCTAGTATAGTCCAACACCAGTATAGTCCAACCCAAGTATAGTCCAACACCAGTATAGTCCAATTCCAGTATAGTCCAACACCAGTATAGACCAACTCCAGCATAGTCCAATTCCAGTATAGTCCAACCCAAGTATAGTCCAATTCCAGTATAGTCCAATCCCAGTATAGTCCAGTTCTAGTATAGTCCAACACCAGTATAGTCCAACCCAAGTATACTCCAACACCAGTATAGTCCAATTCCAGTATAGTCCAACACCAGTATAGTCCAACACCAGTATAGTCCAACACCAGTATAGCCCAACTCCAGTATAGTCCAATACCAGTATAGTCCAACCCAAGTATAGTCCAACACCAGTATAGTCCAACCCAAGTATAGTCCAACACCAGTATAGACTAATTCCAGTATAGACCAACTCCAGTATAGTCCAACACCAGTATAGTCCAACACCAGTATAGTCCAACACCAGTATAGTCCAATTCCAGTATAGTCCAACACCAGTATAGTCCAACACCAGTATAGTCCAACACCAGTATAGTCCAATTCCAGTATAGTCCAACACCAGTATAGTCCAACACCAGTATAGTCCAACACCAGTATAGTCCAACCCAAGTATAGTCCACCACCAGTATAGTCCAACACCAGTATAGTCCAACACCAGTATAGTCCAACACCAGTATAGACCAACTCCAGTATAGAGCAACTCCAGTCCAGATCGACATTCCACTGAAAGAGGAAGCTTCTTTGATAATCCCCTATTTCTAACAGATGAGGAAACAATACTGCTGGCTGGCAGCTTCAAATTACCATGAACATGAATGGATTCAAAATGGCCACCTCTTTCACTATCGCTCTCCCTCAGGGGGAGACTGTTTATCATACTAATAAACAAGAAAGAAATGCAGAGCGGGTCATGTTAGTGACATATGAAAGTGGAGCCGGCCACAGACTGTTGGATTGTAGGTAAGAGGTGAGGTTCAGCAAGAGGCAGAATCCATCACGTCAACCATTTTGGAAGGATGGCAGCTCTGGCACTGATACCCAGCTGATCCTATTTGAAAAGGTAAATGTCAGCCTTGTCCCTGGCCGAGATACTGAGATACACACTCTGACTTATGTCTGCAGCGGACGAGAAGAGGGGGATTCAAAAGGCAGGGACAGGAAGAAACAAGAGAGGAAGTAGGAGAGGTGTAATAAAGTGTCAGATCACCATCAGTGCCAGCTCAGGGAAGGGACGTATGCAAACCGTGAAAAGTGTGTTTTCTCCCTCACTGTCACTGTAATATGGGCCAATAAATTTCATTGAAAATAAATGATTTTGACAGTGTCAAAGAGATCTCAGAAAGTGTCACGCCCTGATCTGTTTCACCTGTTCCTGTGATTGTCTCCACCCCCTCCAGGTGTCGCTCCTGGCATTGACAACTTAGATGGAAAGCTACTGAGGATGGTAGCTGACTCTATAGCTACTCCTATCTGTCATATTTTTAATCTGAGCCTATAGGAAAGCCTTTGTCCTCAGGCCTGGAGGGAAGCCAAAGTAATTTTGCTATCCAAGAGTGGTAAAGTGGCCTTTACTGGTTCTAACAGCGAACCTATAAGCTTGCTGCCAGCTCTTAGCAAACTGTTGGAAAAAATTGTGTTTGACCAAATACAATGTTATTTCTCTGTAAACAAATTAACAACATGTTTATAGAGAAGGGCACTCAACATGTACTGCCCTGACACAAATGACTGAAGATTGGTTGAAATAAATTGATAATAAGAAGATTGTGGGAGCTGTACTGTTAGATTTCAGTGCAGCCTTTGATATTATTGACCATAACCTGTTGTTGAAAAAACTATTGTCACGACCCCCGCCGAAGTCGGTCCCTCTCCTGGTTCGGGCGGCGTTCGGCGGTTGACGTCACCGGTCTTCTAGCGCTCCACCTTTCATTTTCCATTTGTTTTGTCTTGTTTTTCCGCACACCTGATTTACATCCCCTCATTACTCTACGTGCATATTATCCTCTGTTCCCCCCATGTCTGTGTGTGGTATTGTTCGTTTCGTTACGTGTGTTTCGCTACAGACTGGTTTTGTGCCGGGTATTGTTTGTAACTCGTGGTTTTGTTACTTGTACCTATTTGTGTATTTGTGCGCTCGCTTTTTGCTTGGGCCGGAGTGTTGTGACGCAGTTGCGTCTGGGTGTTTTTCTCTGCCTGAATAAAGTGTGCCTGTTCACTCATCTCTGCTCTCCTGCACCTGACTTCCTTCGACCAGTTGCGCCCACTCTGACAACTATTGTGCTATGGCTTTTCAACCTCTGCCATATTGTGGATTCAGAGCTATCAACAGTGGCTTGCGAAAGTATTCACCCCCTTGGCAATTTTCCTATTTTGTTGCCTTTCAACCTGGAATTAAAATAGATTTTGGGGGGGGTTTGCATCATTTGATTCACACAACATGCCTACCACTTTGAAGATGCAAATTGCAAATTGTTTGCTTAGTCAACTTACACACAGCTCAGACACACACACTTATCCCACCAGACATGCCACCAGGGGTCTTTTCACAGTCCCTAAATCCAGAACAAATTCAAGAAAGTGTACAGTATTATATAGAGCCCTTATTGCATGGAACTTCCTTCCATCTCATATTGCTCAATTAAACAGCAAACCTGATTTCACAAAACAGATAAAGCAACACCTCACGGCACAAGGCCTCTCCCCTATTTGACCTAGATAGTTTGTGTGTATGCATTGATATGTAGGCTACGTGTGCCTTTAAAACAATGTATGTAGTGATGTCCTTGAGATTTTCTTGTCTATTGATGTTCTCTATTATGCCATTCTGTATTCTGTTCCATGTTTTGTGTGGACCACAGGAAGAGTAGCTGCTACTTTTGCAACAGCTAATGGGGATCCTAATAAAATACCAAATACTAAAAAACACCTCAAACTGAATTAAATGGTTTGTTTAATACCAATTCAATCATCCTTGAGTCAAAGTCAATCTCCATTTTCCCCCAGTCTTTAATTCATCATCTTCACTCCCACTCCCTCTCCCTGTCACACATACACACACACAAACACACCATCCTTTCTTCCCACACGCACACACAACACACACACCTCCCCTACACACTACGTATCCCACCCACATGACTTGACAGCCAGATATCAATAAATGGACAGCTCCTCCACATAAAGGTTATGACGCCTCTGAAATATCAAAGCCTTCAGGTGATTGGGTAGGAGTTCTAAATACAACCTGTGGACATGTGGTCTTCACCAAGGGCAAAGAGGGCTACTCATAAGACATAACCCATAGGATATCATGCACACATACAGTCAGTTCCAAAATATGTTGCACCCTTGATGAAGATGAGCAAAAAATACTATATAAAAATAAATAATACAAATACTGAGCTATGCAACAACAGAAAAGGGCAGTGATATGGTGTGCATGGCCAAAGAGCTATATTTTCATGTCATCTCACCGTATCACAGGTTCCAATTCAGGTGCCAATGCCATTTAGCAATCTCTAGGCATTTACATGTGTTGGATGACAAGAAAGTATAGCTCTTTGGCCACGTACACAAGTAGTGGGTTTGGTGTCTAAAGAAAGATGCATATGAAGAGAAGAACCACATACTGACTGTAAAATATGGTGGTGGATCTTTGATGTTATGGGGATATTTGGCCTCCACTGGTTCTGGAACACTTGTTAATGACAACGGCATCATGAACTTTACCAGGACATTTTAGACAAAAACACGGCTGCTTCTGCTAGGAGGCTGAAACTTTGCCACAAGTGGATCTTTCAGCATGACAATAGCCACACATGAAAATCCTCAAAGAAATTGTTAATTGCAATAGCCATCTCAGTCTCCAGACTTAAAACCCATTGTGATTTGAATTGAAGTGGCAGTCCATCAACTGGGGCTTTAAACTCAATATAAAGAGGCCAACATGAAGAAAAACCAAAAGGATGTCACACCTCCACCATATCACCAAAGGAACACAGGTGCATGGCAAGAGAGGCCTGACAACAACAAAAAGTTGTGATACTTACACACGCTACAATCTGTTTCCTTGTTGTTGGCACATTGGCTGCTCACTCCACTCTCTATTTAACAGCACACATCCATCCATCTACTGTTCTGACAATGCATATCTGCTATTACATTAAAAGAGTAACGCCCCTCTGTTTGTGCTCTCTATTTCTCCTCAGTCCTGCCAAAACTGCATCGCCATGCATCCTATTGAGTTTGAGTTCCACCAGGCCTGTGCTTTCTAGTTGAGTTTTGTCTGTCTAAGTTTGGTGTTGGTGTGTATGCATGCATACCAGGCCTGTGCTTCATCTCTGTATGTTTTCGAACAGGTGTGTGTGTGTGTGTGTATGTGTGTGTTTGTGTGATTGCATCCCTAAAGCTACATATACATCATCCAAAAAAACACATTCTCCAGCTTTATCCTCAGCAGGAAGACCCCCCTCCACAACACATTCTCCAGCTTTATCCTCAGCAGGTAGACCCTCCTCCACAACACATTCTCCAGCTTTATCCTCAGCAGGAAGACCCCCCTCCACAACACATTCTCCAGCTTTATCCTCAGCAGGAAGACCCCCCTCCACAACACCTTCTGCAGCTTTATCCTCAGCAGGAAGAACCCACTCCACAACACCATTTAGTTATAGTATATTGTATTTTGTATTCTAATCTTTTGGGCTTTGAGCCATCCTTCCCCCACTTGACTAATGACACTAATCTTGCTATCTGTAACACGGAACCCAAACCGGCTGCGCGTGTGTGCCATAGTGTGCCATAGTGTGCCATAGTGCGCCATAGTGCGCCATCGTGCACCATCGTGCATTTAGTATTTATGCTGCAGTAGTTTATGTGTCGGGGGGCTAGGGTCACTCTGTTATATCTGGAGTATTTCTCCTGTCTTATCCGGTGTCCTGTGTGAATTTAAGTATGCTCTCTCTAATTCTCTCTTTCATTCTTTCTTTCTTTCTCTCTCTCGGAGGACCTGAGCCCTAGGACCATGCCTCAGGACTACCTGGCATGATGACTCCTTGTTGTCCCCAGTCCACCTGGCCGTGCTGCAGCTCCAGTTTCAACTGTTCTGCCTGCGGCTATGGAATCCTGACCTGTTCACTGTGGTTACTATTATTTGACCATGCTGGTCATTTATGAACATTTGAACATCTTGGCCATGTTCTGTTATAATCTCCGCTCGGCACAGCCAGAAGAGGACTGGCCACCCCTCATAGTCTGGTTCCTCTCTAGGTTTCTTCCTAGGTTTTGGCCTTTCTAGGGAGTTTTTCCTAGCCACTGTGCTTCTACACCTGCATTGCTTGCTGTTTGGGGGTTTAGGCCGGGTTTCTGTACAGCACTTTGATATATCAGCTGATGTAAGAAGGGCTATATAAATAAATTTGATTTGATTTTGATTTGATAAATGTATTTTGTCCCCCCACAACAAACGCGATCAGGACACGCAGGTTAAAATATCAAAACAAACTCTGAATCAATTATATTAATTTGGGGACAGGTCGAAAAGCATTAAACATTTATGGCAATTTAGCTAGCTAGCTTGCACTTGCTAGCTAATTTGTCCTTTTTAGCTAGCTTGCTGTTGCTAGCTAATTTGTCCTGGGATATAAAAATTGAGTTGTTATATTACCTGAAATGCACAAGGTCCTCTTCTCCGCCAATGAATCCACACATTAAAGAGTCAACCGAATCATTTCTAGTCATCTCTCCTCCTTCCAGGCTTTTTCTTCTCTTGACTTTATATTGCGATTGGCAACTTTCATAAATTAGGTGCATTACCGCCACTGACCTCTTTCGTCTTTCAGTCACCCACATGGGTATAACTAATGAGGAGATCGCACGTAGGTACCTGCTTCTATAAACCAATGAGGAGATTGGAGAGGCAGGACTTGCAGCACAATCTGCATCACAAATAGAACTGACTTCTATTTTAGCCCTTGGCAACGCAGACGCTCATTGGCGCGCGCGAGCAGTGTGGGTGCAATAATTGAATAATAAAGATTTCTAAATTTATTTTGCCACGCTCACGCACGCACAATTTATGCACGATGGCGTACACGTGCAGCTGGTTTGGGTTCCGTATAAGAGGCAACAAACCTAATGCAGACAAGGGGCAAGTGAGACAGAGACTGGAGAAGTCACAAATAAACCTGAGATAAACTAACGCTTTATTCAAGCGGCGCTGTCTGGCAATGCAGATTATTTCCCCCAGTGGCAGGAATTACAAATAACCACATACTGAGTTGTTTGACATTCACTTTAAACGGGGCTTAGGCAGTGTGTTTGGTTGCCTGCGATGTAATTGTAGTGCTGGGTGACTAGGCTGCAAATTTGGTATGCAGGTGATTGACTCCAAACTCATTGGTTGTGTTTTTTCTTTGGGGGGTAACTTTGAGCTTGTTTGACTATGCAAAGAAACTTAACTGGTTTCTGTTGATACATCCGAAGTGGAATGTTATTTGCTCAGTATTTTCAGAGGTTGAAAGGAAGTGTGAATGAATACATCTCCAGCATGTCAACTATCTAAGAGCAGCATGATTTGTTTGTTGTACAGAATGCGGTAGACTGACGTTCTTCATCTGACATTGTGCGTCTGAGTGGGAGACTACAGGGGGCTGACAGGAACATTATTTTGGGAAAACAAAGTTATGTCAGACACCTGGGGTTCTCCTCTTGACATACCCAAAACGAATTGATTAGAACACCAGAAACCTGAATAAGGGTATTAAACACAGAGAACACTTGTATTAAAAGACTAGTGCTGAGGGAACTAAGGTTGAACTTAAACAGACTATATATTGTTAGGCTTCGTCATAGACTGGCAATAGATAAATGGACATAAACTGGATCTTTTTGTACAATCAATGTTTAATGTCTGTCTGTGCAAATGTAATTTTATCTACACTAGCAGATTTTTCTGAAGTGAATTGTCTGCTCTTGTATACGCTGAAACTACATAATGGAACCAAAACCACATATTCCCAAGTGACCACACTAATTTCAATGTGTACTGAATAGGTCTGTCGTGGAATATTGTAATCAAGTGAGAGAGACTGTCATGTCTTCAAACAATCATCTTTATTAAAAATCGATTACTTATTGCAATAATGAGACTGGTCCACCCCAACAGTCTTGATTATTGGGCCGAGCAGCCTAACTGATAATGAAAAAACAGATCTTATATAGGACCTCCCATAAGCCACCTTGTGTTCATCCTGTGGTCATCTGCCTCTGGTGTTATTTCCCAGATGCAAGGATGAGAACAAACAATGAAATGTTCTATTCCTTCAGGCTACTATCTCGAGTCACACACACCACGTCTTATCTATGAATGCAGGCTCAGTCAGACCGGAGACATATGTCTCACATACACCACTAATCATAGAATGGAATGCGGATGTAAAGTGTTTTATCACCAAGCCATCACTTATCCAGTTGCCATCCCAAGCTTCAAAAGACTCCTCTCAGTTCACTTAGAATGAAGAGAGAGAGAGAGAGATCGAAGAACCCTACTCTATTGCATGAAAACAACCATTCGGTCCAAAAACAGTATCATAACATAATCTTGTAATTTTGCTACCATAAGACCCAACAAGTTAACGTTTGAGCCAAGATACAATGTGTTAAAAATGGAATACAACTTGAGTCGAGGGGACTTGTGTTTTTTAAAAGGTTTGTCTTGTAACGGCTTTCTTCCTGGGGTGAAGGAGAGGACCAAAATGCAGCGCGGCTAGTATTCAACATGATTTAATAAAGAAGAGATAATAACGTGAACACTATACAAAATACAAAATAACAAATGTGAAAACCGAGACAGTCCTATCTGGTGCAGAACACAAAGACAGAAGACAACCACCCACAATCCCCAACACAAAACAAGCCACCTATATATGATTCTCAATCAGGGACAACGATTGACAGCTGCCTCTGATTGAGAACCATATTAGGCTGAACACAGAAACAGACAAACTAGACACACAACATAGAATGCCCACCCAGCTCACGTCCTGACCAACACTAAACAAGCAAAACACACAAGAACTATGGTCAGGACGTGACAGTACCCCCCTCCTGAGGTGCGGACTCCGGACGCACCCCCTAAAACTCCAGGGGAGGGTCTGGGTGGGCATCTGTCCGCGGTGGCGGCTCCGGCGCAGGACGAGGACACCACTCCACCATTGTCTTTGTCCCCCTCCTTAGCGTCCTTTGAGTGGCGACCCTCGCCCCCGACCCTGGTCTAGGAACCTTCACAAAGGTCCCCCCTAGATAGAGGAGACAGCTCAGGACAGAGAGGTAGCTCAGGACAGAGAGGTAGCTCAGGACAGAGAGGTAGCTCAGGACAGAGACGTAGCTCAGGACAGAAGGGCAGCTCTGGACTGAAGGGCAGCTCTGGACTGAAGGGCAGCTCTGGGCTGAGGGGCAGCTCATGACTGGAGGGCAGCTCATGACTGGAGGGCAGCTCATGACTGGCGGGCAGCTCATGACTGGCGGGCAGCTCATGACTGGAAGGCAGCTCATGACTGGAAGGCAGCTCATGACTGAAGGGCAGCTCATGACTGAAGGGCAGCTCATGACTGGAGGGCAGCTCATGACTGGAGGGCAGCTCATGACTGGAGGGCAGCTCATGACTGGAGGGAAGCTCATGACTGGAGGGCAGCTCATGACTGGAGGGCAGCTCCTGACTGGCTGGCGGCTCTGGCGGCTCCTGACTGGCTGGCGGCTCTGGCGGCTCCTGACTGGCGGCTCTGGCGGCTCCTGACTGGCTGGCGGCTCTGGCGGCTCCTGACTGGCTGGCGGCTCTGGCGGCTCCTGACTGACGAACGGCTCTAGCGGCTCCTGACTGACAAACGGCTCTGACGGCTCGGGACAGACGGGCGGCTCTAATGGCTCGGGACAGACGGATGGCTCAGATGGCGCTGGGCAGACGGATGGCTCAGATGGCGCTGGGCAGACGGATGGCTCAGATGGCGCTGGGCAGACGGATGGCTCAGATGGCGCTGGGCAGACGGATGGCTCAGACGGCGCTGGGCAGACGGGTGGCTCAGACGGCGCTGGGCAGACAGATGGCTCAGACGGCGCTGGGCAGACGGATGGCTCAGACGGCGCTGGGCAGACGACCGACTCTGACCTGCTGAGGCGCACAGTAGGCCTGGTGCGTGGTGCCGGAACTGGTGGAACCGGACTGGAGACACGCACCTCAAGGCTAGTGCGGGGAGCAGGAACAGGGCGTACAGGACTCTGGAGACGCACAGGAGGCTTGATGCGTGGTGCCGGAACTGGAGGCACTGGGCTGGAGACACGCACCACAGGGAGAGTGCGTGGAGGAGGAACAGGGCTCTGGAGATGCACTGGAAGCCTGGTGCGTGGTGTAGGCACTGGTGGTACTGGGCTGGGGCGGGAAGGTGGCGCCGGATATACCGGACCGTGCAGGCGTACTGGCTCCCTTGAGCACCGAGCCTGCCCAACCTTACCTGGTTGAATGCTTCCCGTAGCCCGTCCAGTGCGGGGAGGTGGAATAACCCGCACTGGGCTGTGTTGGCGAACCGGGGACACCATTCGTAAGGCTGGTGCCATGTACACCGGCCCGAGGAGACGTACTGGAGGCCAGATATGTTGAGCCGGCTTCATGGCACTTGGCTCAATGCTCAATCTAGCCCGCCCAGTGCGGGGAGGTGGAATAACCCGCACCGGGCTATGCACACGTACAGGAGACACCGTGCGCTCTTCCGCATAACACGGTGTCTGCCCATACTCCCGCTCTCCACGGTAAGCATGGGAAGTGGGCGCAGGTCTTCGCCTTCGCCACACTACCCTTTAGCCCCCCCCCCCCCAATTTTTTTGGGGGGATTTCTTCTCAGGTTTCCGTGCTAGCCGCGTACCTTCATAACGCCGGTTCCGTACTGCCTCCTCATACCACCGCTCCTGGGCTTTAGCTGCTTCCATCTCTTCCCGAGAGCGGCGATATTCTCCAATGTGAGCCCAGTGTCCTTTTCCCTCCAAAATTTCCTCCCATGTCCAGGAGTCCTGTGTAGCTAGCTGCTGCTGCTGCTGTCGCTGCTGCCCGTTGCCACACTGCTTGGTCCGGGTTAGGTGGGTGGTTCTGTAACGGCTTTCTTCCTGGGGTGAAGGAGAGGACCAAAATGCAGCGCGGCTAGTATTCAACATGATTTAATAAAGAAGAGATAATAACGTGAACACTATACAAAATACAAAATAACAAATGTGAAAACCGAGACAGTCCTATCTGGTGCAGAACACAAAGACAGAAGACAACCACCCACAATCCCCAACACAAAACAAGCCACCTATATATGATTCTCAATCAGGGACAACGATTGACAGCTGCCTCTGATTGAGAACCATATTAGGCTGAACACAGAAACAGACAAACTAGACACACAACATAGAATGCCCACCCAGCTCACGTGACATGACATGTCTTCACTTCTCCCTTGACACTTTCACCACTAGCTTCCCAACTCCCCCAACCAAAAACATCTCAGACTATAAATGCATTCAGAAAAATATTTTGGCTTTCTCGCTTTGAAGCAATGGCAGGGAGGGTCTTACATGAATAACTGAACTGCACTAAACAACTCTGGCCTGACGTTGTCTAGCATATCAGCTCGTCAAAAGATTTATAAGACAAGCAGCTCTAATACTGAGGCCAATTAGGAGACTTGAACAGGTGAAAAACCCAGGGGAACACAGATGAACAAGACGAAAAAAAGTTCTGTATTGTGTTGAGTAGTCATGTCTACACTGCCCACATGTTCTGAGATAAGAGTCAAGACAGGTCACCCAGAGTTCTAGACCTCGAAATAGAACAGTTTACTCCAGACATTGAGGAAAGAGATAAAGATTGACCTTCATTGAATACAAAAAAACTGAAGACAAACAATAAAGTGATCTGACAAAGTTTGAGACACAGCTGTTTGAATATAGAAAAACTCAATATGTTATCAGTACAGAATAGACTGTTTTAAAGTTGCACTTGTATGGACTCCCAACGAAATATACTACATTATCTAATTTACAAATCACCATTGGATTCCATGTTAAGTAATCATTTCATCAGAACTATACGTATCTCGTCTGAGAGTGTTCCATGTTCATAAAGGCGTCTTCTGAGAGTGTTCCATGTCCACAAAGGCCCATCCTTTTAAAGCAAACAAATATCACCAACATCTATAGTGTGCATTAAACAGCCCAAAAGTGTTTGTTACAAAGTCATATAGTCCACATTCTCCAACAAAGGCCATCACAGACCGAAAACGTAACAAATTACAACCTCTGGATCTTTCCAGGTTTCATTGTTATGACTGATATTGGGGTCAGTTAGCAACCCAAGGTGTCAGTCTTCTCCCTCCTCCACCTCAACCAGACTTCCCTATGTGATAGCCAGCTGGGTAGCCAGGTAAGATGAGATGGAAAGGGATAGAGAAAGAAAGAGAGGGAAGTTATTAGTAGAAATATTGAGAGAGCGAAGGAGAGAGAGAGAGAGCGAAGGAGAGAGAGAGAGAGAGAGAGCGAGAGAGGAGAAAGAGCTAGAGAGAGGGGGAGAGAGAGAGCTAGAGAGAGAGAAAGAGTGAGGAGAAAGAGCTAGAAAGAGAGGGGGAGAGAGAGAGAGAGCTAGAGAGAGAGAGAGAGAGGAGAAAGAGAGAGGAGAAAGAGCTAGAGAGCGGGGGAGAGAGAGAGAAAGAGTGAGGAGAAAGAGCTAGAGAGAGAGAGAGAGAGATAAAGAGAGAAATGTAGATGAAGTTATTAGAAGAAATATTGAGAGAGCGAAGGAGAGAGAGAGAGAGAGCGAAGGAGAGAGAGAGAGAGAGAGAGCGAGAGAGGAGAAAGAGCTAGAGAGAGGGGGAGAGAGAGAGCTAGAGAGAGAGAAAGAGTGAGGAGAAAGAGCTAGAAAGAGAGGGGGAGAGAGAGAGAGAGAGAGAGCTAGAGAGAGAGAGAGAGAGAGAGAGAGAGAGAGAGGAGAAAGAGCTAGAGAGAGGGGGAGAGAGAGAGAAAGAGAGAGGAGAAAGAGCTAGAGAGAGAGGGGGAGAGAGAAAGAGTGAGGAGAAAGAGCTAGAGAGAGAGAGAGAGAGCGATAAAGAGAGAAATGTAGATACAGAGGAGTCAGAAAGAAAGAGAGTGAAGGGGTTACCATGTCAACACTCCAGGTCTAGTGCTTGGCATGCATCAAGCTGCCACTAGCGCAAACACCTTCACTTTGCTTTGGACTTCATTTTACAAATCTCTCGCCTCTGTTGTCATGGTTTTTTGGCATCTTCCAGTGCTCTTCCAAGTTTGCTCTTTGGTGCACTTTGGCTTCCAGCCACCACTTTCCAAATATATTCCCTTTAATGAAATTATCGGTGGTTCAGAATACCCCTGTGGACCTTTAAGTCAACCATGAGGGGCCACAACACAACTACAACAATAAGTTGCTATGTTAAAGAATATAATATGTTTTAAGAATAAAGTTAAGAATATAGGGTAGATCAACACACCTGTGTAGCAAGAGAGAACGCCATAACTGCGTTTACCAAGCGTGATTACATGTTCAGATAATGCATTTTTTTTAAAATGTTTTGCTGCACATTTGATTAGGAATTTGACTCTAAAGAAAGCAATAACAGAGCAAGATCTGTAAAACTCAAATCATAATAGGAACACAAATGTAGGTATTAAGTACAATTATGTAAATTAGAGTACAAGTTCATAGTATCATACCAAAGATACTGTGAAAGTACCCAATGTTGATAGAGCTTAGTTAAGATAAAGCCCTTGGTTTGGAAGCATGTATGATATATAATATGAAATACTACATTGTAACAAAATCTGACCTTATTGGTCTACTATCTACAGTATATCTTGGTATAATATGATTTATTTGTGGGGGAAGTAAAGCAGACATTTTCATTACAGTTCATTACTGTCAAAACACAGATATATCCTTTAAAAGCATTTCCACTATATCGAACCAAGGCCTATTTTCTCAAATGAATCCATAGATGTATCGATTAATAAGACATACATAGCTCAAATATACTTTCTCTTTGTGATGTAATGCAATAAGACATTAACCTGACACCTGGCTTTAATGATGATAAACTACTAAACCCAGACAGAAAAAGGAGAAGGGAAAAGCGTGACTTGGATAGTGTCACAGCCCAAACTGCTGTGTTTTCTTTCCCTGAATTGGAAAAAGCAGCAGTGCATTTGCACTGACAAAAATAACATCCTCTTTACCCAACTTTAACTAGGAATCTTCCCCACCCCTCTTTACCCAGCTTTAACTAGGAATCTTCCCCACCCCTCTTTACCCAGCGTTAACTAGGAATCTTCCCCACCCCTCTTTACCCAGCTTTAACTAGGAATCTTCCCCACCCCTCTTTACCCAGCTTTAACTAGGAATCTTCCCCACCCCTCTTTACCCAGCTTTAACTAGGAATCTTCCCCACCCCTCTTTACCCAGCTTTAACTAGGAATCTTCCCCACCCCTCCTTACCCAGCTTTAACTAGGAATCCTCCCCACCCCGCTTTACCCAGCTTTAACTAGGAATCCTCCCCACCCCGCTTTACCCAGCTTTAACTAGGAATCCTCCCCACCCCTCTTTACCCAGCTTTAACTAGGAATCTTCCCCACCCCTCTTTACCCAGCTTTAACTAGGAATCCTCCCCACCCCTCTTTACCCAGCTTTAACTAGGAATCATCCCCACCCCTCTTTACCCAGCATTAACTAGGAATCTTCCCCACCCCTTTTTACCCAGCTTTAACTAGGAATCTTCCCCACCCCTCTTTACCCAGCTTTAACTAGGAATCTTCCCCACCCCTCTTTACCCACCTTTAACTAGGAATCCTCCCCACCCCTCTTTACCCAGCTTTAACTAGGAATCTTCCCCACCCCTCTTTACCCAGCTTTAACTAGGAATCCTCCCCACCCCTCTTTACCCAGCTTTAACTAGGAATCCTCCCCACCCCTCTTTACCCAGCTTTAACTAGGAATCCTCCCCACCCCTCTTTACCCAGCTTTAACTAGGAATCCTCCCCACCCCTCTTTCCCCAGCTTTAACTTCGAATCTTCCCCACCCCTCTTTACCCAGCTTTAACTAGGAATCTTCCCCACCCCTCTTTACCCAGCTTTAACTAGGAATCTCCCCCACCCCTCTTTACCCAGCTTTAACTAGGAATCCTCCCCACCCCTCTTTACCCAGCTTTAACTAGGAATCATCCCCACCCCTCTTTACCCAGCTTTAACTAGGAATCTTCCCCACCCCTCTTTACCCAGCTTTATCTAGGAATCTGCCCCACCCCTCTTTACCCAGCTTTAACTAGGAATCTTCCCCACCCCTCTTTACCCAGCTTTAACTAGGAATCTTCCCCACCCCTCTTTACCCAACTTTAACTAGGAATCTTCCCCACCCCTCTTTACCCAGCTTTAACTAGGAATCTTCCCCACCCCTCTTTACCCAGCTTTAACTAGGTATCTTCCCCACCCCTCTTTACCCAGTTTTAACTAGGAATCTTCCCCACCCCTCTTTACCCAACTTTAACTAGGAATTTTCCCCACCCCTCTTTACCCAACTTTAACTAGGAATTTTCCCCACCCCTCTTTACCCAGCTTTAACTAGGAATCTTCCCCACCCCTCTTTACCCAGCTTTAACTAGGAATCCTCCCCACCCCTCTTTACCCAGCTTTAACTAGGAATCCTCCCCACCCCTCTTTACCCAGCTTTAACTAGGAATCCTCCCCACCCCTCTTTACCCAGCTTTAACTAGGAATCTTCCCCACCCCTCTTTACCCAGCTTTAACTAGGAATCTTCCCCACCCCTCTTTACCCAGCATTAACTAGGAATCTTCCCCACCCCTTTTTACCCAGCTTTAACTAGGAATCTTCCCCACCCCTCTTTACCCAGCTTTAACTAGGAATCTTCCCCACCCCTCTTTACCCAACTTTAACTAGGAATCCTCCCCCCCCCTCTTTACCCAGCTTTAACTAGGAATCTTCCCCACCCCTCTTTACCCAGCTTTAACTAGGAATCCTCCCCACCCCTCTTTACCCAGCTTTAACTAGGAATCCTCCCCACCCCTCTTTACCCAGCTTTAACTAGGAATCCTCCCCACCCCTCTTTACCCAGCTTTAACTAGGAATCTTCCCCACCCCTCTTTACCCAGCTTTAACTAGGAATCCTCCCCACCCCTCTTTACCCAGCTTTAACTAGGAATCCTCCCCACCCCTCTTTACCCAGCTTTAACTAGGAATCCTCCCCACCCCTCTTTACCCAGCTTTAACTAGGAATCCTCCCCACCCCTCTTTACCCAGCTTTAACTAGGAATCATCCCCACCCCTCTTTCCCCAGCTTTAACTTCGAATCTTCCCCACCCCTCTTTACCCAGCTTTAACTAGGAATCTTCCCCACCCCTCTTTACCCAGCTTTAACTAGGAATCTTCCCCACCCCTCTTTCCCCAGCTTTAACTAGGAATCTCCCCCACCCCTCTTTACCCATCTTTAACTAGGAATCCTCCCCACCCCTCTTTACCCAGCTTTAACTAGGAATCATCCCCACCCCTCTTTACCCAGCTTTAACTAGGAATCTTCCCCACCCCTCTTTACCCAGCTTTATCTAGGAATCTGCCCCACCCCTCTTTACCCAGCTTTAACTAGGAATCTTCCCCACCCCTCTTTACCCAGCTTTAACTAGGAATCTTCCCCCCCCCCCTTTACCCCGCTTTAACTAGGAATCTTCCCCACCCCTCTTTACCCAGCTTTAACTAGGAATCTTCCCCACCCCTCTTTACCCAGCTTTAACTAGGAATCTTCCCCACCCCTCTTTACCCAGCTTTAACTAGGAATCTTCCCCACCCCTCTTTACCCAGTTTTAACAAGGAATCTTCCCCACCCCTCTTTACCCAACTTTAACTAGGAATTTTCCCCACCCCTCTTTACCCAACTTTAACTAGGAATTTTCCCCACCCCTCTTTACCCAGCTTTAACTAGGAATCTTCCCCACCCCTCTTTACCCAGCTTTAACTAGGAATCTTCCCCACCCCTCTTTACCCAGCTTTAACTAGGAATCTTCCCCACCCCTCTTTACCCAGCTTTAACTAGGAATCCTCCCCACCCCTCTTTACCCAGCTTTAACTAGGAATCTTCCCCACCCCTCTTTACCCAGCTTTAACTAGGAATCCTCCCCACCCCTCTTTACCCAGCTTTAACTAGGAATCCTCCCCACCCCTCTTTACCCAGCTTTAACTAGGAATCCTCCCCACCCCTCTTTACCCAGCTTTAACTAGGAATCCTCCCCACCCCTCTTTACCCAGCTTTAACTAGGAATCCTCCCCACCCCTCTTTACCCAGCTTTAACTAGGAATCCTCCCGACCCATCTTTACCCAGCTTTAACTAGGAATCCTCCCCACCCCTCTTTACCCAGCTTTAACTAGGAATCCTCCCCACCCCTCTTTACCCAGCTTTAACTAGGAATCTTCCCCACCCCTCTTTACCCAGCTTTAATTAGGAATCCTCACCACCCCGCTTTACCCAGCTTTAACTAGGAATCCTCCCTGGTGGGGATTTAGATACATTGGTTTCATTAAGAGTCAATAAACAAACTGCGGATTCTGTGCCAGTTTTTCTCTCTTTTTTGTTGTTGGACTGACCTTGCCATTCATTACCCTCACTGAGGGACGAGGGACGGCGAAGGGGCCCCTCTATTCCTCCCAAGTTCTAAGGCCCTGTCACATGTAATTTATAGTTTGTAAGGTCAGGTCTAATCATTTTCTATAATGTCGTATTAAGCGACAGCATTTATTATGAGTGGAAATTGCTTTTCACCTTGCAGTTTTGATTATTCTGTCAGGACCTTTCTCTCTGTCTCACCACTTAGAGGGGAAAGCACAAATGCTAGAAGTCCTTGAAGGGTCTGGGTGGATCAATGTTTCTTCATCACTGAATGTTTTTCAGCTCTCTAATAATAATTTAGGCGAGTCCTTTTCAACCATGCTTCCTTTAAATTTACTGTAATACACTTCATATTAAGATCTATCTCTATTGAGGGCTTGTTGTATAGCTGTGGGTATAGCTGTACTCTGTATATCCCC
Organism: Salvelinus namaycush; assembly: GCF_016432855.1. Lineage (NCBI taxonomy): Eukaryota > Metazoa > Chordata > Actinopteri > Salmoniformes > Salmonidae > Salvelinus > Salvelinus namaycush. Next base: position 11,127,010 of record NC_052345.1, read on the forward strand.
TATATCACTGTTGCATTTTCTGGAAGTGTTACGGCTCTCGTTTGTGAAATTACCGGACCAAGGTGCAGCGTGGTAGGCGTACATCGTTATTTTTATTGATGACACCAAAAGCAAAATAACAACGACAAAAATGAAAGCGCACAGTTCTGTAAGGCAAAATAAACTATACAGAAAACAAGATCCCACAAAACCCAAAAGGAAAATGACAACCTATATATGAGTCACACCCTGACCTAACCAAACATAGAGAATAATAAGGATCTCTAATGTCAGGGCGTGACAGGAAGGCGTAATTAACTTCTTTGTTTTCCCTTTTGGATGAATTGCGTGCCCATAGTGAACTGCCTCCTACTCTGTCCCAGATGCTAATATATGCATATTATTATTACTATTGGATATAAAACACTATGACGTTTCTAAAACTGTTTGAATGAAGTCTGTGAGTATAACATAACTCATATGGCAGGCAAAAACCTGAGAAATATTCCAAACAGGAAGTGAGAATTCTGAGGCTGGTCGATGTTCAATCGCCTTTTCAATCGCCTTTTCAATCGCCTTTTCAATTCCCTGTAAGATATGGATCGGTTTGCACTTCCTATGCCTTCCACTAGATGTCAACAGTCTGTAGAACGTGGAATGAAGCCTCTGCTGTGATGTTGAGCCGGATGGGAGGTGTTTCAGTCAGTGGTCTGGCAGAATGCCAGTTCCTGGTCACGCGCGTTCCAAACGATATCGTCTTGCTTTCCATAACTTCTAGAGACACAAAGGAATTCTCCGGTTGGAACGTTATTGGATGGTTATGATAACAACATCCTGAAGATTGATTTTCTACTTAGTTTGACCAGTTTATTCGACCTGTTATATAACTTTTTGAAGTTTTCGTCCGAGTTCGCCTGCATCTGCGCGAGCGTTTGGACATGTGCACTAAACATGCTAGCAAAAGTAGCTACTTAGACATAAGTAATGGACATTATCGAACAAAACAACGATTTATTGTGGAACTAGGATTCCTGGGAGTGCATTCTGATGAAGATTATCAAAGGTAAGGGAATATTTATGATGTAATTTCTGTTGACTCCAACATTAAGAACAAGTGTATCTTTAATTCTATGTCAAATATGTGTCTTTCATCAAAGTTTATGATGAGTATTTCTGTTATCTGACGTGGCTCTCTGCAATTTCCCCGGATATTTTTGGAGGCATTTCTGAACATGACGCCAATGTAAACCGAGATTTGTGGATATAAATATGCACATTATCGAACAAAACATAAATGTATTGTGTAACATTATGTCCTATGATGAAGATCATCAAAGGTTAGTGATTCATTTTATCTCTATTTCTGCTTTTTGTGACTACTATCTTTTGCTGGGAAAATGGCTGTGTTTTTCTGTGGCTATGTACTGAGCTAACAAAATTGTTTGGTGTGCTTTCCTCATAAATCCTTTTTGAAATCAGACATGTTGGCTGGATTCACAACATGTGTAGCTTTAATTTAGTGTCTTCCATGTGTGATTTCATGAAAGATAGATTTTTATAGTAATATATTTGAATTTGGCGCGCTACATTTTTTCTGGCTACTGGCCAAGTGGGACGCTACCGTCCCACATATCCCAGAGAAGTTAACTGCCAAAGATGATTCATCTTAAACCAACCTGATTTAACTTCCTGCACAGTAAATATGATTTGCCATGTGACATATTCAAGAATAAACCCTATTCACACATAATTTCTCTTACAAAATGTAGAAAAATGTATTGGACAAATACCATAACTGGACTAAAAGCATTCTCATAACCCATCTCTCAGTAGATTGAATTAATTTCCTTCTGAGATTGTTTATGTGGATCCATATGGATATGGGCATGTCCATCTGTTCCTGAATCAGTTTTAACAGGCACTAAGTTCCACGAGGGGAGGTTACGTTACAGCTCACATCATCGTCAATAACTTTCACGTCATCAAATATAACATAATTAAGGTACTTAAGATTTTGCTCGACATCCACTTGGCAATTGATCACCAATGCATCTACTAGGAACGAGGTTGGTTACAACGCTTAGATCAATACAGGCTGGAGGGATAACCTCCAACGACAGTCCAGCGACAGAGCTAATTGTCATGCGAGGAGTGCGATAGTCATTGCTGTGTTGTCGAAGGGGCTGAAGCCTGCTCTTTGACGGTGCTTGGGCCATCTGATGACCGCAAACAAAGGGAAGAGAGGAGGAGATGATGCCTCACAGCAGATTAATCTTGTCAATCCCAGATCAATTGCGGCCTATCTGTGAGTGAGCACTCTATAGCAAAGGTATAAATAGGCTAATTTCCGGCGAATTGGGACATCAAGTTACAACCATAGAAATAGAATGTCTATTAATTCTATGTCTATTAATTCTATATATATGTCTAGAATGCTACTCTTCATTATTAGCAGTGGTTGTGAGTCAAACTACTTCCGGCGCCGACAGAGATGGCCGCCTCGCTTCGCGTTCCTAGGAAACTATGCAGTATTTGGGTTTTTTATGTGTTATTTCTTACATTGGTACCCCAGGTAATCTTAGGTTTCATTACATACAGTCGGGAGGAACTATTGAATATAAGAGCAACGTCAACTCACCATCGTTACAACCAGGAATATGACTCTCCCGAAGCGTATCCTGTGTTTTGCCTTCCACCCAGTACAATGGATCTGATCCCAGCCGGCGACCCTAAACAACGACGCCGTAAAAGGGGCAAACGAAGCGGTCTTCTGGTCAGGCTTCGTAGACGGGCACATCGCGCTCCACTCCCTAGCATACTACTCGCCAATGTCCAGTCTCTTGACAACAAGGTTGATGGAATCCGAGCAAGGGTAACATTCCAGAGAGACATCAGAGATTGTAACGTTCTTTGCTTCACGGAAACATGGCTCACTCGAGAGACGTTAACGGAGTCGGTGCAGCCAGCTGGTTTCTTCACGCATCGCGCCGACAGAAACAAACATCTTTCTGGTAAGAAGAGGGGCGGGGGTGTATGCCTTATGATTAACAAGACGTGGTGTGATCATAACAACATACAGGAACTCAAGTCATTCTGTTCACCTGATTTAGAATTCCTCACAATCAAATGTCGACCGCATTATCTACCAAGGGAATTCTCTTCGATTATAATCACAGCCGTATATATTCCCCCCCAAGCAGACACATCGATGGCCCTGAACGAACTTTATCTGACTTTATGTAAACTGGAAACCACACACCCTGAGGCTGCATTCATCGTAGCTGGGGATTTTAACAAGGCTAATCTGAAAACAAAACTCCCTAAATTCTATCAGCATATCGATTGTGCTACCAGGGCTGGTAAAACCTTGGATCATTGTTATACTAACTTCCGCGACGCATATAAGGCCCTCCCCTGCCCTCCTTTCGGAAAAGCTGACCACGACTCCATTTTGTTGCTTCCAGCCTACAAACAGAAACTAAAACAGCAAGCTCCCGCGCTCAGGTCTGTTCAACGCTGGTCCGACCAATCTGATTCCACGCTTCAAGACTGCTTCGATCACGTGGATTGGGATATGTTCCGCATTGCGTCCAACAACAACATTGACGAATACGCTGATTCGGTGAGCGAGTTCATTAGAAAGTGCATTGACGATGTCGTACCCACAGCAACGATTAAAACATTCCCAAACCAGAAACCGTGGATTGATGGCAGCATTCGCGTGAAACTGAAAGCGCGAACGACTGCTTTTAACCAGGGCAAGGTGACCGGAAACATGACCGAATACAAACAGTGTAGCTATTCCCTCCGCAAGGCAATCAAACAAGCTAAGTGCCAGTATAGAGACAAAGTGGAGTCGCAATTCAACAGCTCAGACACAAGAGGTATGTGGCAGGGTCTACAGTCAATCACGGATTACAAAAAGAAAACCAGCCCCGTCGCGGACCAGGATGTCTTGCTCCCAGACAGACTAAATAACTTTTTTGCTCGCTTTGAGGACAATACAGTGCCACTGACACGGCCCGCTACCAAAACCTGCGGGCTCTCCTTCACTGCAGCCGAGGTGAGTAAAACATTTAAACGTGTTAACCCTCGCAAGGCTGCAGGCCCAGACGGCATTCCCAGCCGCGTCCTCAGAACATGCACAGACCAGCTGGCTGGTGTGTTTAAGGACATATTCAATCAATCCTTATCCCAGTCTGCTGTTCCCACATGCTTCAAGAGGGCCACCATTGTTCCTGTTCCCAAGAAAGCTAAGGTAACTGAGATAAACGACTACCGCCCCGTAGCACTCACTTCCATCATCATGAAGTGCTTTGAGAGACTAGTCAAGGACCATATCACCTCCACCCTACCTGACACCGTAGACCCACTCCAATTTGCTTACCGAACCAATAGCTCCACAGACGACGCAATCGCAACCACACTGCACACTGCCCTAACCCATCTGGACAAGAGGAATACCTATGTGAGAATGCTGTTCATCGACTACAGCTCAGCATTTAACACCATAGTACCCTTCAAACTCGTCATCAAGCTCGAGACCCTGGGTCTCAACCCCGCCCTGTGCAACTGGGTCCTGGACTTCCTGACGGGCCGCCCCCAGGTGGTGAGGGTAGGTAACAACATCTCCACCCCGCTGATCCTCAACACTGGGGCCCCACAAGGGTGCGTTCTGAGCCCTCTCCTGTACTCCCTGTTCACCCACGACTGCGTGGCCATGCACGCCTCCAACTCAATCATCAAGTTTGCGGACGACACTACAGTGGTAGGCTTGATTACCAACAACGACGAGACGGCCTACAGGGAGGAGGTGAGGGCCCTCGGAATGCGGTGTCAAGAAAATAACCTCACACTCAACGTCAACAAAACAAAGGAGATGATTGTGGACTTCAGGAAACAGCAGAGGGAGCACCCCCCTATCCACATCGACGGGACAGTAGTGGAGAAGGTGGAAAGTTTTAAGTTCCTCGGTGTACACATCATGGACAAACTGAATTGGTCCACCCACACAGACAGCGTTGTGAAGAAGGCGCAGCAGCGCCTCTTCAACCTCAGGAGGCTGAAGAAATTCGGCTTGTCACCAAAAGCACTCACAAACTTCTACAGATGCACAATCGAGAGCATCCTGTCGGGCTGTATCACCGCCTGGTACGGCAACTGCTCCGCCCACAACCGTAAGGCTCTCCAGAGGGTAGTGAGGTCTGCACAACGCATCACCGGGGGCAAACTACCTGCCCTCCAGGACACCTACACCACCCGATGTCACAGGAAGGCCAAAAAGATCATCAAGGACAACAACCACCCGAGCCACTGCCTGTTCACCCCGCTATCATCCAGAAGGCGAGGTCAGTACAGGTGCATCAAAGCAGGGGCCGAGAGACTGAAAAACAGCTTCTATCTCAAGGCCATCAGACTGTTAAACAGCCACCACTAACATTTAGTGGCCGCTGCCAACATACTGACTCAACTCCAGCCACTTTAATAATGGGAATTGATGGAAATTATGTAAAAATGTATCACTAGCCACTTTAAACAATGCCACTTAATATAATGTTTACATACCCTACATTACTCATCTCATATGTATATGTATATACTGTACTCTATATCATCTACTGCATCTTGCCATCTTTATGTAATACATGTATTACTAGCCACTTTAAACTATGCCACTTTATGTTTACATACCCTACATTACTCATCTCATATGTATATACTGTACTCTATACCATCTACTGCATCTTGCCTATGCCGTTCTGTACCATCACTCATTCATATATCTTTATGTACATATTCTTTATCCCTTTACACTTGTGTGTATAAGGTAGTAGTTGTGGAATTGTTAGGTTAGATTACTTGTTGGTTATTACTGCATTGTCGGAACTAGAAGCACAAGCATTTCGCTACACTCGCATTAACATCTGCTAACCATGTGTATGTGACAAATAAAATTTGATTTGATTTGAAACTGTGCAAAACACCTTGGAATAAGGCTGAACATGCATAAGAGTGTCTTCTTGAAAAGCTTGAAGTTTAATGGCAGCATCATCATTCAAATATATTACCTGCTATTAGAAAGTCATGCCTCTGGCTTTTTTACTTTAGACAACACGTGAGAATATAGTCGGTGACATTAACAGAATCTTGTTGTGTGGAAAACAATCGATTGTCATTCTGGCTATTTATTTCCTTGTAGGAGAAAAAAACAACCTTGAGGCATTAAATACACAAATATATTGTCATGGGGATTTAAGGGTCATTACTGGTGTCGTCACTTCCTCTTGAATTTGCAGACGTGTTGCTGTGCGTTTTGTTGCTGTGCGTTTTGTTGCCAACCTTACTTTGTTAGCTGACAACTTTACGTTTTTTTTTTTCTTTTTAATTACCGTTTATATTGTTAGTTTTTCCATCACAACTTTTTTCCCTCATTCAACTTTTTCACTCCGGACGCTTTATCTGGACATGGTTCGTCAGCACTTTCAACAGCCGAAGCTAAGTAGTAACATTAACATGATGTCTTCTAATTGCAGTCGCTGTACTCATAATATACAGGAGAACGATCGCCTTATGGCGAGGATAGCTGTGCTGCAAGCCCAGCTTCAGACGCAATCGTTAGGCAAGGGTAATTTCAGTGTAGGAAAGGATGAAACAGCGTCTGTGCCACCAGTAAGTACAGATAGTAACGTTAGTATAAATCCCCCCGCACAGTCCCCGCAGCCGGACAACTTTCTCATGGCTTCTGGAGGGAAATGCTGTAGGAATGCTCAACTGGTGTCGCTCATTCAGCCGACAGAAACTTTCAACCGGTTTTCCCCATTAAGTAGCGAGTCGGAGTCTGAGGCCGAGTCTTCTCTTGTCTCTACTCCTCTCGTTACGGGGTCTGAGACGCCGAAGGCTCCCACCATTAGCTCTGACAAATTGAAAACCCTAGTCATTGGCGACTCCATTACCCGCAGTATTAGACTTAAAACGAATCACCCAGCGATCATACACTGTTTACCAGGGGGCAGGGCTACCGACGTTAAGGCTAATCTGAAGATGGTGCTGGCTAAAGCTAAAACTGGCGAGTGTAGAGAGTATAGAGATATTGTTATCCACGTCGGCACCAACGATGTTAGGATGAAACAGTCAGAGGTCACCAAGCGCAACATAGCTTCAGCGTGTAAATCAGCTAGAAAGATGTGTCGGCATCGAGTAATTGTCTCTGGCTCCCTCCCAGTTAGGGGGCGTGACGAGCTCTACAGCAGTCTCACAACTCAATCGCTGGTTGAAAACTGTTTTCTGCCCCTCCCAAAAGATAGAATTTGTAGATAATTGGCCCTCTTTCTGGGACTCACCCACAAACAGGACCAAGCCTGACCTGCTGAGGAGTGACAGACTCCATCCTAGCTGGAGGGGTGCTCTCATCTTATCTACCAACATAGACAGGGCTCTAACTCCTCTAGCTCCACAATGAAATAGGGTGCAGGCCAGGCAGCAGGCTGTTAGCCAACCTGCCAGCTTAGTGGAGTCTGCCACTAGCATAGTCAGTGTAGTCAGCTCAGCCATCCCCATTGAGACTGTTTCTGTGCCTCGACCTAGGTTGGGCAAAACTAAACATGGCGGTGTTCGCCTTAGCAATCTCATTAGGATAAAGACCTCCTCCATTCCTGCCATTATTGAAAGAGATCGTGATACCTCACATCTCAAAATAGGGTTACTTAATGTTAGATCCCTCACTTCAAAGGCAGTTATAGTCAATGAACTAATCACTGATCATAATCTTGATGTGATTGGCCTGACTGAAACATGGCTTAAGCCTGATGAATTTACTGTGTTAAATGAGGCCTCTCCTCCTGGTTACACTAGTGACCATATCCCCCGTGCATCCCGCAAAGGCGGAGGTGTTGCTAACATTTACGATAGCAAATTTCAATTTACCAAAAAAAAAATGACGTTTTCGTCTTTTGAGCTTCTAGTCATGAAATCTATGCAGCCTACTCAATCACTTTTTATAGCTACTGTTTACAGGCCTCCTGGGCCATATACAGCGTTCCTCTCTGAGTTCCCTGAATTCCTATCGGACCTTGTAGTCATAGCAGATCATATTCTAATTTTTGGTGATTTTAATATTCATATGGAGAAGTCCACAGACCCACTCCAAAAGGCTTTCGGAGCCATCATCGACTCATGTTTTGTCCAACATGTCTCTGGACCTACTCACTGCCACAGTCATACTCTGGACCTAGTTTTGTCCCATGGAATAAATGTTGTAGATCTTAATGTTTTTCCTCATAATCCTGGACTATCGGACCACCATTTTATTACGTTTGCAATCGCAACAAATAATCTGCTCAGACCCCAACCAAGGAGCATCAAAAGTCGTGCTATAAATTCTCAGACAACACAAAAATTCCTTGATGCCCTTCCAGACTCCTTCTGCCTACCCAAGGACGTCAGAGGACAAAAATCAGTTAACCACCTAACTGAGGAACTCAATTTAACCTTGCGCAATACCCTAGATGCAGTTGCACCCCTAAAAACGAAAAACATTTGTCATAAGAAACTAGCTCCCTGGTATACAGAAAATACCCGAGCTCTGAAGCAAGCTTCCAGAAAATTGGAACGGAAATGGCGCCACACCAAACTGGAAGTCTTCCGACTAGCTTGGAAAGACAGTACCGTGCAGTATCGAAGAGCCCTCACTGCTGCTCGATCATCCTACTTTTCCAACTTAATTGAGGAAAATAAGAACAATCCAAAATGTATTTTTGATACTGTTGCAAAGCTAACTAAAAAGCAGCATTCCCCAAGAGAGGATGGCTTTCACTTCAGCAGTAATAAATTCATGAACTTCTTTGAGGAAAAGATCATGATCATTAGAAAGCAAATTACAGACTCCTCTTTAAATCTGCGTATTCCTCCAGGGCTTAGCTGTCCTGGATCTGCACAGCTCTGCCAGGGCCTGGGATCGGGAGAGACACTTAAGTGTTTTAGTACTATATCTCTTGACACAATGATGAAAATAATCATGGCCTCTAAACCTTCAAGCTGCATACTGGATCCTATTCCTACTAAACTACTGAAAGAGCTGCTTCCTGTGCTTGGCCCTCCTATGTTGAACATAATAAACAGCTCTCTATCCACCGGATGTGTACCAAACTCACTAAAAGTGGCAGTAATAAAGCCTCTCTTGAAAAAGCCAAACCTTGACCCGGAAAATATAAAAAACTATTGGCCTATATCGAATCTTCCATTCCTCTCAAAAAAAATTGAAAAAGCTGTTGCGCCCCAACTCACTGCCTTCCTGAAGACAAACAATGTATACGAAATGCTTCAGTCTGGTTTTAAACCCCATCATAGCACTGAGACTGCACTTGTGAAGGTGGTAAATGACCTTTTAATGGCGTCAGACCGAGGCTCTGCATCTGTCCTCGTGCTACTAGACCTTAGTGTTGCCTTTGACACCATCGATCACCACATTCTTTTGGAGAGACTGGAAACCCAAATTGGTCTACATGGACAAGTTCTGACCTGGTTTAGATCTTATCTGTCGGAAAGATATCAGTTTGTCTCTGTGAATGGTTTGTCCTCTGACAAATCAACTGTACATTTCGGTGTTCCTCAAGGTTCCGTTTTAGGACCACTATTGTTTTCACTATATATTTTACCTCTTGGGGATGTTATTCGAAAACATAATGTTAACTTTCACTGCTATGCGGATGACACAAAGCTGTACATTTCAATGAAACATGGTGAAGCCCCAAAATTGCCCTCGCTAGAAGCCTGTGTTTCAGACATAAGGAAGTGGATGGCTGAAAACTTTCTACTTTTAAACTCGGACAAAACAGAGATGCTTGTTCTAGGCCTCAAGAAACAAAGAGATCTTCTGTTAAATCTGACAATTAATCTTGATGGTTGTAAAGTCGTCTCAAATAAAACTGTGAAGGACCTCGGCGTTACTCTTGACCCTGATCTCTCTTTTGACGAACATATCAAGACTGTTTCAAGGACAGCTTTTTTCCATCTACGTAACATTGCAAAAATCAGAAATTTTCTGTCCAAAAATGATGCAGAAAAATTAATCCATGCATTTGTTACTTCTAGGTTAGACTACTACAATGCTCTACTTTCCGGCTACCCGGATAAAGCACTAAATAAACTTCAGTTAGTGCTAAATACGGCTGCTAGAATCCTGACTAGAACCAAGAAATTTGATCATATTACTCCAGTGCTAGCTTCCCTACACTGGCTTCCTGTTAAGGCAAGGGCTGATTTCAAGGTTTTACTGTTAACCTATAAAGCGTTACATGGGCTTGCTCCTACCTATCTTTCCGAGTTGGTCCTGCCGTACTTACCTATACGTACGCTACGGTCACAAGACGCAGGCCTCCTAATTGTCCCTAGAATTTCTAAGCAAACAGCTGGAGGCAGGGCTTTCTCCTATAGATCTCCATTTTTATGGAACGGTCTGCCTACCCATGTGAGAGACGCAGACTCGGTCTCAACCTTTAAGTCTTTACTGAAGACTTATCTCTTCAGTAGGTCATATGATTGAGTGTAGTCTGGCCCAGGAGTGTGAAGGTGAACGGAAAGGCTCTGGAGCAACGAACCGCCCTTGTTGTCTCTGCCTGGCCGGTTCCCCTCTCTCCACTGGGATTCTCTGCCTCTAACCCTATTACAGGGGCTGAGTCACTGGCTTACTGGTGCTCTTTCATGCCGTCCCTAGGAGGGGTGCGTCACTTGAGTGGGTTGAGTTACTGACGTGATCTTCCTGTCTGGGTTGGCGCCCCCCCTTGGTTTGTGCTGTGGTGGAGATCTTTGTGGGCTATACTCGGCCTTGTCTCAGGATTGTAAGTTGGTGGTTGAAGATATCCCTCTAGTGGTGCGGGGGCTGTGCTTTGGCAAAGTGGGTGGGGTTATATCCTTCCTGTTTGGCCCTGTCCGGGGGTATCATCGGATGGGGCCACAGTGTCTCCTGACCCCTCCTGTCTCAGCCTCCAGTATTTATGCTGCAGTAGTTTATGTGTCGGGGGGCTAGGGTCAGTTGGTTATATCTGGAGTACTTCTCCTGTCTTATCCAGTGTCCTGTGTGAATTTAAGTATGCTCTCTCTAATTCTCTCCTTCTCTCTTTCTTTCTCTCTCTCGGAGAACCTGAGCCCTAGGACCATACGTCAGGACTACCGGGCATGATGACTCCTTGCTGTCCCCAGTCCACCTGGCCTTGCTGCTGTTCCAGTTTCAACTGTTCTGCCTGCGCTTATGGAACCCCTACCTATCCCAGACCTGCTGCTTTCAACTCTTAATGATCGGCTATGAAAAGCCAACTGACATTTATTCCTGATTATTATTTGACCATGCTTGTCATTTATGAACATTTTGAAAATCTTGGCTCTCTCTAATTCTCTCCTTCTCTCTTTCTTTCTCTCTCTCGGAGGACCTGAGCCCTAGGACCATACGTCAGGACTACCGGGCATGATGACTCCTTGCTGTCCCCAGTCCACCTGGCCTTGCTGCTATTCCAGTTTCAACTGTTCTGCCTGCGCTTATGGAACCCCTACCTGTCCCAGACCTGCTGTTTTCAACTCTTAATGATCGGCTATGAAAAGCCAACTGACATTTATTCCTGATTATTATTTGACCATGCTTGTCACTTATGAACATTTTGAACATCTTGGCCATGTTCTGTTATAATCTCCACCCGGCACAGCCAGAAGAGGACTGGCCACCCCTCATAGCCTGGTTCCTCTCTAGGTTTCTTCCTAGGTTTTGGCCTTTCTAGGGAGTTTTTCCTAGCCACCGTGCTTCTACACCTGCATTGCTTGCTGTTTGGGGTTTTAGGCTGGGTTTCTGTACAGCACTTCGAGATATTAGCTGATGTACGAAGGGCTATATAAAATAAACTTGATTTGATTTGATACTGCCTCATCTCAACAGGGATAGAGATAGCCTTCTACGAGTTTTTCTCATGCTATACACACAGATGTTATGCTTGGCCACTCGAATACAATGAGGGAATAACAAGTCCCAGGTTATCCAGTAGAGAGTTGCACTCATCCATCCATAATGAGATAAAAGATAAGGTGAGAAGGATTGTGGGTCGGTTGAAGCCAGAGGTCAATAGTGGTTGTCTACAAAACATGGCCCTAACAAGGGCATCTGGACATCATAGGATCTCGTGACTAGCTTCTACTACAATGTAATTCCCTAACTTGGGTGGAGTTAACTACAAGATCCTTGGTCTATCACCATAAAAGGGAGATGATAAGGCCCTTGCAGCAAATCTGTTGCCTGTCCACGTATATCGTGTGTCTTTGGATCGGTTAGCCTTTATCCCTATACCTGGGAAATGTGCTGAATGGGCATACTCAACCTTCAACTACACCATAGGTTCTATTGCTAAATCCGGCCGGCCAGTAAGAAAATAGTCACAGGGTCCGACCGAGGTATTACTGAGTCCAATGCTGACGCGGGTTAAGTCCATCAGCTCGGTATCCCACAAACCCTCTCTTTCCATAGAGGGATTTTCAGGGTCAGCACTAGTGATCTATGGACTGATTTGACTCTCTTCAGGAGGCCCAGAAAGCCAGCTGGGGCCCTTTTCCCTTCACATTACCAACAGAAAAAAGTTTATTACTGGACGGTTTGCTAGTGAGGGACCAATACATGACCCTTAAAAAGGTTCAGGAGAGACTGAGACACCGGTGTTATAATGTGAAATAGATGGTCTGCTTCCCAAAGTAAAAAGAAACTTCATTCAGAGAAGATGCTCCTACTTTTTTTTAAATTCTTCGGGATCAGTGTGCCTTCCACGGGACAGTTGAGCTAACGTAGGCTAATGCAATTAGCATGAGGTTGTAAGTAACAAGAACATTTCCCAGGACATAGACATATCTGATATTGGCAGAAAGCTTAATTTATTGTTCATCTAACTGCACTATCCAATTTACAGTAGCTATTACAGTGAAAGAATACCATGCTATTGTTTGAGGAGAGTGCACAATTTTGAACATGAAAAGTTATTAATAAACAAATTAGGCACATTTGGGCAGTCTTGAATTTTGAACATTTTGAACAGAAATGCAATGGTTCATTGGATCAGTCTAAAACTTTGCGCATACACTGCTGCCATCTGGTGGCCAAAATCGAAATTACACCTGGGCAGGAATAACACATTATGGCCTTTCTCTTGCATTTCAAAGATGGTACAAAAAAATACAAAATAATGTGTTTCATTTCTTTGTATAATCTTTTACCAGATCTATTGTGTTATATTCTAATACATTCCTTTCACATTTCCACAAACTTCAAAGTGTTTCCTTTCAAATGGTACCAATAATATGCATTTCCTGCATCAGGAGCTGAGCTACAGGCAGTTAGATATGGGTATGTCATTTTATGCGAAAATTGAAAAAAAGTGGGTAATCCTTATTAGTTTTGCTTCAGCATTTAACTACACACCAACAATACTCAAAAGTCTTGAATACATTTTGGCTTTCTAAGAGGTCTTTCTGGTCTCTGTGTTGTGTCATGGTAAATGTTCTGAGGCTATAACTACAGTTTTACTTGGAACAATCTTGAATTTAAATTCTAAGTTAAGCTGCCAGCATAAGGCAATGTAAACTAAATCCAGTGCCTTGCGAAAGTATTCACCCCCCTGGGAATTTTTCCTATTTTGTTGCCTTACATCCTGGAATTAAAATAGATTTTTGGGGGGAGTTTGTATCATTTGATTTACACAACATGCCTACCACTTTGAAGATGCAAAATATTTTTTATTGTGAAACAAACAAGAAATAAGACAACAAAAAAACTGAAAACTTGAGCGTGCATAGCTAAGTCAATACTTTGTAGAGGCACCTTTTGCCCATTCTTCAAGGTAAAACTACTCCAGCTCCATCAAAATGGATGGGTTCCTGCTGGTGTACAGCAATCTTTAAGCCGTACCACAGATTCTCAATTGGATTTAGGTCTGGGCTTTGACTAGGCCATTCCAAGACATTTAAATGTTTCCCCTTAAACCACTCCAGTGTTGTTTTAGCAGTATGCTTAGGGTCATTGTCCCCCCAGTCTCAAAACTCTGGAAGACGGAAATAGGTTTCCCTCAAGAATTTCTCTGTATTTAGCGCCATCCATCATTCCTTCAATTCTGACCAGTTTCCCAGTCCCTGACGATGAAAAACATCCCCACAGCATGATGGTGCCACCAACGTGCTTCACTGTGGGGATGATGTTCTCGGGGTGATGAGATGTTTTGGGTTTGCGCCAGACATAGCGTTTTCATTGATGGCCATAAAGCTCAATTTTAGTCTCATCTGACCAGAGTACCTTCTTCCATATGTTTGGGGAGTCTCCCACATGCCTTGAGGTGAACACCAAAGGTGTTTGTTTAGTTTTTTCTTTAAGCAATGGCTTTTTTCTGGCCACTCTTCCGTAAAGCCCAGCTCTGTGGAGTGTATGGTGGTCCTATGGACAGATACTCCAATCTCCGTTGTAGAGCTTTGCAGCTCCTTCAGAGTTATCTTTGGTCTCTTTGTTGCCTCTCTGATGAATGCCCTCCTTGCCTGGTCTGTGAGTTTTGGTGGGCGGCCCTCTCTTGGCAGGTTTGTGTGGTGCCATACTCTTTCAATTTTTTAACAATGGATTTAATGGTGCTCTGTAGGATGTTCAACGTTTTTATTACACAACCCTGATCTGTACTTCTCCACAACTTTGTTCCTGACCTGTTTGAAGAGCTTCTTGGTCTTCATGGTGCCACTTGCTTGGTGGTGCCCCTTGCTTAGCGGTGTTTCAGACTCTGGGACCTTTCAGAACAGGTGTATATATATTGAAATCATGTGACAGATCATGTGACACTTAGATTGCACACAGGTGGACTTTATTTAATTAATTGACAACTGAAGGTAATTGGTTGCACCAGATCTTATTTAGGGGCTTCATTGCAAAAGGGGTGAATACATATGCACGCACCACTTTTCCGTTTACATTTTTTTGCGTTTTTTTCTACTAAGTCTTAATCATTTTTGTGTTATTGAAAATCACTCTTTTGAAGTTTGTCTTACCTATATGTCTGTTCATCCAACAAGAGAAAGGTAACTAAGTCTTTGATCCCACTTTGTCATTCATCCTCTCATAGGTGGATCCATAGTCTGTTGATCTGTAAATGAAAACATTTTTGTTTAGACTGAGAGAAATACAGACAGACAGGCAGTTCAATGTATAGACAGACAGACATACAGACTTAAAGACAGTGGTTATGTACCAACACCTGCTTACAACCACATCTTAAGGTAGGTTTCTGACCTAATTCAAAGATCTTGGCTTTGAACCACGTCATTTGAAATATCCCTGTTTTTGTATCTTAAAGTACGTGACTATCTCACCCTTTAACTACAGGAATCTAGGGTGCTCGAGTGCCTTTGATTCTATAACATGCAAACTAAATATGTCGACCATGAAATATGACGAATGCAAAAACATGTGGAAGTGCCCCGAATCCAGGAGGCTTGAATAATTTAGCAGTGGGAGTGAGCTGCTAGCTAACAGACACGTGCACAAATAGGGCTCTACCTGTGCAGAAGACAAGCCCCTTTGCCCTTCCAGTCTCCAATTTTTTTTTTTTTTTTTTTTTCTTTTTGGGGTGGATCAGCTTAATATTGCGGAAAGAATGTTGCTTCCAATGTAATTGTCTGCATCATTTCCAATCCCCCATATTTTTTTGGGTAAATATATATATCCATACACGCGTGCATACATATATACATATATACATACACATACCTATATAGACATACATACTTTTTTAAAGAATATACCTTTATTATTATTCCCCGCAACCCTACCACCGCTCCCCCAATTGGAGTAAACTAATAAACACTTCTGCTTTTACCTTCAATTTATACATCTTATACCTATTTTACAGACACAGACTACTTTATAATAGTTCTCTCGTGTTTGTTCTTAGTCCTTCCTCTATTTCTGTTGTCCATCCAATTTTATTTCCACTTGTAACTGTGCTATTTCACAAAAGCTCCGCACCTATACAAATTTCACAGATCCCGTATGCCCTACATTGTTTATCTTGTTATTAGTCCCACCCTTCAGTTCCACTCAACCCTTCCCATCTATCTTCCAACATCATCCATTTCGGATTTTTATTTGCCATATATTTTTCAACTGTGCTGTGATGCTTCACAAAAGATTTGAACCTTCCTATTCTCATAGCTTCTACAGATTGTAAATTAAAAATAAACATTTTTGCTAAAATAATTATTATATTATTGATTGATTGACTATGGCTTTTCAAATCCCCCAGTATTGCTATCTGTAGCGTTAGTTCTAGGCAAATGTTGCAATTCTTCAGCCATTCCTGGACCTGTGACCAAAAACGAGCTACATATGGACAATACCAAAATAAATGATCTAATGACTCTGCCTCCTCACAACAGAATCTGCAGAGCTGGGAAGATTGTATACCCCATATATATAACATTCTATTAGTTGCAAGAATTTTGTACAGTAATTTAAATTGAAAAATTCGAAGTTTTGAATCCGGCGTTGTTTTGCGTATCAATTCATAAACCATGTGCCATGGAATGGGTACATCGAAAATCTCTTCCCAACTATTTTGCAATTTATATGGCACAGCTGTCAGTTTTTTGGTCCTTAAATGAAATTGGTATATGTTTTTATTTATCACACTTTTCTTTAACCATTTATGTTCTTTAATACAGGGCCGACATACAAGTTCCTTACTTTTTTCCCCTTCTACTTGCCTCTTCCATTTTTGTGGTAATGCTGCAATTAATTGGTTGTAATTTTGGGTAGAGCAGACATTTCCATATGTCTGTGTTAGCTGCATGTGTGACATAACTCCACCAGTCCTATTTATGATATCATTCACAAAAATTATACCTTTTTTAAACATTTCTTCGATAAATACAGTTTTTTTATCAATTACTATATTTGAATTTAACCACAAGATTTGTTGTACTATTTGTTCCGTCCTTTCAGGTGGATTAAACTGAAATTGCAACCAACTTTCTAAGGCTTGTTTAAAAAATAAGGATATTTTGGAGATTATTTCCTTTTCAAACAACCGAAAGTGAGCAGGTGTAATCTGAATAAAGGGAAAAAGGCCCTTCTTGAACATAGGATGAGACATTCGTACCAATTTACTAGAGAACCAGTTTGGATTTAAGTATAACTTTTGTATGACTGATGCCTTTAGTGAGAGGTCTAATGCTTTAATATTTAATAATTTCTGCCCTCCGAATTCATATTCGTTATATAAATAGGCCCTTTTAATTTTATCTGGCTTGCCATTCCAAATAAAATGGAATATTTTTTGTTCATATAATTTAAAAAGCAGGTCACTAGGTGTAGGCAAAACCATAAGCAAATAGGTAAACTGTGATATGACTAAAGAGTTAATCAGGGTGATTTTTCCACAAATAGACAAGTATTTTCCTTTCCATGGTAGCAAGATCTTATCTATTTTTGCTAACTTTCTATAAAAATTTATTGGAGTGAGATCATTTCTTTCTTTTGGGATTTTTATACCGAGTATGTCCACATCTCCGTCAGACCATTTAATTGGTAAACTACATGGCAATATAAAATGTGTATTTTTTAGTGATCCAATACGTAATATGGTACATTTATCATAATTTGGTTTTAATCCAGAGAGGATAGCAAAGGTATCTAGATCCTCTATGAGGCCGTGGAGAGACTCTAGTTG
This sequence comes from Salvelinus namaycush, assembly GCF_016432855.1. Taxonomy (NCBI): domain Eukaryota; kingdom Metazoa; phylum Chordata; class Actinopteri; order Salmoniformes; family Salmonidae; genus Salvelinus; species Salvelinus namaycush. The sequence continues at coordinate 11,144,712 of NC_052345.1, forward strand.
TGGTTTTAAAAGAAAACATGAATCATCAGCGTACAATGACACCTTAGTTTTTAAGCCACGGATTTCTAATCCATTAATATTAATGTTTGATCTAATTTTAACAGCTAACATTTCGATGGCAATAATAAATAGATATGCCGATAGTGGACAACCTTGTTTTACTCCTCTAGATAGTTTAAAACTTTCTGAGATGTAGCCATTATTTACTATTTTACACCTAGGGTTACTATACATAATTTTAACCCATTTTATAAGAGATTCCCCAAAATTGAAATATTCTAGGCATTTATATATAAACTCCAGTCGTACTTTATCAAAAGCCTTTTCAAAATCAGCTATGAAAACCAGACCTGGTGTCCCCGATATTTCATAGTGTTCTATTGTTTCCAGTACTTGCCTTATATTATCTCCAATGTATCGTCCATGTAAAAAACCTGTCTGATTAGGATGAATAATATCTGACAAAACTTTTTTTATTCTATGCGCCAAGCATTTTGCTAGGATTTTTGCATCACAACACTGAAGTGTAAGAGGTCTCCAATTTTTTAATTGGACTGGATCTTTATATATACCACTTGGGTCCTGTTTCAGTAATAACGATATCAGACCTTCTTGTTGCGTGTCTGATAATCTACCATTTATATAGGAGTGGTTAAAACAAGCTAATAATGGTCCTTTGAGTATATCAAAAAAAGTTTTGTATACTTCCACTGGTATGCCATCCAGCCCTGGAGTTTTCCCATCCTTAAAGGCCCCAATTGCATCAAGCAGTTCCTCCTCTGTAATTTGGCCTTCACATGAGTCTTTCTGTACAGATGTTAATTTTACATTATTAATAGGAAAAAAATCCATACAATTAGTTTCAGTTAGTGGAGATGGAGGAGCCTGAAACGAAAACATATTCTTAAAGTACTTTACTTCCTCTTTCAAAATATCATTTGGTGAATCATGCGTGACTCCATCATTTGTAACAAGTTTTAATACATTTTTTTTGGTAGCATTTCTATATTGAAGATTGAAAAAGAATTTGGTGCATTTTTCCCCATATTCCATCCAGTTCGCTTTATTTTTATAATATATTACACTGGATCTTTCTTGAATAAGTTCCTCCATTTCTTTTTGTTTTTCCTCTAACTTATTCTGTGCCTCTATGGTACCGTTTTTATTGCTATCTAACTGTACTGTTAGTCCTTCAATTTCCTTTGTTAATATGGACTCTTTTGATCTAAATTCCCTTTGTTTTATAGATGAGTACTGAATTGCATGGCCTCTAAAGGCACACTTAAAAGTGTCCCATACAATAAGGGGATCTGCTGTACCTATGTTATGTCTGAAAAAGTCAGTTATAAAATCTTCTGTCCTAGTTCTAAACAATTTATCATCTAGTAGACTTTGATTAAATTTCCAATATCCTCGCCCACGTGGAAATTCTGTAAGAGAAATATATATGCCAATTATGTGATGATCCGACCGCATTCTGTCCCCTATCAACACTTTTTTAACTTTTGGTGCCAGAGAGAATGGTATAAGAAAGTAGTCAAGACGACTAGCTTGATTCAGCCTCCGCCATGTATATCTCACTAAATCAGGGTATTTAAGTCTCCATATATCCACTAATTCCAATATATCCATGACATTCATGATTTCCTTAAGTGCCTGAGGGTGATAGTTTGTAGTGTGAATTCCTTTCCGGTCTATAGAGGTATTTAAGACCGTATTAAAATCTCCCACTATAATAATAGAGTCTAGTGTTGCTTGTAGAGTTGATAAATTCTTATATATATTTTCAAAGAAGCTTGGATCATCATTATTCGGACCGTATAGGTTAACAAGCCATATTTGTTTATTGTCCAATAACATATTTAAAATAATCCATCTACCTTGAGGATCTGTTCGGACAATTTGCACATTTGGATCAAAATTATTGTTAATTAAAACGATCACCCCTTTTGAATTTCTTTGCCCATGGGAGAAATATATTTTGCCCCCCCAGTTCTTTTTCCACAAAACTTCATCTAAAACTGTTGAATGGGTTTCCTGTAAACAATAGATATTATAATCCTTCTCTTTTAGCCAGGTAAATACTGATCGTCTTTTCTTATTATCTGCTAAGCCATTACAATTGTAACTGGCTATACTTATTTCACCACTTACCATAATGAGACACACCTTTCATTCTTTTAATCAGAATATATTTTTGTAAACGTACTATTAAAAAGTAACCTAATGATTGAGTGTCTATATAGTTGTACCATGATATTTGCATTTCTACTAAGTAAACCTCCAATTGGTCCCTACTATTCCACCCGCTAAAAGGCCTCATCTCGAGATGGCTTGTCATCCCAATGCCCGGTAGACCACCCTCGACCCCCTGTATCCCATAGCCCTGAACCGACTGGGATCCATTCTTTGAAAAGAGCATACAGTGCCATTTACCGAATTGAAGAAGATCAATTACCATATGCATTTCCATTGCCCTCACCTCGATTTGTATTATATATATCTGTGGATCATCCTCTATTGTCCCTAACATCTTTTACTTCTTCCTTCGCAACAGTTGTGGGATACACACATACACCCACACACACTCAGCCCTTACCCCCACACAACCATAAGCTCACTTTCTCAACAATTGCACCATCCCAGAGCCCAACTCAAAATGGGTCATGATTAACAAATGCACTTGCAGTTGCAGCTGCATGAGAAGGCCTGCAAGACCGCACAAAAAATTAGCAAAAATTGAGAGATTTATTTACCATTGTCATATCCTAGATAATGGAGGTCAAATGTACACCTTATTCCTGAAACACCCACAATACGGCCACCCGTCATGACCATGTCCCCACGCATCTCCATGCAGTCCGACTTTGATTTTGTGCCGCCAGGGCCACAATAATATACCCCCTCTCTGAATGTCCGAGTGTGACCCCCTCCCCATGGGTTACTGCAGCTAGTGTTGCCAGCACTGCCACTGCCTGGGTGGGGGCACCCCACCGGAATCCCCACCGGCTAGGTACAAGGTCGTCAAGGTTCTCATTAGCAGCTTTGAGAATTTCCTTGTATATTATGCTCTCCCTTTATGGGGCTTTGGCTTTGCAGGACCAACCCTGCCAAGCAGGCTCAGAATCTTGAGGGGGCAGTGCTGCTCTTGGTCTCTGACCTCATTTTAGCTGCATACAGACCGCTTACAGCGGGCACATAAAACAGTTAGGGACTTCTCCTTAGTATCTGGGTCATTCAGGTGGGTGTCTAGGGTATAGTGCCATGGACCGTACCATTAAAATAGGATAATAAATAATTAGATATAATTTATAAAAAAATAAATAAAAAATGTAGTTCTCCATGATAGGACAATAAATAAATAAGACGTATAATTCATTATAAAGGTATATCCATCATCTGAACAACATTGAAAGCCCTCTCATACCCGGCTCACAGCAATACATTGGCTCTGGGATATGCAACCATTTCATTACTCACTCACTCAACTTTCCAAACATAACAAATAAAATAAAAAATAAACACAAACCATACCATCCACACATACTGTGCCTTCTGTTTACTTAGTTTTTATCTTCACTATGTTGAATTAGTGCTTGTGTGTTTAATTAGTTATATGTGAAGATTTATAGAAAAGCTATATTTTTTGTTGTATTGTTACAATCAGTAACCGGGCTTGAATTGTGTTTATTTCCCTCGTCTATGAGAACTTTGTAATTTTTAAAATAACCATGGAGTAGTCTTTGTGTCTCTGAACAACTGGTTATCAATATATAGTTTATCAACGACGAGAGCTACTCGTTTCGCTTTTAATCTATTTTCTTTGAAAATTGGATACAGAACTTTGCGCCGTTCTGCAATTTCCTTCGGAAACTGATCATTCATGCCAATTTTGGTCCCAGCAAGTCTTTTACCCAGGCTTTTAACCATTATTTTATCTTTAAATGAAGCAAATTTGGCAACGATTGGGCGTTCGTACCTCTGCCCTCTCTGTCCGAAGCGGTGAACGCGTTCAAGTTGGATTTTGTCGATAACTTCGCGTGGAATCTGAAGCGCTGTAAGGAGGAACTCTCTAACTATAGATTCAGGAACTTCTCCTTCTTTTTCTTGGATACCTGTAAGTACCAAATTCTCTCTCATGGATCTAGTTTGTATGTCTAGTAAGGTTTCCTTCAGAACGGTGTTCTCCTTTTTAATTCCATTCATTTCGGTTTCAATCTTATTGACTGTCCCTTTTAGCGCGTGTGTTTGCTTCTCCAATGTCGCAGCTTTTTCATCACTCATCTCTAGGCTTGCCTTCAACTCTTTTATATCCTTACTAACTAATTCAAGTATACCCAGTTTGTCATTTATTGATTTTAACAGATCGGTTTCGACCTTTACCATTCCCGGTGGTGAGAATATTAAGTCATCAGTGTCTGTAGAAGAGTCACGTTTTCGTTTTGTAATCGGTTCCCCTGTCTTACTCTCCGTCATGTTTGGTTGTTGCCTGTTTTCGTAATATTTGTCGATAAATGTCTCTAGTTTTAGGATTTGTTTTGTGTTATTGTCCAGATTGAAGGTTATCACTCACCAGATTAAGTAGTGCTAATATTTTAGTCTAATTTAGCAGATATTTCGAATATTATGTTTTATCTTGAGGTGCTCTACATAAATCCCTTCAGTCCGCCATTACCCTTACGTTACCTTTACGTCATACGTCAGGATCCAGTCTCCAAATTGCCCTTTTCAGTGGTAGTATAATTAACTGCCCCCCCCCCCCCCCCCCAAAAAAAAAAAATGTGTTGTTGTTGTTCTGTACCCACTGCCAGCAAGTAATCTCTAAATTCTCATCTATGCTTCAGAACCAAAAGGTTGCTCGTCTTGATTGTTGACCAATGAGTCATCAGCATTGGAGCACAAAGGTGGGCGCGGAATATCCACATTTGTGACAATAAATTACATTTATAATTTCTTACATTTTTCCATAATAAAAACAGAGTAGGCCTAAGTTGATCATCCACATAAAATACAGTTTTCTACTGATTCATCTACCTGGGGAGTTGATTGATCATTTTCATATTTCAGAAAGGCCTGGTTTGAGTGCCTACTGGCTATACACAGAGTATACCAAACATTAAGAACACCTTCCTAATATTGAGTCCCCCCCCCTCCTTTGCCCTCAGACTAACCCCAATTCGTCGAGGCATGGACTCTAAAAGGTTTCGAAAGCTTTCCACAGGGATGCTGGCCCATGTTGACTCCAGTGTGTCAAGTTGGCTGGCACAGTGCAGACAGAACATACTTTTCCTTCCCATCCAATCCTGCAACCACCGTAAAAAAAAATAGGACGTATGATTTTGCTTGCTCTGGAATCCAGAGAAGTGACGTGATATATGATATTAGCTGCTAATATGAATGACTTTGAGCTCAAAATGCAGGTGTAAAACACCTTTATTTCTTGTGTTTTGAAAATGCATCACTTTTTATGGTTGTAATTACAGGCTACATTTTCACACTGATTGTGTGTACATGTTCGCGTGAGCCTAAGAATAGCTACCATATTCCCGTGATTACCTAATTATTTCTGGCTGAAGACTGAAAAAAGTCCACACCCATTCAGCAGTAACTCCCTTCGGATGTGTGGTGCAATTTACAGTATGAGTGAGGAAAGACGAATGGGAACAGATTATTATTTTATAGCTCTTCAGGGCTTTTTTTTCTCCTGATGGCGTAGTCGGCAGAGAGTTGTGCAGCTCTGCCAGTAATAGAGTTTCGATTGGAATTACAATAAGACCTTTTTTCATTCCAGTTCTTTCCTGAGTGCCGAGGAGAGACGGTCACGATGAATATAAAGTAGAATAACGAGAGAGACAGAAACTGCATGAGGGCGTGCTGATATCTTCTACAGGATATTAAAAGAGAGTTGGGAAATTGAATGGGGCGATGACTGATTGGAGAGGAGAATATCATTTGGAACGGGCCTCCGAGCACCAGGGAGATCCCAAGGGCCACGTTATATTGTTTGAGTCTTCTCTGGGTCTTCCATTCCTGTGGCAGTCCTCATTACAGCCCAGACACAGAATGCTGCCTGCGTGGCTTGTCAAGTTTAAATTGAAGAGATAGCTAGCTGCTGTGTGGTATTGTATGTAGGCTATGCATCAATTTTACTGTTCACCGCTTAGTTCTATCCTCGAGTACTAAAGCTCTGGTGTGAGTGTCAAATACAATCAAACCTCCAAACCATAACGCACATGCCTCCTACAGTTAGTCTGATTACTGAGGCACCTTTTTTAAATTCCAAAACCTAGAATGACTACATATTCATGAATGTCTGCGGGGAAGAATGCTGTACTCATAATTAGCATGCAATTACAGTGTTTCAACCTGGCTACACCACCATACAATAGGTGTTTCTCTTCCTTCCTTATTTTGAATTCAGTAATTTCATCCTCATCAGCCCTGTCCACTGAGACGGTTTATAGTTTACACTGAGACTGAGACGGTTTATGCTGTCTATGTTTTGGTCTGGAGAAAATATTATGAGGGTAAGTGAGACAGAGAGAGCCAGAGGCACTGCTGCAAGTCAACGGAGAGTCTGAGAAAAAGACAAAACATAATTGAAGTTGCTTCAGCAGCACAGTAGAGAGGTAATACTCACTATTGTTGTTGGAGTAGCAGTTTATGAAATATCACAACGCTTCCCAAGGCTTCTGAAACTAATGGGGTTTTGGCATGCTGATGGAAGATAGCATCAGTCTGAAATATTCCTTGACTATCAGAGAGGGGGTTAGGTACTGCAGTAGGTACACTGTCTGCTGTTGTTGTGTCTGCCTGCATCGATGAAGAAACCCTGAGGTAGTGTGGATATTAGTGCTGAAATGCTTTCACTATAGTAAAGAAGTCAGTTCTTGAAGGTAAATAAGAGTGCTTGAAGCAGTTTAATCAACCATTCCATTTGTACACCCTTTGAAGCAAGAGCAAACGTCTCTCATATCCTAGAGTTAAACTCTCATTTACTAGGCGCTTCAATCCAAGAACTTTATTTTCCAAGCAATGAAAGGCAGTTGCTTCAGAATACAATATACCGACAGTGAAAGAGATTAGTGTCTAAGTACTAAGTAATATTGTTGTGTTAAAGTATACACTGAGGGGTAATATACAGTAAAAAGGTAAGACAGAGTGAGGCTAAATCTTGTTTGAAGATTCATGTAGAGATTATTCGTAAAACTAAAGCCATGCACCTCATACTGCATATTGCCTAATATGTAGCATGTACACTACTAATCAAAGGTTTTAGAACACCTACTCATTCAATGGTTTTACTTTATTTGTACTATTCAAAACATATGGAATCATTTAGCAACCAAAAAGTGTTAAACAAATCAAAATATATTTGATATTCGAGATTCTTCAAATAGCCACCCTTTGCCTTAATGACAGCTTTGCACACTCTTGGCATTCTCTTAACCAGCTTTACCTGGAATGCTTTTCCAACAGTCTTGTAAGAGTTCCCACATATGCTGAGCACTTGTTGGCAGCTTTTCCTTCACTCTGCAGTCCGACTCATGCCAAACCATCTCAATTTGGTTGAGGTTGAGGGATTGTGGAGGCCAGGTCATCTGAAGCAGCACTCGATCACTCTCCTTTTTGGTAAAATAGCCCTTACACAGCCTGGAGGTGTGCTGGGTCATTGTCCTGTTGAAAAACAAATGATAGTCCCACTAAGCCCAAACCAGATGGGATGGCGTATCGCTACAGAATGCTGTGGTAGCCATGCTGGTTAAGTGTACCTTGAATTCTAAATAATGAAATGTTTAACTTTTTTATTTAACCTTTATTTAACTAGGCAAGTCAAATAAATCACAGACAGTGTCACCAGCAAAGCACCCCCACACCATAACACCTCCTCCTCCATGCTTTATGGTGGGAAATACACATGCTGAGGTTATCCGTTCACCGACACCACGTCTCACAAAGACAAGGCGGTTGGAACCAAAAATCTCCAGTTTGGACTCTAGACCAAAGGACAAATTTCCACCGGTCTAATGTCCTTTGCTCGTGTTTCTTGGCTCAAGCAAGTCTCTTCTTATTATTGGTGTCCTTTAGTAGTGGTTTCTTTGCAGCAATTCGACCATGAAGGCCTGATTCACGCAGTCTCCTCTGAACAGTTGATGCTGAGATGTGTATGTTACTTGAACTCTCTGAAGCATTTATTTAGGCTGCAATTTCTGAGGCTGGTAACTCTAATGAACTTATCCTCTGCAGCAGAGGTAACTCTGGGTCTTCCATTCCTGTGGCGGTCCTCATGAGAGCTAGTTTCATCATAGTGCTTGATGGTTTTTGCAACTGCACTTGAAGAAAGTTCTTGAAATTTTCCAGTCTTTTACCAAATAGGGCTATCTTCTGTATACCCCCCTATCTTGTCACAACACAACTGATTGGCTCAAATGCATTGAGAAGGAAAGAAATTAGACAAATTAATTTTTAACAAGGCACACCTGTTAATTGAAATGCATTCCAGGTGACTACCTCATGAAGCTGGTTGAGAGAATGTCAAAAGTGTGCAAAGCGGTCATCAAGGCAAAGGGTGGCTATTTGAAGAATCTCAAATATAAAATATATTGCGATTTGTTTAACACTTGTTTGGTTACTACATGATTCCATAGTTTTGATGTCTTCATTATTATTCTACAATGTAGAAAATAGTAAAAATAAAGAAAAACCCTTGAATGAGTAGGTGTTCTAAAACTTTTGACCGGTTGTGTATTTGTAGCAGTCCAGGGAAATACCAGAATTCAACCCCCCCAGCGTTTTGAACGAGTTCCATCTGCAGTGACATGAAGTGAATAGCTTTTTTTTTTTTTTATAACTAAATCAATTTCAGAGAGGTGCGAGAGGGAGGGGGAAAACAATGTGCATGTTCCTCCATGAACATCAAATTAACAGTAAAAAAAAGTCAGTGCCCACAAATCACATTCGACATTGTTGTGAGGCTTTGCCAGATGGCTGTTTGTAAAGCAGAACAAATAAGTGGTTGGTGTACAGAGCCACTGTGTGGAGAACAGGATCTGGGGAGAGAGGAAAAAGCCCAGTGCTTAAAAGCCGAGAGTGCGACCAAACTCCCAAACCAAATCACCTCAGTCTGTCGTAACACACAAAACAGAAGAGGAAAAGCCTGGGGCGTTCAGGAGCGCAACTAACTCAGAGGTCCTATTCCTGTATTGTTCCAGCAGCGAAACTAAAGGTTGGTGATCTATCTTGCATAGCTAGCTCACAGACTGAGGTCTCTCTCTGTCTCTTGAAGCTGACTTGGCTGGCCGCTGACCACACCAAAGAGATTTTAACAGCGTGATTGAATAACAAATACACTAAACAGACTAGCCAGGGTGAAAAACTGGGAAAACCCTGTCAAAAATTCCACCGGGGCCCAAAAATTGGACATGGTCAGGTTGTTGGTGACAGAAGAGGAACAACTTTACCTGACATTGCAACTGTGAGAGAGAGATGAGGGGAAACAGAAAAGTTCTTAGCTGAAGACCCCGAGGCAAGATCAAGCCTTCAGGCACTAAACATGATCTTTCCTCTTATTGATAGGCTTAAACATTGTTCTGAGCACAGATGAAGCCCAAGCATCCAGTCTTAAAGGGGTCTGAACAGAATGTCTGAATCCACTGTGAAACATTTCTACAGCTATCATTTGCGTTAATATTAGTCATTTTTGTTCTTAGCCAGACCACAGGGAATGACGGATGTAATATGGGTCCAAACACCAGATCCTAGACCCGATGAATCGACTGTCTGAATCGATGCTGAGACCTCTGGACGACACAGGAAAATGAGAGATGAGAACTTAGCGACTCAGATTTGGTTGGCAGAGGCAAACCGCAGTGGGCATGAAGTGGGTTATGCCCTACATTCATTGCTCTGACAGATGGTACTGGAAAGCAGAGAGACTGTTGGGCCAGTGATCTTAAAAAGAGACAGATGAAGAGAGTTCATGTGAAAAGGTCAAGCAATTACCAACTGAAAGGGAAATAAGTGAATAATTGAGGGGAAAAAGCTGACTGGAACTATTCAACACCAAAACTGTTCTAACTCTTCATTATCCATCCTCATAGCAGATCACATTGTGAGATGCTGGGATAAAATGTGTTTCAAATTCAAAAAGAAGAAAACCATCTCTACCTTCTTGAAAAACAACTTAGAGAAAAGTGCAGTCAACACAGAGAATGTGGTAGAAAATGTTCTGCAGAGTCGGGGGCCCATAAAGAAACAGTTAACTGACAATAAGGCCCACAGTAAAAGGGACTGTGATAGCACATTGTCTCAGGCTAATCTAACCCCTTAATATACACCATTAACAATCACATCTCCGGGATAAATCACAAGAGCCTCCCATCAGCAAACTGCCGTCATTTTGGGTTCAGAGAGTAGCTGAGATGAAAGTTTTGTGACGACTGTGAAAATCCATTCCGCTGGCGCGGAAAGAAACAGAGAGTGAGAAAGAGAAAGAAATGGAGGAGAAAATGAAGAGGGGGAAAAATATTGAAGAGAATGCATCAGTAGAGGAAGGTGTAGAGGGCAAAGGCAGCAAATACAGTTTTTAATAATCAAATCAAATCAAATGTTATTTGTCAAATGTGCCAATTACAACAGACCTTACAGTGAAATGCTTACTTACAAGTCCTTAACCAAAAATAAGTGTTAAGTAAAAATAGATCAGTTAAAAATGTAATAAAAATAAAATGAACAAATAATTAAAGAGCAGCAGTAAAATAACAGAAGAGAGATAATGTACACTCTGTGGGTGTACACTCTGTGGGTGTACAGAGTCAATGTGCGGGGTCACAGGTAAATGAGGTATTATGTACATGTAGGTAGAATTAAAGTGACTATGCATAGATAATAAACAGAGAATAGCAACAGCGTAAAAATGTTGTGGGGTGGGGAGGGGGGGCAATGCAAATAGTCTGGGTAGCCATTTGATTAGATGTTCAGGAGTCTTATGGCTTGAGGGTAGAAGCTGTTAGGAAATCTTAATCCCTGCTACCATCAGCATACCTTATCTCAGGAAAGGGACCAGCTTTGTACAAGCTGGCAGTGTTTATCTGTTGCAACATATACACAACACAGAGGCATTCAAACACACACACACACACACACACACACACACACACACACACACACACACACACACACACACACACACACACACACACACACACACACACACACACACACACACACACACACACACTCTCTCACCCCTAAGGTACATTAGCTGCAGCAGAATCTCTCCTCCAATAACAGAATCCATTGTAGCATAATTGAAAAAGACTTTTGGAGAATTGACACAATAAGGGTACGGAAAGATATTTGCAGGTGTTTGCTGGAAGAGCACAGTAGATCATTGGTGAGAGACATGTAGGAGGGTGGAAACTCAAGCGTGAATGAATAATGGAGGGAAAAACATTCACATTTACAGACTGGGTCCAATCGGTGAGAGATGTGTTTTTTCTTCTTTATCTCAACACTTGGAGTGACCTTGAGAAATGAGAAACAGGCAACAGAGACAGGAATAGGAAATATGAAACAGTCCACGCATGAAACAAAACCACAACAGCAGGAACAGGGAAATGTGTCTGATGCACAAACAGATTCACTACACCACCTAGGCTCTCTGGCTTTCAGATAATAAACTAGGAAGTCAATAAATATTCCCACTGTGTGAAATGAAGATGTTAGATAAGAACCAAGAGAAAGCACTGTAGGTACTGTATAGCTACTGCAGGTCGCCTCAGGGGTTTAGAGCATTGGGTAAGGTCGCTGGTTTGAATCCTGGAGCCGAAAAGGTGAAAAATCTGTCACTGGGCCCTTCAGCAAAGCACCTAACCCAAAATTGCTCGAGGGGCAATAGGGACACTGGCCGTAACCACACTCCCTGTGGGTGTCTTAAGGGGAGTTGGGATATGCAAGAAACTTTTACATGACACACTTGTAACAGGACAAATATAAGCACCTCCTAAATGTATTATTATCATTTGTCAAGTTTTCCTGAGCACAGTGCCAAGGAGAAAAACTATGAGACAAGAATGTTTCAATCTCCCAATGTACCTAACCCTAACTTTCATGCAACTGTATGAATATAACAACCAAGAGTGAGCACAAGATACAGCATGTGTCATATGTCACGGGACACAGGGAATAACTAAGAGACATGAACGTTTACATTTCACAAATCATTATTTTATGGCACTTTGTGCAAGTTACTGGACAGGGAAAAACTATGAGACATGAACGTTTAAACTTCATAAGTTATACTTTCATGGCACTTTAGGCTTGGCCTTTATGACATCCATCCATGCCTCCTTTCACAACCAAGAGTGAACACTAGATAAGGTATTTGTGACAAGCTACTGAACATGGTGAAAAACATCTACGAGACATGAAAGTTAAAATTTCATAAGTTATACTTCCATGGCACTTTAGGCAAGGCCTTCATTACATCAATCCATGCTTCCTTTCACAACCAAGAGTGAACACTAGAAAAGGTATTTGTGACAAGCTACTGAACATGGTGAAAAACATCCACGAGACATGAAAGTTTAAATCTCACTATGGTCCTGTCATTCTTTCATGGCACTTTTAGCATGGCCTTCATGGCATGAATGCATGTCACCGCTTTCAATCACAAATGCACTCTCGAAGTGCTTGTTATTTATTTTTATTTTTTATTTATTTCACCTTTATTTAACCAGGTAGGCTAGTTGAGAACAAGTTCTCATTTGCAACTGCATCCTGGACAAGATAAAGCATAGCAATTCGACACATACAACAACACAGAGTTACACAGGGAATAAACAAAACATACAGTCAATAATACAGTAGAAAAATAAGTATATATAATATGTGAGCAAATGAGGTGAGATAAGGGAGGTAAAGGCAAAAAAAAGGCCATAGTGGCAAGGTAAATACAATATAGCAAGTAAAACACTGGACTGGTAGATTTGCAGTGGAAGAATGTGCAAAGTAGAAATAGAAATAATGGGGTGCAAAGGAGCAAAATAAATAAATAATTAATACAGTAGGGGATGAGGTAGTTGTTTGGGCAAAATTATAAATGGGCTATGTACAGGTGCAGTAATCTGTGAGCTGCTCTGACAGCTGGTGCTTAAAGCTAGTGAGGGAGATAAGTGTTTCCAGCTTCAGAGATTTTTGCAGTTTGTTCCAGTCATTGGCAGCAGAGAACTGGAAGGAAAGATGACCAAAGGAGGAATTGGCTTTGGGGGTGACCAGTGAGATATACCTGCTGGAGCGCGTGCTACGAGTGGGTGCTGCTATGGTGACCAGTGAGCTGAGATAAGGCGAGGCTTTACCTAGCAGAGACTTGTAGATAACCTGTAGCCAGTGGGTTTGGCGACGAGTATGAAGCGAGGGCCAACCAACGAGAACGTACAGGTCGCAGTGGTGGGTAGTGTATGGGGCTTTGGTGACAAAACGGATGGCACTGTGATAGACTGCATCCAGTTTGTTGAGTAGAGTGTTGGAGGCTATTATATAGATGACATCACCGAAGTCGAGGATCGGTAGGATGGTCAGTTTTACGAGGGTATGTTTGGCAGCATGAGTGAAGGATGCTTTGTTGCGATATAGGAAGCCGATTCTAGATTTAATTTGGGATTGGAGATGCTTAATGTGAGTCTGGAAGGAGAGTTTACAGTCTAACCATACACCTAGGTATTTGTAGTTGTCCACGTATTCTAAGTCAGAGCCTTCCAGAGTAGTGATGCTGGACGGGCGAGCAGGTGCGGGCAGCGATCGGTTGAATAGCATGCATTTAGTTTTAATTGCATTTAAGAGCAGTTGGAGGCCACGAAGGAGAGTTGTATGGCATTGAAGCTCGTCTGGAGGTTAGTAAACACAGTGTCCAAAGAGGGGACAAAAGTATACAGAATGGTGTCGTCTGCGTAGAGGTGTATCAGAGAATCACCAGCAGCAAGAGCAACATCATTGATGTATACAGAGAAGAGAGTCGGCCCGAGGATTGAACCCTGTGGCACCCCCATAGAGACTGCCAGAGGTCCGGACAACAGGCCCTCCGATTTGACACACTGAACTTTATTTACATTTACATTTAAGTAATTTAGCAGACGCTCTTATCCAGAGCGACTTACAAGTACATACATTCATACTTGTTTATCAGAGAAGCAGTTTGTAAACCAGGCGAGACAATCATTTAAGAAACCAAGGCTGTCGAGTCTGCCAATAAGAATGTGGTGATTGACAGAGTCGAAAGCCTTGGCCAGGTCGATGAATACGGCTGCGCAGTAATGTCTCTTATCGATGGCGGTTATGATGTCGTTTAGGACCTTGAGCGTTGCTGAGGTGCACCCATGACAAGCTCTGAAACCAGATTGCATAGCGGAGAAGGTACGGTGGGATTCGAAATGGTCGGTAATCTGTTTGTTAACTTGGCTTTCGAAGACCTTAGAAATACAGGGTAGGATAGATATAGGTCTGTAGCAGTTTGGGTCTAGAGTGTCACCCCCTTTGAAGAGGGGGATGACCGCGGCAGCATTCCAATCTTTGGGAATCTCAGACGATACGAAAGAGAGGTTGAACAGTCTAGTAATAGGGGTTGCAACAATTTCGGCAGATAATTTCAGAAAGAGAGGGTCCAGATTGTCTAGCCCGACTGATTTGTAGGGGTCCAGATTTTGCAGCTCTTGCAGAACATCAGCTATCTGGATTTGGGTGAAGGAGAAATGGTGAGGGCTTTGGCGGGTTGCTGTGGAGGGTGCCGGGTAGTTGACCTGGGTAGGGGTAGCCAGGTGGAAAGCATGGCCAGCCGTAGAGAAATGCTTATTGAAATTCTCAATTATAGTGGATTTATCGGTGGTGACAGTGTTTCCTAGCCTCAGAGCAGTGAGCAGCTGGGAGGAGGTGCTCTTATTCTCCATGGACTTTACAGTGTCCCAGAACTTTTTTGAGTTACTACTACAGGACAAATTTCTGTTTGAAAAAGCTAGCCTTAGCTTTCCTAACTGCCTGTGTATATTTGTTCCTAACTTCCCTGAAAAGTTGCATATCACAGGGGCTATTCGATGCTAATGCAGAACGCCACAGGATGTTTTTGTGCTGGTCAAGGGCAGACAGGTCTGGAGTGAACCAAGGACTATATCTATTCCTAGTTCTACATTTTTTTAATGGGGCATGCTTATTTAAGATGGTGAGGAAGGCACTTTTAAAGAACAGCCAGGCATCATCTACTGACGGGATGAGGTCAATGTTATTCCAGGATACCCCGGCCAGGTCGATTAGAAAGGCCTGCTCGCAGAAGTGTTTCAGGGAGTGTTTGACAGTGATGAGGGGTGGTCGTTTGGTCGCAGACCCATTACGGATGCAGGCAATGAGGCAGTGATCGCTGAGATCTTGATTGAAAACAGCAGAGGTGTATTTGGAGGGTGAGTTAGTTAGGATGACATCTATGAGGGTGCCCGTATTTACGGATTTGGAGTTGTACATGGTAGGTTCATTGATAATTTGTGTGAGATTGAGGGCATCAAGCTTGGATTGTAGGATGGCCGGGGTGTTAAGCATGTCCCAGTTTAGGTCACCTAGTAGCACGAGCTCAGAAGATAGATGGGGGCAATCAATTCACATATGGTATCGAGGGCACAACTGGGGGCAGAGGGAGGTCTATAGCAAGCGGCAACAGTGAGAGACTTGTTTCTGGAAAGGTGAATTTTTAGAAGTAGAAGCTCGAATTGTTTGGGTACAGACTTTGATAGTAATATAGAACTCTGCAGGCTATCTTTGCAATAGATTGCAACACCGCCCCCTTTGACAGTTCTATCTTGGCGGAAAATGTTATAGTTAGCGATGGAGATTTCAGGGTTTTTGGTGGTTTTCCTAAGCCAGGATTCAGACATGGCTAAGACATCCGGGTTGGCAGAGTGTGATAAAGCAGTGAGTAAAACAAACTTAGGGAGTAGGCTTCAAATGTTAACATGCATGAAACCAAGGCTTTTATGGTTACAGAAGTCAACAAATGAGGGCACCTGGGGAGTGGGAGTAGGGCTAGGCACTGCAGGATTAACCTCTACATCACCAGAGGAACAGAGGAGAAGTAGGATAAGGATACGGCTAAATGCTATACAAACTGGCCGTCTAGCACTTTCGGAACAGAGAGTAAAAGGAGCAGGTTTCTGGGCACGATAGCATAGATTCAAGGCATAGTGTACAGACAAAGGTAAGGTAGGATGTGAGTACATTGGAGGTAAACCTAGGCATTGAGTAATGATGAGAGATATAGTCTCTAGAGACGTTTAAACCAGGTGATGTCATCGCATATGTAGGAGGTGGAACAACATGGTTGGTTAAGGCATATTGATCAGGGCTAGAGGCTCTACAGTGAAATAAGACAGTAATCACTAACCAGGACAGTAATGGACGAGGCATATTGATATTAGAGAGAGGCATGCGTAACCAAGTGAACATATGGGTCCAGTGAGTGGTTGGGCTGACTGGGGACACGGCGATTCAAACAGTTAGCAGGCCAATGCTAACAAGCTAACAGTTAGTAGGCCGGGGCTAAACAAGCTAGCAGTTAGCAGACCGTGGCTGGCAAGCTAGCAGTTAGCAGACTGGGTTAGCAAGCAAGCAGTTAGCAGGGGCTAGCAGTTAGCAGACCGGGGAAGGCAAGCTAGCAGTTCGCAAACCGGGGCAGGCAAGCTAGCAGTTAGCAGACCGGGGCTAGCAAGTTAGCCTTTGGGGGACATCACGATGGGGGTAAGTCTGTTTTTGCCTCTTCGTGCAGTGACGTACGTCGATAGACCAGTCGTGGAATAGTAGGGTTCCAGGTAGCTCTAGGTAGCTAGCAGGTTAGCAGAATGGGCCTTCAGCGGGCGTTTCACCTGAGGGGCCTGTTGGAGTCCTCGGGCAGATTATGTCAGTATTCCAGTCGTAGAGGATCGGCAGGGTTCCGTGCCCCGTACCGGCAGTAGAAGGGGTCCGGGATATTGTAGCCCAGGAGTGGGCTTCGGTGGTAGCACAGGAGCCCTGGCCAGGCTAGCTTCAGGCTAATTGGTGCTTGCGCCGGGATGGAAACGCTAGCCAGGAGTGGTCACCCAGGGATTGCGGTTAGCTAGTTGCGAAGATCCAGATGAAAATGTTCAGAGTTTGCGGTAGGAATCCGGGGATATGGAGAGAAATAGGTCCGTTATGCTCTGGTTTGAGTCACGTTGTTCGAACTGGCGAGAGCTTTCCGAGCTAAAGGTTAGCTGATGACCGCTAGCAATGGTTTGCTAACTGATAGCTGGTAGGTAGTTAGCTGGCTAGCTTCAGTTGAGGGATTCCAGATCCGAAGTAAATAGAAATACTTTAGAAAAACGCAGATCCATGCCACATTGGGTGAGGCGGATGGCAGGAGATTATTTAGAAGTTGATGTTTAGGAAAATATTTTTAAAAGATATGCGAAGAAAAAGATGTAAAAATATATATACAAGGGACAGGACAAAGACGTCTGACTGCTACGCCATCTTGGAAGAACTATAGCGGAAGAAACGCTGACATTTGGAGGATGTTTTTATGTGACTTCACATACTGTCTCGTTGATATCTCTGTCACGTTCAACATTCCTCTTTCACTCCTGACTGTGCATCTTCAAGTGTCTTAGCTTGACCTCATGTTCTCCCCTGTTCTCTACATTCCACAAAGCTCTTTTCCAGAACAAATCTTTCAATAAACATATAAAAGTTTGAGATTCCCCCTCCAGACGTGATTATTTTTGAAGAGCGCTTTTTAGGTCACACCGCAACAAATCCACGAGCGAGTCAGCGACATCTGCCTTTTTTATGCTCATCGTCAAGCATCAGCACTGACCTGAAATGCAAAGGTGTTGACTCATCATGTGGTCACCTCATAACCTCTTCTGACCTGACAACACCCTAACACGCGTTCTGCCCTTTCCTCACAATGGATTAAGGTTGTCGTGTGTGAATTGGTGGAGTCACGCTCGGGTCAGGGCACAGCAGCAGGCTACGGGGTATAATCTTCAGGTGGGATCTTTGGGCTGGGCGGATACAGCATGAGCACAACTGATTCCCATTCATTATTTAGAGCTAGAGGAATCATTGGGGGGGCTAACGCTGGACTATGACATACTGTAGCTAAGGATATCGCATTTGCCAGCTGCATAGTAAAGGTATGAATGTGAACTGGCACAGACCATGCTCAGGAGTGTTGTTACTGATGTGAAACCTCAGGGTCAGAGGAATGGACTTTAAGCAGACGTGAGGATGTAGTTGAGTTCTCTAGTAAATTAGGGATACACAGTCTATTGAAAGCAGGTTAAAGAGTGTGTGTGTGTTTGGTTTTACTATCCTTGTGGGAACCATAAATCCTCACAAGGATGGGTAAACAAGGAACATTTGGACAAATTGGGACATTTCGCCATTTCTCACAAGGAAAAAGGCTGTTTTAGGCATAGGGATTAGGTTTAAGGTTAGGGTTAGAATTAGGGTTCAATATAGGTTTAGGGGTTAGGAGTTAGGTTCAGGGTGAGGGGTTTGGGGCTAAGGTTAGGGTTAAGGTTAGTTTTAGGTTAAGGGTTAGGTTAAGGGTTAGGGTTAGGGTTAGAATTAGGGTTCAATATAGGTTTAGGGGTTAGGAGTTAGGTTCAGGGTGAGGGGTTTGGAGCTAAGGTTAGGGTTAGGGTTAAGGTTAGTTTTATGTTAAGGGTTAGGGTTAAGGTTAGTTTTAGGTTAAGGGTTAGGGTTAGAATTAGGGTTCAATATAGGTTTAGGGGTTAGGAGTTAGGTTCAGGGTGAGGGGTTTGGGGCTAAGGTTAGGGTTAAGGTTAGTTTTAGGTTAAGGATTAGGGTTAGACATTAGGGACAATAGGATTTTGAATAGGAATCAATAGTTTGTTCTCCACAAGGATAGTAAAATAAACATACGTGTGTGTGTCTCAGTCAACAGATCTCAACTCAATTGAACACTTTTGGGAGATTGTGGATTGGCGCCTGAGACAGAGTTTTTACACCATCATCAACAACATGTCTCGTGGAACAATGGTGTCGCATCACTCCAATAGAGATACAGACACTTGTAGAATCTATGCCAAGGTGCAATGAAGCTGTTCTGGAGGCTCGTGGTGGCCAAATGCCCTACTAAGACACTTTATGCTAGTGTTTCCTGTATTTTGGCAGTTACCTGTACCTCTTCTTTAAATTCCTTTTTTCATCAAGATTGATTTGAATGTCAGTCTGTTTAGACAGTTTTTTGTGACAATTTTAAGGATACCTTTACTGCTCCCCAGTTCTGCTGCTTTCGCTTGTGGATGGAAGAATTCAAGGCTCCATTTCTCTTCACTATAAGCCTTGGGGGATGATGTGAAAAAGGTGTATGACTTCACACATCATCTGTTCTAACCTGCTCCTTGGCATTTTGGGTAAGTCAATAATCCACCTCTCTTTAGTTGGATGCTGCTGAAGTAGCTCTACGACTCTCTAAAGACTGCCACTCTTTCAAAACATTACAGAAATCACACAAAAATAGAGTTACTCAGAGTAAGTGAGGGAAATAAATGGTTTGTCCATTTTCCGTGTGCACTTTAGCATTTACGATGATTGCAGAGAATCTTGCCAGGCTTTTCAAAGCAATGTCATAATGAATGAGGGGCCACAAACACACTCTTGATTTATATCTAGCCATAACTCTGGTTGACTGATGGGCATCATACTCTGTATGCAGAATTCAAAACTAAATAATCCCCCCTCGCTGTCGAGTATAAATAACATTGTGGAATGAATGGCACACATGTAGTTGTTAAACTGCAACCAGGGTTGTTTTTCAGGCTGGGATCTGGGGTTAAATACGATGGCTAAAAGGCAATGCAGAAATATAAGATGTCTCCACTCTTGCTTTCTAAAAGGTGTGTTTGATAGTGTACTATCATAGTGTAGTGCCTTACATCCTGCTGTGTTCCCCTCAAAGGGTATGTGTTTTGTTGTTTCCAGCAACTCTCCAAAGAGATATAGAAAAAAGGAGAACTCTCAGATAGAGTGAAAGTGAGAGGAAGCAATATTCCACCTCTTACATTCTTTATCTGTTTCCTCCTTCTCCCTCTCTATAAGTAGTTTCAGAGCCAATCATGTGGAAACGTATAACTCAGGCATCATGAGGAGATGGGCTGAGTTGATCTGAAGGAGGAAGTAAAGAAAAAACTTCCCAAAACTTCAGGAAGAGAAGTGTGAAGAAGCAACATTCTGACTAATCTGTTTCATTGAAATGGATAATGTTGTTTTCCAGGCCAGGTTCACAGGAATCGGATAAGTCTGGCTGGCATTGAGGCTGTCTTCTTGTTCTCTCTTGACACATCCCTGTCACCTTCTCTCAGTCCCCAGAATGCTCTCAGAACTCTGTCACAGTGTGGGCAAAAGTCCATCCATAATCTCAATGGATTTAAGCCCTTGGCATCCATGGCAGCTCTGTTCACTATCGTGCAGTAGTGGCAATAGGTAATTAAATTCAACACACGCACTGAGGCCCACATCACCAGCTAGCAACCACAGGCAACCAATCAGGACCCCTCAAAACGGTTGTCAGAAAGTAGCCTTTCTTGTAGTATTTCTGTAATTTTCAGTGTACAATCTGTACTAGTACACTGGCCTGTACATGGAATGATAAAGTCCAGTGAGTTAGAAACCCCAAAACAAACCTAGTATCACAACAACGAGGTAGAGGGTCGTAGAGATCGAATGACAACCTCTGTGCCGCACGAAAAAACAACAATCAGTTAAGCATTCACGCTCAAGAGGATCAATAATTTAGCCTTAATCAGTGTCACATGTGGCGGCTTGATGAGATTTTAACTTGATAACCACAAACAAAACCGATAGCTGCAGCTTTTAAAGGGAGCTGCTATTGTGTCGCAATTGTGCTGAAAAAACATCATATAAGCCTGCTGGCATTTAGAGCTGGTGATGAAATCCAACCATTTACTGTTATGACAGAACGTAAATTAGAGTGTGCTTCAGGACATGGGGAGAAAACCCAAGATGATGTCATTTCAAAAGGTACACATTTAAATATTATGAGATAGGAGCTACATAAATGACCTCATCTATGACAGAGTGAGTGATTAATGTATCAGACACCAGGAAATTGGAAGGTGAGAAGTACGTACACATTGAAATGATTAGAAACCCTATACGGAGAGCAAAACTACAGTATGAGAGTGTTTTTCATCAAATGAAAGATATAGATGTATCAAGGGATTCTTTCAAATTGTTACAATGCCATGGACTAAAGCCTATCTGTTGACCCAAAGGACTATGTTGGCAAATCCTTTGTTTTGAGTCCTGGATGACATCTGCTTATGAATAATCTAGATTGAGCTGCATTGATATGGAATTTACTGTATGACTTGAGGATAACACATTATGATAAACATAGATATTCTACAATACATGAGAATCGATCTGAAAACCCATACCGTTTTTATGACTATCAAAATCATATGTCATTCATAGCCCTTTTTGTAGACTTCCTACTTGAGGAAGTATTAGATTCCAATAAAAGGTTCTATAGCACCTCTGGGGTTTTGAGGTAACGTCCAAGTCCAATTGTAATAGGTCAGAGACATCAGGTAGGTCCCCTTCTCTCTGCGACACAGGCCTTATTATAGGCACTGACCCGTGAAATATCAGCCATCCTGTGAGTGAGCTCACTCCGCAAAATGATGTAATTTGAAAGGATGTCACTCCTCACCCCAGCATGACCCCACGGTGGTACATTGGGAGTGGGGGATGGGGGAAAGGAGGGTCTAAATGGCAAGGGAGAGATGGAAGGGATGGCCCAGATTAACCTTTCACTTTGTCTTTATATTTCTAGTCTTTCTCTCTGTATCTTGTCTTTGTCTCACTCGTCTCTCTCTCTCTCGTCTCTCTCTCTGTCCCTCTGCCGCTGTGTGACTGCACGGGAATCCCCTCCACTCCAACTCACTAGATGTTACCTTCAGAAGACCTGCATGTCTAGTCAGCCAGAGCTTTGCTCAGAGAATATACCCTTCACCATGGCACTGATGCCTTTTGAGTTCCAAGTAGCCACCTTTTTGCCAGTCGACATACCAGCCTATCTGATAGCAGTCTATCCAGTCATTTTAAAGGTTTTCTTTCTTTCTAGGACCAATTAAGGAGTGAATTGACACCAACTAATTCACAGCAGGAGAGTGTAACAATGTGTTGAACTATGATACATTTCAGTTGGGAAAGTATTCATAGAAAGTGTGACATGAGAACATTAGTACTACAACAGAGACTCATTAATACAAATGCCCAGAACATGCTGTATGTTGTATTATACAGTACACTTAATTTCACAGTTACACAATTAGTCTAACCTAACAGTACCGCTTCACACTTCTCACAACATTAAATAATTACCAGACTCGATATCCATTGCATTCGACATCCACTTGTACAGTGCAATCCCATTTCAGATCATTATAAAATTGCATAATGTCACTTTTATTAACACTAATTCCTGTCAGTTATCATCATATGACTTCACCATACAGCACATCATTAAGACCACAATCAAGCGTCTAATAAGGGGATGGAGAGGGAAGAGGAGCGAGGAGCATGCTTGCATTATCAGATGGAGGAACAACTGCACTCGAGGCAAGGACGAGGCCAATTAGACTAAAACAATTAAGCTCAAACGACATCATGATCATTTGGTGTGAAAATGTGTCTTAATGAACTGGAGAGACTGAGAGTCTAAGACTAGCAGAGATGCCATTCCCTAGAAGATACGTTGATTAAGAAGATACATTGACACATTGTTACATTGAGAATGTTGTGTTATGTTGAGGATTTTGCCAGCTATGTTAGCTAAGAGTGTTGCATTTTCCCAATCTCTGTACAAAATACTGGTCCTGTTGAGTTGAAGTTAAAAAAATATAATGTTGCGTAAGAAGAATTACATTTTCCTAGAAGATATGTTGGATTGAACAGTCAAAAGCGATGAGTTACGTTTCTGTCTAGCTATATTTGTCACGGCCGTTGAAAGAAGTGGACCAAGGTGCAGCGTGGTGAGCGTACATTTCTCTTTTTATTTAAAATGTCGCCAACAACAAACGAAAAACAACTGTGAAGCCTACAGGGCAAAGTGTCACTAACAAAGATAACTTCCCACAAACACAAAAGGGAAAAGGCTGCCTAAGTATGATTCCCAATCAGAGACAACGATAGACAGCTGTCCCTGATTGAGAACCATACCCGGCCAAAACAAAGAAATACAAAAACATAGAAAATAGAACATAGAATGCCCACCCAAATCACACCCTGACCAAACCAAAATAGAGACATAAAAAGCTCTCTAAGGTCAGGGCGTGACAATATTGAGTGTGTTGTGTTTTTTCAGCCTCTATATGTACGATATGCTGGTCCTGTTGAGTTGGTTTGGATTCAGGGGTATGGTGTGTGAAGTCGGATACATACAGACAGGCTCATCTCTAAGACGTTTCAGCATCTGGCATCCAGGCATCTGTAGGCTGTAATTTTAACTCACATTGCTCTGCTGCAGTAGCACAGCCAATGACATGACTTTTCTGAATTCCTTCCAGACTTCCGACTGAGCGCTTAAGTGACAAGGTACATACTGTGAGTGTTTCTTCGGTAAGCATATTATAAACGCCCTGAGGAACTAGGATCTCCAGTATGGGAAATCATTTTTGGCTACCTACACAAAAGTTGAAAAGGGTACTCCCGAGCAAATTGCCCTTTGATTACATGCTAATGAAGTTTCGCACTTGGGCGCTTAATACGCAAATCATCACACAATGCATATCAAACGCTTCTGTGTGTCTATACCTGTGCACGTATTTGCTAAGACTGAATAATTAATGAGCAATAAACTGCTCAACTGCCAAGGGAAGATACTCAGAAGTCTTAGATGAAAAGAGGAGGCAGATCTGAATAACTTAAAAGAAAGTAATATTGCAAGAGTTCAATTATCATTGTTGGGGTACACGGTAAACAGTCTGCCTTCATTTCGCTCATATCGCTAAGCATCTAATTGAGATATGGGACCCCTCCTTTGAATATTACTCACAGGAATTAATGATCTTCTTCCATAGTTTAAGGTCAGGGCTTTCATTAAAATTGACAGGCTGACTTTCAGTTACTTGAAGGCGTTGATTGGTGTCTTGACCTTTATTGAAAATTCAGCATCTGTCCTGCCATTTGGGCCAACAGCATGGACGCCGTGGTATAAACAGACTCTAACGGTCTCTCCGGACCCGAAATCTTCATAGCAGAGCTGTGATCTCAATTAACAATTAATATTATGGACAGAGAGGAACAGAGCAAAGTTTATGGGTGCGATCAGTTGTTGATTCATGGGTATGAACTATCATGTTCTGGAAGTTTCTGACTAGTATTTAGATTGATCTCTCTCTAACTCTCTGTTTCTACTCATTCTCTCTCAACCTCCCTCAGTGTCTCTCGATCCCACCAGGTCTCATTTGAACAAAGTCGAATATGATCTTTTGTGCCCTGGTTTCGTTGTTATGGAATCCCAGCATTGTGGCAAGCGTCACAGTGACGTATCAGAAACCCAGCCAAGCAGGGCAGGTCCCGTACAACGGGTGGGTTACTGCTCTAACTGCCTTCTCACGGCGGAGGGATATGACTCGGCTGAATGAATGGCAGGTCACATCTCAGAGGCTTGGGGATGTCAATGTTCTCCTAACACCCAGGACTATTTACTCTTCTTAATGACTACACCTGACTTCAATTACTTTAAATGCTGACAAAAACACCTGGCTTATTTAGCATTTTTCCTGCCCTGTAGCTCATTTTGAAGAGCGTAACTGTCGGATGATGTAATTTGTTGAAATATCTATTTTCTAAGACAATTCATTTTGGATTATTCTTGGAGACTGGCTCGCAGAAGCGGATTTTTCTCTGCTGTCACTAATTAAATGGAAATTCGCGATTTAACAATGTCTTAGGTTAGATACTGGATATCTATTTTGTAAGATTTTGTTTTCATTATTTCTGTTTTCATTAGCATCTGACTCATACCTTGACATTCAACAGTACGGGAGTATTTAAAGGACATTTTTAATCTTCGTACAACTAAACCAGCTCACTTTCTCTAGCCTCAATGAAAAACCCTACATACCAGTTGTCATTCAGACTTTTTATAGTCTGAATGTCCGTTGGAAAACCTCCTCAAACATTAAGGGCGGATTTGTTTTGTGCTCTGAAGAGAGGTATTAACCTTGAAATCCCATAGCCACATACAGATAGAGTGTTGTAGCTGGCAATCTAAACAAGCCCAAATACTGGAGTCTGTACTGGAGTCAAACATGGTGCAGTATTATGTGTAACTAGCAATAATACAAATGTGAATTGAACTGAACAAAAAGAAGATGAAGATTGAATCCTCTCTTGTTACCCAATGGAAAACAAATGCTGTACTGAAACACATGGAAAAGACACAAGGGTTTTATAGTTTTCATTAAATGTAAGTCTTGGATTAACAAAACACAGAACATTAAATTAGTGAAGTCTTTTCATTGTTTCATCTCTCTCTCTATATCTCTCTTCTCCCTCTCTCTCCTTCCCTCTCTTCCTTCTCGTCAGCCTGACTCACTCAACAGGAGAGTCCTCTACACACGTCACTGTCTAGCTATCTGGGTCCCACAATCTCACGCAGGAGCCGCATCACCATAATCTTACAAGAACCATTAAACTTTCATTGTATTGACACACCAAATTGCCTAAAAGGACTGCAAGCTCTTGCTGTGTCACCACTACAGTCAGCGCTAATAAAACGACAAGAAAAATGGCAATGAAAGTAATGAATGGAGACAACCTGTCCGGTACAAAAATATCTTGATGGTGTTTATGACTTATAGCTTCCCATTGACTCAAAAGGGACTTGTATACCTCTCCTTTTGTCAGTGTATTTTTAATGCACTTTGTGTTGTTACTCTGTGTTGTTTTTGTGTTAGTGTCCTGGGAAAGTGTAAGGGGTGCAGAAGTACATCAGTGGAATATCATGTAAAACATGCACTCAGTCTACACAAGTGTAGAGACTAGTCATCGTTCACCTGGGGTGCACTGCCCAATGCTCAGTAGTGCAATGAATGCTGCTCTGCATGCACTACATAAAAAACTATACATACCTCGGCCTAAACATCAACGCCACAAGTAACTTCTACAAAGCTGTCAACGAGCTGAGAGACAAGGCAAGAAGGGCCTTCTATGCCATCAAAAGGAACATAAATTTGAAATACCAATTAGGATCTGGCTAATAATACTTGAATCAGCTATAGAACCCATTGCCATTTATGGTTGTGAGGTCTGGGGTCTGCTCACCAACCAAGCATTCACAAAATGGGACAAACACCAAATTGAATTCTGAAAAAATATCCTCTGTGAACAACGTAAAACACCAAATAATGCATGCAGAGCAGAATTAGGCCGATACCCGCTAATTATCAAAATCCAGAAAAGAGCCGTTAAATTCTACAACCACCTAATATGAAGCGATTCCCAAACCTTCCATAACAAATCCATGACCTACAGAGAGGTGATCCTGTAGTAGAGTCCCCTAAGCAAGCTGGTCCTGGGGCTCTGTTCACAAACACAAGACCCCACAGAGCCCCAGGACACCAACATAATAGACCGAACCAAATCATGAGAAAACAAAAATATAATTGCCTGACACATTGGAAAGAATTAACAAAAAAACAGAGCAAACTAAAATGCTATGTGGCCCTAAATAGAGAGTACCTGACCACTGTGACTGACCCAAACTTAAGGAAAGCTTAGACTATGTGCAGACTCAGTGAGTATAGCCTTGCTATTGAGAAAGGCTGACTTAGCCTGTCTTCTCTTGAGAGCCAGGTCTGCCTAAGTGCACACTGCCCACAAAATGATGAGGTGGAAACTGAGCTGCCAAATGAATGACCATATTAGAGACACATATTTCTCCCAGATTACACAGCTCCACAAATATTTTGAAAACAAACCCAATTTTGATAAACTCCCATATCTACTGGGTGAAATACCACAGTGTGCCATCACAGCAGCAAGATTGGTGACCTGTTGCCATACGAAAAGGGCAACCAGTGAAGAGCAAACACCATTGTAAATACAACCCATATTTATGTAGATTTTTTTCCCCTTTTGTACTTGAACTATTTGCACATTGTTACAACACTGTGTATGGACATAATGTCACGCCTGCTCTCGCTCCCCCTCCCTGGCGCTTGAAGGCGCCAGGCTCCCCAGCATTACGCACTCCTGCCACCATCGGTACGCACACCTACCTTTCCCTCATCACGCCCATCAGCGATAATTGGGCTCACCTGGATTCAATCACCTGTTTATTACCTCCCCTATATTTGTCAGTTCCCCAGCTCTGTTCCCCGCTGCTGCACTAATGTTTGTATGTTGTTGTTACCCATGTGCTGATGCTGTTCCTGTCTTGTTACCGGTCTGTTCCGCATTAAATGTTCAACTCCCCGTACCTGCTTCTCATCTCCAGTAGAAAAGAGAAAGAGGGTGGAGAGAGACTGCACTATTGTTCCTATGATGAATCTGAATACGTGTCAGGGGAGGAAGGGAAAGAAAGAGGGAGAGAGGAAGTGAGAGAGACAGAGAAGGAGATATGAACCCTCTCTCTCTCTATTGATTGCTCAGTGCTGCCAGGCTTGGCCTCTGAGAAGCACCGTCTTTCAGTCAGTCTCTGTTCCGGTAGTGTCAGGGGTGCGTAACTGGTGGCATGGAAGTCAAACGCAGGAGAGCAGAACTTGGTAAATAGCCGGAGCCGTTTAATGTACATAACTACCGGCATACAAAAGTAACAAAACACATGGGCACAACAACCCGTATCGCACCAGTCACATAAAGCACACGTACTTACAATAAACAATTCCCGACAAGGACATGGGGGAAACAGAGGGAACATATACAACATGTAATTAATAAATTGAAACCAGGTGAGTGTGACAACCAGACAA
Source organism: Salvelinus namaycush (assembly GCF_016432855.1). Classification (NCBI taxonomy): domain Eukaryota; kingdom Metazoa; phylum Chordata; class Actinopteri; order Salmoniformes; family Salmonidae; genus Salvelinus; species Salvelinus namaycush. Next base: position 11,172,740 of record NC_052345.1, read on the forward strand.
AACAAATGGAACATGAAAAATGGATTGGCGATGGCTAGAAGACCGGTGACGTCGACCGCCCGAACAAGGGGAGGAACTGACTTCGGCAGAAGTCGTGACAGATAACTTTGATCTGAGCGGTTTGTAGAGCGGGAAAGAGAGAGAGAGAAGGGAAGGGGGTCTTTGATAACCCACTTAACAGGGTAACGGGTGGATCACAGACCAAGATGGCTCACCCTATTCTAGAGACCCAGTGGTCAGATTTGATTTCAAAACAGAGGACCAGAGAACTCGGTGGCTTTTTGACTCGATGAAGCCTGAGGTGACATCTATCACTCAATCCCAAATCAACCCCTACACCTCCTCCCTAGGCACCATGTAGGAAATGCTAAACTTGTAGAATATTTTAGGTTTAAAAAGGCTTATGAAGTTTGTAATTTCCACTTTGAAATTTCAAACTTGATTTTCCCTTACAAAAAATGTATCAACCCCTGAAAAGGTTTTATTTATAATACACATTATAATGCTACAATGCTATTTTCACAGAATTCACTTTGTTTTCTAATGCTACAAACCAAATAGAATCTGGCTTTTTTTATTTACATACTTGTCACTTGTTAGCGTCCCCCGCTTTGCGCCAAGCGTATGCTTCCTTAAAGTGAACCGACAAGCCTGACTTGAGTCACTTCGCTGCAAGGTGATTCGCTAGCTGTCTCTCTTCGTCTTGCCTGACTACATTTAGAGATGTACATCAGGAAAATGGAACTCAGGAGGGAGAAGGGAATAAAGCCAACAACAGTTGTTAGACCTGACCTCAGTGGTCCATGTGTACAGGCTCCAGGCTTGGCCTCACTAGCCTGGCTGGCCCTTAAGAGCCCCAAGGACTGGCCTGGACCTCACTGGGGAGCCACTGATGGTTCTCTCTGAGAGACGGTGCCACCACCACGGGGCCCCTCTCCTCCTCCTAAGACTGTGAGCAGATGGTTCGGGCCAAACAAGATTGCACTCCAAGAGAGGGCAATGTAGAGAGAGAGGAAGAATAACATAGAAGAAGAAAATTGGATTCATGCCATGCCTGTAAAATGCAAAGCAAAACTGAGCTTTTCTTGGAGTGTTGATAGTGTGTGTGTGTGTGTGTGAGTGTGTGTGTGTGTGTGTGTGTGTGTGTGTGTGTGCGTGCGTGCGTGCGTGCGTGCGTGCGTGCGTGCGTGCGTGCGTGCGTGCGTGCGTGCGTGCGCGTGCGTGAGCGTGCGTGAGCGTGCGTGAGCGTGCGTGTGTTCTTGCTTAAGAGTGTGTATGTGTGTGTGGAGGTTCGTGTAGGGGTCTCATGTTGTCAGACAAGCTCACTCTCCTCTGCCAGGGGGTGGCACCACACAGACAGGAAGCAGTCCCCCTCCATGACAGCATGAATTGAAAATTCACATCGAATAACTGGGGCACCAGCTGAAATCCCAGAGAATACTTTTGTCCTGTCAGCTTGTATCACCCTCATGAAAATCTTAATCATGTCTCCGAGAATGCCCTGCTCCCCCAACCACAAACGATATACATATGGTGAAAGCATTAAATGTGGAGCGGTTGCTAAAAATACTAAACTTTCAGCAACTCCTTGTAACATTTTGTCAAGTTTGTTTACATAGTGCCGATCTTTGTTGGTCCTGTTTAGTCGAAAGGGCAACGATTTCAATGTAATACAGATGGCACAAACTGTAAACAAATATGTTTCACAAGGCGGACATTTTTCTAGTACACTCTCCCCTCTTCAAAAACCCCAATTGACCCGCAATGAATGGAAGAAAATGTCAGCGTGTTGCCTCGCAATTAAACAACTGTGGCGAAAACATACTATTAGCTTAACTAAATGTCCGATGTCCACAAAGACCAATCCTAAGTGCATAAAGCACATTTTAATGCTGATTTAGTTCTGAGGTGCGCCAATGATAGGTCACTAATGACTTTGAGAAAACTGTTAGCCTGTCTAGGACACACGTTCCGCTCGCGGAACCCCCCCCACATTCCACTGAAAAGGCAGCGCGGGAAATTCAAAAATATTTTTTAGAAATATTTAACTTAAACACATTAACAAGTCCAATACAGCAAATGAAAGATAAACATATTGTGAATCCAGCCAACATTTCCGATTTTTTAAATGTTTTACAGCGAAAACACAACATATATTTATGTTAGCTCACCACCAAATCCAAAAAAGCACAGACATTTTCTTCACAGCAAAGATAGCTTTCACAAAACCCACAAATAGTGATAAAATTAATCACTAACCTTTGAACATCTTCATCAGATGAGTCATATGACATCATGTTACACAATACATTTATGTTTTGTTCGATAATGTGCATATATATACACTGCTCAAAAAAATAAAGGGAACACTTAAACAACACAATGTAACTCCAAGTCAATCACACTTCTGTGAAATCAAACTGTCCACTTAGGAAGCAACACTGATTGACAATAAATTTCACATGCTGTTGTGCAAATGGAATAGACAACAGGTGGAAATTATAGGCAATAAGCAAGACACCCCCAATAAAGGAGTGGTTCTGCAGGTGGTGACCACAGACCACTTCTCAGTTCCTATGCTTCCTGGCTGATGTTTTGGTCACTTTTGAATGCTGGCGGTGCTTTCACTCTAGTGGTAGCATGAGACGGAGTCTACAACCCACACAAGTGGCTCAGGTAGTGCAGCTCATCCAGGATGGCACATCAATGCGAGCTGTGGCAAGAAGGTTTGCTGTGTCTGTCAGCGTAGTGTCCAGAGCATGGAGGCGCTACCAGGAGACAGGCCAGTACATCAGGAGACGTGGAGGAGGCCGTAGGAGGGCAACAACCCAGCAGCAGGACCGCTACCTCCGCCTTTGTGCAAGGAGGAGCACTGCCAGAGCCCTGCAAAATGACCTCCAGCAGGCCACAAATGTGCATGTGTCTGCTCAAACGGTCAGAAACAGACTCCATGAGGGTGGTATGAGGGCCCGACCCGTGGGTGTTGTGCTTACAGCCCAACACCGTGCAGGACGTTTGGCATTTGCCAGAGAACACCAAGATTGGCAAATTCGCCACTGGCGCCCTGTGCTCTTCACAGATGAAGCAGGTTCACACTGAGCACATGAGCACATGTGACAGACGTGACAGAGTCTGGAGACGCCGTGGAGAACGTTCTGCTGCCTGCAACATCCTCCAGCATGACCGGTTTGGCGGTGGGTCAGTCATGGTGTGGGGTGGCATTTCTTTGTGGGGCCGCACAGCCCTCCATGTGCTCGCCAGAGGTAGCCTGACTGCCATTAGGTACCGAGATGAGATCCTCAGACCCCTTGTGAGACCATATGCTGGTGCGGTTGGCCCTGGGTTCCTCCTAATGCAAGACAATGCTAGACCTCATGTGGCTGGAGTGTGTCAGCAGTTCCTGCAAGAGGAAGGCATTGATGCTATGGACTGGCCCGCCCGTTCCCCAGACCTGAATCCAATTGAGCACATCTGGGACATCATGTCTCGCTCCATCCACCAACGCCACGTTGCACCACAGACTGTCCAGGAGTTGGCGGATGCTTTAGTCCAGGTCTGGGAGGAGATCCCTCAGGAGACCATAGGCCACCTCATCAGGAGCATGCCCAGGCGTTGTAGGGAGGTCATACAGGCACGTGGAGGCCACACACACTACTGAGCCTTATTTTGACTTGTTTTAAGGACATTACATTAAAGTTGGATCAGCCTGTAGTGTGGTTTTCCACTTTAATTTGGAATGTGACTCCAAATCCAGACCTCCATAAATTTGATTTCCATTGATAATTTTTGGGTGATTTTGTTGTCAGCACATTCAACTATGTAAAGAAAAAAGTATTTAATAAGAATATTTCATTCATTCGGATCTAGGATGTGTTATTTTAGTGTTCCCTTTATTTTCTTGAGCAGTGTATATAAAAAGAATCTCAATTTACATTGGCGCGTTACGTGCAGTAATGTTTTGATTCCAAAACATCCTGTGATTTTGCAGAAATACTCATAATAAACATTGATAAAAGATGCAAGTGTTATTCACAGAATTAAAGATAAACGTATCCTCTATGCAACCGCTGTGTCAGATTTCAAAATAAACTTTACGGAAAAAGAATAATCTGAGAACGGCGCTCAGAGCACAATCCAGCCAAAGAAATAGTCGCCATTTTGACGTCAACAGAAGCTACAAAAACACAATAAATATGCACTTACCTTCGAATAACTTCATCAGAAGGCACTCCCAGGATTCCCAGTTCGACAATAAATGACTGAAAACTTCCATAAAGCCCATCATTTAGCCCCTTGTTGTTAGCATGTTCAGCCCACGAATCCATTTTCATGACGCACGAGCAATCCCTCCAGACAAACTCAAAAAATTCCGTTACAGGTCGTAGAAACAAGTCAAATGATGTATGCAATCCATATTTAGTATGTGTTTAACATTAATCATCAATAAGGATCCAACCGGAGAATTTCATTGTCTGAAGAAAGAGCATTGGAACGAGAGCACTCTCTCTCACTTGTGCGCAAAATGGGACTGAGAATTTCTGAAGACCACTCAGTAAAATAGCTCCTATGAGCCCCTCCTTTATAGTAGAATCATATAACGAAAATCTAAAGACGGTGACATCTAGTGGAAGCCCTAGGAAGTGTTTGGTCATCCATAACTATAATGGGTATCATTTGGCACTGTTTTGAAAATCGAGTTCTGTTTGGAAATCTTCTCAGGTTTTTGTCTGCCAAATGAGTTCTGTTATCTTTTTATGGCTGCAGGGGCAGTATTGAGTAGCTCTGATTAAAGGTGCCCATTTCAAACGGCCTCGTACTCAATTCTTGCTCGTACAATATGCATATTATTATTACTATTGGATAGAAAACACTCTCTAGTTTCTAAAACCGTTTGAATTATATCTGTGAGTCAAACAGAACTCATTTGGCACAAAATTCCTGACCAGGAAGTGGAAAGTCTGAAATCGATGCTCTGTTCTACTTCCTGCCTATACATGGGCATGATACGTAAGAGTATACGTGCACTTCATACACCTTCCCCTGGATGTCAAGAGGCGGTGAGAGAAGAAATTTCGTGTTTATCTTGGTCTGAAGTGGAATACAAGCTCTTTGTATGACGTGTCCCTCATTTCCGGTTTTCTGGAGAGCGCGCAGGGGGACATGGATTTGCCTTCTGTTTAGCTGCCGTTATAGTCGACTAATATCTCCGGCTTTGATTTTATTTGATACATGTGACCATATCATCGTAAAGTATGTTTTTTCGGGAGTTTTGCCGTGTTCCGTTCTCTTCCATTTGTTGACATGGAGAGCGTCGTGCCACTTGGCTAGTGTGCTTGCTAATTGAAGAGGGAAAGTTGCCGTTCTAAATCCAAACAACGATTGTTCTGGACAAAGGACACCTTGTCCAACATTCTGATGGAAGATCAGCAAAAGTAAGAAACATTTTATGATGCTATTTCATATATCTGTCGTACATGTGAACTAGTCGCCGACGCCCAACGTTTGGGTACTCTAGCTATACCGAAGCTGCATATCGTAATGAAGTTATTTTTAGAATTCTAACACTGCGATTTCATTAAGAACTAATGAATCTATCATTTCCTATACAACATGTATGTTTTAGTTATGTTTATGAATAGCTATTTGGTCAGAATATGTGTGTCAGAAAAAGTGTCCGAAAAAAATCCGGGCGTTGTGGGAAAAAGTAGCTAAGTTAGCAGAATGTATAACCATTGATTTCAGCTCTAAATATGCACATTTTCGAACAAAACATAAGTGTATGTATAACCTGATGTTATAGGACTGTCATCTGAGGAAGAAAATCAAGGTTAGTCAAAAATTATATATCTTTTGCTTGTTTGTTACGATCGCTTACTTTTGCTACTGGGAAATTGCTTGTGTTTTTGGCTATTGTGGTAAGCTAATATAACGCTATATTGTGTTTTCGCTGTAAAACACTTGATAAATCGGAAATATTGGCTGGAATCACAAGATGCCTGTCTTTCATATGCTGTACACTATGTATTTTTCAGAAATGTTTTATGATGAGTAATTAGGTATTTGACGTTGGTGTCTGTAATTATTATGGCTGCTTTCGGTGCAATTTCTGATTGTAGCTGAAATGTAAACTATGATTTATACCTGAAATATGCACATTTTTCGAACAAAACATAGATTTATTGAATAACATGTTATAAGACTGTCATCTGATGAAGTTGTTTGTTGGTTAGTTTGGTTGGTTCTTGGTTAGTTAGGTTGGCTTTGTGCATGCTACCTGTGCTGTGAAAAATGTCTGTCCTTTTTTGTATTTGGTGGTGAGCTAACATAAATATACGTGCTGTTTTTGCTGTAAAACATTTTAAAAATCGGACATGTTGGCTGGATTCACAAGATGTGTACCTTTTCATTTGCTGTATTGGACTTGTTAATGTGTGAAAGTTAAATATTTAAAAAAAATATCTTTTGAATTTCGCGCCCTGCACTTGAGCTGGCTGTTGTCATAAGTGTACCGACGTCGGGCTTGCAGCCATAAGAAGTTATACTTACAGACATAATTCAAACAGTTTTAGAAACTTCTGAGTGTTTTCTATACAATAGTAATAATAATATGCATGTATTACCTTCTGGGGCAGTGTAGGAGGAAATTCCGTTTGGGCACGCAATTTGTTCAAAGTGGAAACGCTGCCCCCTATCCCGATGAAGTTTTAATATCTCCTCCAAGCCAATCAGAAGTTAAATTGTGTTAGCCCTATGAATTGCTGTTGTCTATCTAAATTAAACGTGCTTTTCGATAGCGAATACTGAATGAGTATCTAGTCTCTCAGGAGTGTTAAATCAGTGCGGCGTGGTGGAAACGCCTGGCTAATAAAATAACATCTCAGAATGTCTGTGTCCTTGTGGATAACTGGTGCTGCATGTGACAACAGTGTTGCATCATGGTTGAATTAACCATACAGAAGCTGTGTTATTGAACATGTCAGAGAATAATCATTAAAACATAAATGTAGCGTGGGGAACATTAGTTGACCGTTTGTTTTAATATATTTTTCTTGAGACACCTGTATAGGTGTATGTCAATGAGACTTCTGCCTGTTAACACAACTATTCTTCTCATTCAAAGACTTCAGTAGCTATTCTACTTAATTACATACTTAGAATGTAGCTACTCTGTATAACCCCCATAACCACACTACTGATCAGGTCCACTCTACTCTTAAGACCCAGAAACAGCACCATTTGACTCTAATGCAGAGAGAGAGAGAAGAGCCAGACAGAGCCAGAGAGAGAGACAGAGACACAGAGTCTGAAAACAACGTCCAAATCCCCCAAAAAGCAGCAGAGAGCTTGCAAATCAAACGTAAGAACAGATGACACCAAAATGGCAGCCAAATGAAACGCTGATCTGTATCCAAAAGTGATTAAGGCCCCCAGCCTTTCAGTAACGTGTCAGGGGCCAAGCAATTACTCCATCAAGTGGAGGGAGAGGCATGTTTATGAGAAAGGGAGATAGTAGATGTTTGATGGCTCTATCCGAAAACACATACACTCCACAAATGGAGAGGTTTGATGGATCTATGCGAGCGGTGTGTGTGTGTTTTATGGTGTCTGTCGTTGGAAAACAGCTTCCTTTTCCTGTCATGATTTGACTTGACTGACATGTATGCTATAGAGCTGGCAGTAAGTGTACCTTTCAAATGGCCCCCACACACTTATTTATAGCTAATTCATCCCCTCTCCTCTCCCATGTAACTATTCCCCAAGTTGTTGATGTAAATAAGAAAGTGTTCTCAGTGAACTTACCTGGTAAAATAAGTGTTAAATAAATAATGAGAGAAAAAAGTGTCTGTGTATGTGTGTGTTGGGGAAAATAGAGTACATTTGTGTGTGTGGGTGTGTGGGTGGGGGTGGGGGGGAAGAGAGAGAGAGAGAGAGAGAGAGAGAGAGAGAGCTTGTAGCACTATGCCTAAACCCTGCTGAAACAAGGGGAAGCGCTGGCTGTTAAAAAGTCTGTTCGGTAGCATGTTTACGCCGGCTCAGGTGGTAGGGGAAACGGTGGGAGATATCCCATTAAAATGTAACACATGAATATACTGTGCAGCGTTGTACATTTCATGAGTCATTCCCTCAATCCCTCTCATCGCCAACGGTCTCACACACAAACACACAACACACACACAGACATACTCAAACACACACATATACACACACCAGTGGAAGCTGGTGGGAGGAGCTATAGGAGGACAGGCTCATTGTAATGGAACAGAGTGAAACATGTAGTTTCCATTTTTAATTGTGTTTAATACTGTTCCATTTATACCATTCCAGCCATTACAATGAGCCCGTCCTCCTATAGATCTTCCCACCAGCCTCCACTGACAAACACACAGACACACATACTCACGTACACCCGCACACATGCACGCACGGGAGATCATTCAAGATTGACGTCAAATTTGGACATCTATCCACGTCCTGAGGACGTCTGGAAATGCCTTCAAAACCGGCCACTAGTGGCAACAGTGAGTGGTATTACCATCAAGAAGGCTTGGGTTTTGATAGGGCGTTGTGGACAGGGGTGGTGGATGGGCGTACTCCCATGGGTTAAGGTTTGGGATATGGTTAAAACCTTAAGTTGAACCACTCATTCTGAATGGTTAAGGTTAAGGTTTGGGATATGGTTAAAACATTAAGTTGAACCACTCATTCTGAATGGTTAAGGTTAAGGTTTGGGATATGGTTAAAACATTAAGTTGAACCACTTATTCTGAACGGTTAAGGTAAAGGCTTATGTTTGGGATATGGTTTAACCAGTGTCCACAACAGTCATTGAACACACAACCTTCTGATCCAGAGACATGGGATACCATGTGTGTTCGATGCCAGTCGTAGACACTGGTTTAAATTGTTTTGTTTGAACCCTATCCCAAACCTTAACCATTCAGAATGAGTGACTATACTTAAGCCTTAACTTAGAAATGTAACGTTTGGTGAAATAGAACGATACTGAGCAGCAGAAGAAACAAAAACACTTTGAAATGTGGCGGTTTTTAGGACATGGATGAACGTCTAATGCTGCAGTGAGACTGTGAGAGCTTGTTGTGCACGCTTGCCAGCACACACACACACACACACACAGTTACTATTTTAGGCCTTCAGCTGATACAGCCCTGATCTCCTTTATAAAATCCTTATTGATTCTCCTCATTCACAGCAAAGGAAGATAAATACAGTAGTGGTCTGTGGAGCCAGACCAAGGTTAAGTTTACAAATCATTACCTATTTAAATACTGCCAGGCGGAGTAAGTAGCTTAATAAACAGACAGGAGATACAGTATGAGAGAGTAGGTCTGGATGGAGCTCTACCTGTTCACCATTATAGCGATGGTGATTCTTATAGAGAACTAGTGAGGTAGCCAAGCCAAGTTTCCCTATGGCGTTCTCCCTCCCTCTATCTCCCTCCCTGCTTTCTCCTCTAACACTCCTCTCCCTTTATCCATGTTTCTCCTCCTTGCTGCCTCTTTCTCGCTAGTTCTTTCCTATTCTACAATCCATTGCTTTCCCCTACTTCCACCTCTATCTGCCCTCCTCTGTCCTCCCCTCATTTCTATCTCTCTCCCTCCCATACATCCCTCTCTCCCCTCTTGCTAGTTCTCTCTCATCCAAGCCTCTCTCCTCTGTCATCAAATCCTTTCTTTCTTTCTCTCCTTCCCTTCCTCTCTCCCTTCAATCCCTCCCTTTCTCTCTATCACTCCACAGCCATCACTCCACAGCCCTCACTCCCTCTTTCCCTGCCCCTCTCCACTCTCCCCCTCACTCAGCCTCTCTCTCTCTCTCTCTCTCTCTCTCTCTCCACCCCATCTCTCTCTTCCTCCTTCCTCTCCCTCTCTCTACAGCAGAGGGGAGTTGAGTTAGTTATACACTGCCTGGAGGAGGCCTAATTAAAACAAGTGTACATTTCCTGAATGCTCGTTAAACCGGAATGGAGGTGCTTATCTGTTTGGAATTTTAATTAAAGACCTCCCATGAAATGTGGAATGAGAGCGTATCACACCTATCACAACTATTGGTTTTTAAAATGTGATGGATTGATCACACCACTGTCATAGGCTATTAGACAAAAACACCTGAAACTTACACAGCACAGTCAATAATTATTTTCATTTAACTGAACCAGCTCAAGAGAAATTGCTGCTTTTTGTACATTTGGATGTCACCTTTCACACCAACAGAAATTAACTGGTTTCCATATGTTCCCATTATTTGGCATATTACTGCACAACATTCTTCTATCTTTAGCCTAGTGATTAGAGCGTTGGGCCAGTAACTGGCCTAGTAAATTAACTGACTTGCCTAGTTAAATAAAGGTTAAATAAAAATAAATAATGTGGTAATAATAATAATAATGTCCATTTCATAATCATCTGTCATTAACACTTTTCCTATTTCAACGTCATACTCCAACGATAGAAGAGTGGTACGATAACAACCCGTGTCTGAACTTAAATACTCGCCCAGCGCCATTTTGGATGGATATTTTCTACAAAGCAAAGAGAAACCTTCCACCAGGCACAGCTAGCATTGGGATGGATACAACTCTCTACCAGACCATGACGCTTGGTGAGACCGGGTCACAGCTGCTGTTGCTCACAACAAAAGTCACCATGACCAGTGTGTACCCTATCGTCCAAACTGGAGACATTTTCTACATGTTTTATGATTCGGTGGTCTGACGTGTGGGAACAAAGCATGATGATATGTGCTGGATTGTCATAATAGGATTTCATATTTCATGTTCTATCCAATATGTCTCATCATTAATCATCATCTCATCAGACACAGACATAGATCAAATGCTAGGTATAACAGCAGGTATAACTACATAACAAACATATGAGTTTACTGTACAGCACAAACAGATCAGAGTCAGTCTAATATAACCCTAATCCCTGGCAAACAGGAACTCTGGAAAAGATAACTTCATTATAATTTAAAGTGTCATCAAACGTGTTCTCTCAATGATCCCTATACCTGCTCTATATGTTTGAAATTTCCAGTGAGGGCACAAGCTGCAGAGCTTCCTTCTCTTACATGACATTACGGTCGCCCTTTTTCCTTTCCCATGGTGCAACTGGCTCTCAGGCTGGCAATAGCCCTTGGAGTAAGTGAAGTGAATCAAACGCTATCTGGCTGCCCAGGAGAATCCTTGGTGGGGGTTTGAACGTGCACACTGTGAGGAAGAAGGATAAAAGCACAAGCCAGGCCTGGCGGACCCAGACACTCTCCCTCTCTCTGACTCCATCTTATCTTCTGTGGTGAGATATGTCCTTCCTTTTCTCTCCCTTGAACCTCTGGCCAGAGACTTCAATGTCTCTCACAGTACTGTACATTATCATAGGACAAATACTAAAAGAGTTAAGGACTAAAATACAAGAAGGTTAAGGAGTAGGGGACAGAGAAAATGCAGGATGATGTGATGTGAGACCAGGTTTGGAGATATACTGTGGCTTTGGTATGGTGTAATGCACAGTGTTCATCAGGGTAGAAGACATAAGTAGGCTAGGGTCTAAGAACAAGGCCATAAGTGGAGAGTACACTACAATAGAAGTAGCAAGACAACTGAATGGTCTAACTATATTCTTCAAAGTGCAATTAGATTAATCTTCCACGTCTTCTCTGACCGAACGCCTCCTCCAACCGCTGCAACAAATCACAAACACTTGCCCTTTCCCATTTAATTGAACCACTGACATTTAATTTCTGGTTACTGAGAAATATTCTACTTTATTCATCAAATGACCGACAGGAATTTGTTTGGAGTCTTTTTTCATCTTCGCTTTTTCTTTCCCTTTTTCATAGCTCTGGTATTTTTCTCTGCTCCCCCTGTCAGGCGGAGAAGAGGTGAGGGAAAGAAGGGAGGGAGTCTTTCTTCACCACAGGCATACCAGTGTGTGTCATTGTGAATCTTCCTCAGAGGTGACACGATGAGGCAACAGCAGGACACCTGATTAACTCTGTGCCGCATATCCTAAAAAAGAAAATATTATATTTTTTCAACGTTGTCTTCCTGTCAGTCACCTTGCTGGAGCAGCAGACTGATGTGTCCAATATGGAGGAGAAATAAATTAAGGTAATGCCTCCCGAGTGGCACAGCGGTCTAAGGCACTGCGTTGCAGTGCTAGAGGCGTCACTACAGAACCGTGTTCAATCCCATGCTGTATCACAACCGGCCGTGATCGGGAGCCCCATAGGGCGGTGCACAATTGGCCCAGCGTCGTCTGGGTTAGAGGAGGTTTTGGTCGGTGGGGCTTTACTTGGCTCATCGCGCTCTAGCGACTCCTTGTGGCGGGTGTTATCAGTTGAACGACACATTGTTGCGCCTGGCTTCCTGGTTAAGCAGGCAGGTGTTAAGAAGCACAGTTTGGCGGGTTTCGACCTTTGCATCCCGAGCGTGTTGCAGAGTTTCAGGGATGAGACAAGATTGAAATCGGGGAGAAAAATGGGGTAAAATACAAAAAATAGGACAGCATACTGTAACTCAGTGAAAGTTTGATGTTAGATAATACACACAGTTGCTGAAAATGGGAAAACATGGTGACTCAGTCATACAGAAAGTCACTTTCAGCTGTCACTATTGAACACAGGCCCTGCAGGTCTAGCCATTGGCTCATTCAGGTCTGGCATGGGTCACTTCTACACAGTCGACATCACCCAGTCCCAGGCAGCCCTAACAAACAGTTCTGCCATTAGTTGCATGGTATGACCCATTCAGACATCCGTGGTCATCCAGTGACCTCACAGGGCACATCCGATGAGTCACCCCAGAAAAGAGGATTGGGCCTGAGATACCCTAGCAGGGTTGGAGGGCGATCACCATGGAGCTATGGGGATTTGGGGAGATTTGAGGTCAGTTATGGCTACAGTGTAATGGGGACAGCCACTAAAGGCCGATTAGTTAGCCCCTGGAGCTAAAGGCTAGGCAGTCTGCTCTTGAGTCATGCGGATGACCAAGGTTCAATATATGATTCATTACAACAGCATCAAACAAGAAGTAGGGTTGGCTGAAGGCTATGGTATCAGCTGTACTGTGGGTGCCATTGAGTTGCGGAGAGATAGATAGGAGTTACCACAACTGTATGCCTATGAGTGCTAAAGGTCAAACAAACATTTGACAACTTGTATTTCAGTGATACAGAAAGTTGATTGAATTGTCTAACAAAGTGTTGGTCCTACAAGAGGTAATTTGAACCTCGGGTATATTTTCAATACTCTAATTGAACAGTCATCTAGTGAAGTTGCAATGCTTGTGTGTTAGAGAGACTCTTTATTAACCAATTAGAAGTCTAAAAGGTCACAGCCTTGGAGAGGGAAAGATAAAACACAAATTGGCCCATGTTCAAATTTTTATCATCAGGCTTTTCACTTAGCAATTAAATTGAGATGATGTGGGAGCTCTGCTCCTTTCTTCTCCCTCTCTCTATCTGAGATTTCTGCAGTGGAGTGGAGAGGAACATGGGTTTATTAACAAGATTGGGCTCCGAAGGATCTGACAACGTTTATACGTTAAGTAGTTTTTCTTTATTCTCAATTTTCTACTCTGCTGACAAACACAATTGGAGCTAAAATAACTTATTAAAGCACGTAAATGCAAATTTCAGAAAGTATAGCTTACTAGTGTCGAATGATGAAAGATTACAGGTACAGTTGAATTCGGAAGTTTACACACACTTAGGTTGGAGTCATTAAAACTCGTTTTTGAACCACTCCACACATTCCTTGTTAACAAACTATAGTTTTGGCAAGTCAGTTAGGACATCTACTTTGTGCATGACACAAGTAATTTATCCAACAATTGTTTACAGACAGATTATTTCACTTATAATTCACTGTATCACAATTCCAGTGGGTCAGAAGTTACCACACACTAAGTTGACTGTGCCTTTAAACAGCTTGGAAAATTCCAGAAAATGATGTCATGGCTTTAGAAGCTTCTGATAGGCTAATTGCCATCATTTGAGTCAATTGGAGGTGTACCTGTGGATGTATTTCAAAGCCTACCTTCAAACGCAGTGCCTCTTCGCTTGACATCATGGGAAAATCAAAAGAAATCAGCTAAGACCTTTGTCCTTTGTCTTAATTGTAGACATCCACACATCTGTTTCATCCTTGGGAGCAATTTCCAAATGCCTGAAAGTACCACATTCATCTGTACAAACAATAGTATGCAAGTTTAAACACCCTGGGACCATGCAGCCGTCATACTTCTCAGGAAGGAGACGCATACTGTCTCCTAGAGATGAACGAACTTTGGTGCGAAAAGTGCAAATCAATCCCAGAACAACAGCAAAGGACCCTGTGAAGATGCTGGAGGAAACAGGTACAAAGGTATCAATATCCACAGTAAAACGAGTCCCATATCGACATAACCTGAAAGGCCGCTCAGCAAGGAAGAAGCCACTCCTCCAAAACCGCCATAAAAAAGCCAGAGTACGGTTTACAACTGCACATGGGGACAAAGATCATACTTTTTGGAGAAATGTCCTTTGGTCTGATGAAACAAAAATAGAACTGTTTGGCCATAATGACCATCGTTATGTTTGGAGGAAAAAGGGGGAGCTTGCAAGCCGAAGAACACCATCCCAACCGTGAAGCACGGGGGTAGCAGCATCATGTTGTGGGGGTGCTTTGCTGCAGAAGGGACTGGTGCACTTCACAAAATAGTTGGCATCATGAGGGAGGAAAATTATGTGGATATATTGAAGCAGCATCTCAAGACATCAGTCAGGAAGTTGAAGCTTGGTCACAAGTGCGTCTTCCAAATGGACAATTCCCCAAGCATATTTCCAAAGTTGTGGCAAAATGGCTTAAGGGCAACAAAGTTAAGGTATTGGAGTGGCCATCACAAAGCCCTGACCTCAATCCTGTAGAAAATGTGTGGGCAGAACTGCTAAAGCTTGTGAGATCAAGGAGGCCTACAAACCTGACTCTGTTATACCAGCTCTGTCAGGAGGAATGGGAAGCTTGTGGAAGGCAACCCGAAACATTTGACCCAAGTTAAACAATTTTAAAGACAATGCAACCAATTACTAATTGAGTGTATGTAAACTTCTGACCCACTGGGAATGTGATGAAAGAAATAAAAGCTGAAATAAATAATTCTCTCTACTATTATTCTGATATTTCACATTCTTAAAATAAAGTGGTGATTCTAACTGACCTAAAACAGGGAATTGTTATTCAGATTAAACGTCAGGAATTGTGAAAACTGTGTTTAAATGTAATTGGCTAAGTCGTATGTAAACTTCCGACTTCAACTGTATATGATTGTTCTATAACACGCTAAACCACCGTCTTGTTCTAAGGTTTCTGTGTACTTTGAAAAATATGTTCCACAACAAACTCAACCCCATTGAAAGAACATGTCATTATCTACAATCATCTCGCCTAATACTTTGAAATATTTTTCTAAAGTAAAGAATCACTGCTTATGCAACCTTTTCATATAAATAACATGCCTACAACTAAATGCCAAAATTGCAATCCTCCAAGCTAGTACTATCTCCTTTGCAACATCAAAATACCTAAATATCAGGCCTCCTGTTGTTACGACTCTCCAATCGACTTTATAGCTCTAAGTGTGGACTATAAAATAAAGGGTGTTCTATTGAGAAAGGTGAATTAAGACTATTAAGTCTCATTAGTGGCTGTGATTTGGTCGGCATGGGCCTGTGTGCTGTGTTCCTTGATATTCCGCATGCTACGGAGATAGTGCCGACTGGGCTTAGAGTGATCATTACAATGAAGAGCAAATGTATTTTCTTTGTCAGACGCGCCCCAGAGTCAGTGCCTTTCCATGAATTCTTAATTTCTTAAAGGGATACTTCTGGATTCTGGCACTAGCATGCTAGCAGATACCCACAGACTTTCAGTCATTGCGCTAATGACTGGAAAATACCTCTAACTTCCTTCATACTGGACACAGAGTCATAAGAATGGTATCCACTAGTTCCTCTGACTCTGGGGAAGTATATAAAGGGCCTCGTTATCAAAATCCCAAAGAAGCCCTTTAAATTGATGGAGATGGGTAGAACAATTCTTCTGATGCATTGTTTGCAACAAGCTTTGTTTATGCAATGGATGCACTCCGCGAAGCGTGATTCCAATGTTGTAGCTACACCGGGATGTCAGGAGGGGAGGAGAGAAAGTCATATATTGTGAGAAAAAAACATCAATTTGGAATAGATCAATGCCAAAGAAGATGTATAACTTTTAAATGAGCAGCCATTTTTATTCATGACAACAGCGAGTACACAACAACAACACAACTAACGCTTGGTATTGCCTTGTTCACCACCCAAGAAGCCTAGTATCCTACAGCTTATTAATGCCCTTTGTTTCCTTTTCAATGACTTCTTAGAAACAGCAAAGAATCGCACTCGTCTTGCTGTAGCTATAGTACAATGTCTGACTATTTCTGCACCTCTGACTATCTCTCCTCCTGCTCCGCTCCTAAATTATCTTGACTATAAATAGAAGAAACCCAGGAAAGCATGCAGGTTAATAAAGCTGTCAAAGCATCACAATCACATTGAAGAATGACAGCTATGGCAACGTGTCTATGTATCCATTCAGGCTAATGTATCATTCCAAGGAAAGGCCTCATTATCAGGGAAGAAATACAAGGGGGAATAAGTGTAGGCATGCTCTCGGATAGCTTTCAGGTCAGGGGTAATTCGGTCGTGCAGAGGCTCAAAGACAGCTCAGTTAGGACATTGAGGTACTTCTCACTCCTCAAGATCAACGCCTTCTTCAGTGACTTTGCTCCCAGGGCTCTCTCTCTCAACCAATTGGACGGTTTGCAGACTGCAGTGAATTAGAACTGGCACCTTGCCTTCAGAGCTTAAAGGGTTGCAGTCTGTAATTGAGAGTGGGTGGGTGTTCTTCTGTGGAGTAAAGGTAGCTGGTAGCTTTGTGATGTCTGATGTGTTGGATATGCTGTCAATTACGTGATTGATTCATTCAGTGTCACCTGCTGCTATGTTAAGAAATAAAATGTTGGCATGTTGTATTATACTTTGATTATCTTAACAATTTCAGAAATTGCAGACAACTCCCTGGTTGAAAAGACAGAAGAATACTTTATTAGTGTGTGCGTCATACTCTACTCTCAGGAATTGCCTACAACACTATTAGGGTCTCGTATTAGTCATCTACTGAACAACAAAAACCAAACAAGTTATCCTGACCACAACCTTATTACTAACAGGAGGAGTTGCTGAAAGTACAATGCACCAGTGGAGTATAAAAGGCTCTGCAGTCACGTACACAAAATGGCATTGTCACCTCGTACTAATGATACAATGATGATCATCATTAACATTTAAAAGGTGACCCGTTGTCTTAGCACAAGCTCCTTTACATTTACATTTAAGTCATTTAGCAGACGCTCTTCTCCAGAGCGACTTACAAATTGGTGCATTCACCTTATGATATCCAGTGGAACAACCACTTTACAATAGTGCATCTAAATCTTTTAAGGGGGGGGGGGGGGGGGGGGGGGTAGAAGGATTACTTTATCCTATCCTAGGTATTCCTTAAAGAGGTGGGGTTTCAGGTGTCTCCGGAAGGTGGTGATTGACTCCGCTGACCTGGCGTCGTGAGGGAGTTTGTTCCACCATTGGGGTGCCAGAGCAGCGAACAGTTTTGACTGGGCTGAGCGGGAACTGTACTTCCTCAGAGGTAGGGAGGCGAGCAGGCCAGAGGTGGATGAACGCAGTGCCCTTGTTTGGGTGTAGGGCCTGATCAGAGCCTGAAGGTACGGAGGTGCCGTTCCCCTCACAGCTCCGTAGGCAAGCACCATGGTCTTGTAGCGGATGCGAGCTTCAACTGGAAGCCAGTGGAGAGAGCGGAGGAGCGGGGTGACGTGAGAGAACTTGGGAAGGTTGAACACCAGACGGGCTGCGGCGTTCTGGATGAGTTGTAGGGGTTTAATGGCACAGGCAGGGAGCCCAGCCAACAGCGAGTTGCAGTAATCCAGACGGGAGATGACAAGTGCCTGGATTAGGACCTGCGCCGCTTCCTGTGTGAGGCAGGGTCGTACTCTGCGAATGTTGTAGAGCATGAACCTACAGGAACGGGTCACCGCCTTGATGTTAGTTGAGAACGACAGGGTGTTGTCCAGGATCACGCCAAGGTTCTTAGCACTCTGGGAGGAGGACACAATGGAGTTGTCAACCGTGATGGCGAGATCATGGAACGGGCAGTCCTTCCCCGGGAGGAAGAGCAGCTCCGTCTTGCCGAGGTTCAGCTTGAGGTGGTGATCCGTCATCCACACTGATATGTCTGCCAGACATGCAGAGATGTGATTCGCCACCTGGTTATCAGAAGGGGGAAAGGAGAAGATTAATTGTGTGTCGTCTGCATAGCAATGATAGGAGAGACCATGTGAGGATATGACAGAGCCAAGTGACTTGGTGTATAGCGAGAATAGGAGAGGGCCTAGAACAGAGCCCTGGGGGACACCAGTGGTGAGAGCACGTGGTGCGGAGACAGATTCTCGCCACGCCACCTGGTAGGAGCGACCTGTCAGGTAGGACGCAATCCAAGCGTGGGCCGCGCCGGAGATGCCCAACTCGGAGAGGGTGGAGAGGAGGATCTGATGGTTCACAGTATCAAAGGCAGCCGATAGGTCTAGAAGGATGAGAGCAGAGGAGAGAGAGTTAGCTTTAGCAGTGCAGAGCGCCTCCGTGACACAGAGAAGAGCAGTCTCAGTTGAATGACTAGTCTTGAAACCTGACTGATTTGGATCAAGAAGGTCATTCTGAGAGAGATAGCAGGAGAGCTGGCCAAGGACGGCACGTTCAAGAGTTTTGGAGAGAAAAGAAAGAAGGGATACTGGTCTGTAGTTGTTGACATCGGAGGGATCGAGTGTAGGTTTTTTCAGAAGGGGTGCAACTCTCGCTCTCTTGAAGACGGAAGGGACGTAGCCAGCGGTCAAGGATGAGTTGATGAGCGAGGTGAGGTAAGGGAGAAGGTCTCCGGAAATGGTCTGGAGAAGAGAGGAGGGGATAGGGTCAAGCGGGCGGAGGGGATAGGGTCAAGCGGGCAGGTTGTTGGGCGGCCGGCCGTCACAAGACGCGAGATTTCATCTGGAGAGAGAGGGGAGAAAGAGGTCAAAGCACAGGGTAGGGCAGTGTGAGCAGAACCAGCGGTGTCGTTTGACTTAGCAAACGAGGATCGGATGTCGTCGACCTTCTTTTCAAAATGGTTGACGAAGTCATCCGCAGAGAGGGAGGAGGGGGGGGAGGGGGAGGAGGATTCAGGAGGGAGGAGAAGGTGGCAAAGAGCTTCCTAGGGTTAGAGGCAGATGCTTGGAATTTAGAGTGGTAGAAAGTGGCTTTAGCAGCAGAGACAGAAGAGGAAAATGTAGAGAGGAGGGAGTGAAAGGATGCCAGGTCCGCAGGGAGGCGAGTTTTCCTCCATTTCCGCTCGGCTGCCCGGAGCCCTGTTCTGTGAGCTCGCAATGAGTCGTCAAGCCACGGAGCAGGAGGGGAGGACCGAGCCGGCCTGGAGGATAGGGGACATAGAGAGTCAAAGGATGCAGAAAGGGAGGAGAGGAGGGTTGAGGAGGCAGAATCAGGAGATAGGTTGGAGAAGGTTTGAGCAGAGGGAAGAGATGATAGGATGGAAGAGGAGAGAGTAGCGGGGGAGAGAGAGCGAAGGTTGGGACGGCGCGATACCATCCGAGTAGGGGCAGAGTGGGAAGTGTTGGATGAGAGCGAGAGGGAAAAGGATACAAGGTAGTGGTCGGAGACTTGGAGGGGAGTTGCAATGAGATTAGTGGAAGAACAGCATCAGGTAAAGATGAGGTCAAGCGTATTGCCTGCCTTGTGAGTAGGGGGGGAAGGTGAGAGGGTGAGGTCAAAAGAGGAGAGGAGTGGAAAGAAGGAGGCAGAGTGGAATGAGTCAAAGGTAGACGTGGGGAGGTTAAAGTCACCCAGAACTGTGAGAGGTGAGCCATCCTCAGGAAAGGAACTTATCAAGGCGTCAAGCTCATTGATGAACTCTCCAAGGGAACCTGGAGGGCGATAAATGATAAGGATGTTAAGCTTGAAAGGGCTGGTAACTGTGACAGCATGGAATTCAAAGGAGGCGATAGACAGATGGGTCAGGGGAGAAAGAGAGAATGTCCACTTGGGAGAGATGAGGATCCCAGTGCCACCACCCCGCTGACCAGAAGCTCTCGGGGTGTGCGAGAACACGTGGGCCGACGAGGAGAGAGCAGTAGGAGTAGCAGTGTTATCTGTGGTAATCCATGTTTCCGTCAGTGCCAAGAAGTCGAGGGACTGGAGGGAAGCATAGGCTGAGATGAACTCTGCCTTGTTGGCCGCAGATCGGCAGTTCCAGAGGCTGCCGGAGACCTGGAACTCCACGTGGGTCGTGCGCGCTGGGACCACCAGGTTAGAGTGGCAGCGGCCACGCGGTGTGAAGCGTTTGTATGGTCTGTGCAGAGAGGAGAGAACAGGGATAGACAGACACATAGTTGACAGGCTACAGAAGAGGCTACGCTAATGCAAAGGAGATTGGAATGACAAGTGGACTACACGTCTCGAATGTTCAGAAAGTTAAGCTTACGTTGCAAAAATCTTATTGACTAAAATGATTAAAATGATACAGTACTGCTGGCTGGTGAAGTAGGCTAGCTAGCAGTGGCTGCGTTGTTGACTTTGTTTGAAAGTGTAGCTGGCTAGGTAACCTCGATAACTGGCTAGGTAACCTCGATAACCTCGATAATTACTCTAAACTACACAATTATCTTAGTGGATTCCTGTTTGTTTTCTTTCCCATCTTCCTCTTCTGCTCCAGCCTTTACCTCTGTGGGCCTGGAAGGTGAATTTGGTTCTTGCGCCTGCAGACATTTTCAGATGGGCCAATGCAAACAACTGATTTTCCTTTTTTCTGCTCATGTTTTGGTTCAGTTCCCTAGCCTGAAGGTTGGTTTTGTCTGACTGACTTTTCAGATCTAAAAATCGAAATAACTCTAAATACATTGCAGTCTTGTTAAGACAATATCATCTATACATTAGGGACGATTTAGGGAAGATTTGTTGAATTAGAATAAATGGAGGAAAAGAGATGTTTAAATACATAATAGTAATTACTTTTTTTGGAAAGTGTAACACTATAAGGGTCCCTCTTTTAAAATGCATTTTACATGTATCTCACTGTGTTTGACGAAGGAGATGCAAATCCCTATCTGTTGTTGTCAACCGGAATGCCAGAAGTCAAAATAAATGAATGTACATTGAGGGAATTAATTAAACACAAGCACTGGACCATGGAGGAAACATAATGCACGTAGCGCAACTCAGCATTGCAGATATATATTCTCATTTACCCATAAACTGAAACACCCCAGCAATACCCACCAAAATCAATGCTGATTTAAGACGACATATTACTGATAACAGCAAAACTACGTTTCCAATTATTCAATGTTGGAGTGCAGAGTAGAATCTTTGGTGTATTATATATTGGAGTAAGGAAGTGTTGGCTTTTGCCAACATTGCTACTTCATCCTTTGGTCAAATTTAGCAAAATAATAAAAAATACCTCCTATGAATATGTTTACAAGAATCAAACCTTCAATCAGTAAAATATTGCCTTTATATACTGAACAAAAAGATAAACGCAACTTGTAAAGTCCAATGTTTCATGAGCTGAAATAAAAGATCCCAGAAATGTTCCATACGCACAAAAGCGTATTTCGTTCAAATTTTGTGCACACATTTGTTTACATCCCTGTTAGTGAGCATTTCTCATTTTCCAAGACAATCCATCAGAACCGCAGACCACGTGTCACAGTGCAAGCCTACGTCCTCACCATGGTCTTGACCTGACTGCAGTTCGGCATCGTAACCGATTTCAGTGGGCAAATTCTCACCTTCGATGGCCACTGGCACGCTGGAGAAGTGTGCTCTTCAAGGATTAACCCTGGTTTCAACTGTACTGGGCAGACGTCAGACCCCATATATGGGGCCGTGTGGGCGACTGGTTTGCTGGTGTCAACGTTGTGAAAAAATTGCCCCATAGTGGCAACTGGGTTATGTTATAAGATACAGACAACAGTTAGAATTGGATCTTATCGATGGAAATTTGAATGCACATAGATACCGTCCCGAGATCCTGAGGCTCATTGTAGTGCCATTCATCTGATGCCATCCCTTTATGCTTCAGAATGGATCTGTATAAAATTCCTGGAAGCTGAACATTTCCCAGTTCATCCATGGCCTGCATACTCACCAGACATGTAACCCACTGAGCATGTTTGGGATGCTCTTGATCGATGTGTACAACAGCGTGTTCCAGTTCCCGCCAAAATCCAGCAACTTCGCACAGCCATTTAAGAGGAGTGGGACAACATTCCACCGGCCACAATCAACAGCCTGATCAACACTATGCGGAGGAGGCAAATGGCGGTCACAACAGATACTGACTGATTTTCTGAAACACGCCCCACCTTTTGTTTTAAAACTTCTTCGGGATTGGTGTCCCTTCCACGGGATGATTGAGCTAATGTAGGCTAATGTGATTAGCATGAGGTTGTAAGTAACAAAAACATTTCCCAGGACATAGACATATCTGATATTGGCAGAAAGCTTAAATTGTTGTTAATCTAACTGCACTGTCCAATTTACAGTAGCTGTTACAGTGAAAGAATACCATTCTATTGTTTGAGGAGGGTGGACAATTTTGAAAATGAAAAGTTATTAATAAACAAATTAGGCACATTGGGCAGTCTTGATACAACATTTTGAACAGAAATGCAATGGTTCATTGGATCAGTCTAAAACTTTGCACATACACTGATGCCATCTGGTGGCCAAAATCTAAATTGCACCTGGGCTGGAATAATACATTAAGGCCTTTATCTTGCACTTCAAAGATGATGGTACAAAAAATACAAAAGAACGGTTGTTTTTTTCTTTGTATTATCTTTTACCAGATCAATTATGTTATATTCTACTACATTCCTTTCACATTTCCATAAACTTCAAATATTTTTCTTTTAAATGGTACCAAGAATATGTATATCTTTGCTTCAGGGCCTGAGCTACAGGCAGTCAAGATTGGGGTATGTCATTTTAGGTGAAAATTGATAAAAAGGTCCAAATCCTTAAGAGGTTGTATCTGTGACCAACAGATGCATATGTGTATTCCCAGTCATGTGAAATCCATAGTTTAGGGCCTAATTGCACTAGTGTCGAATGATGAAAGATTAGGGGTACAGTTGAAGTCGGAAGTTTACATACACTTAGGTTGGAGTCATTAAAACTCGTTTTTCAACCACTCCACAAATTTCTTGTTGACAAACTATAGTTCTGGCAAGTCGGTTAGGACATCTACTTTGTGCATGACACAAGTCATTCTTCCAACAATTGTTTACAGACATATTATTTAACTTATAATTCACTGTATCACAATTCCAGTGGGTCAGAAGTTTACATACACTAAATTGACTGTGCCTTTAAACAGCTTGGGAAATTCCAGAAAATGATGTCATGGCTTTAGAAGCTTCTGATCGGCTAATTGCCATCATTTGAGTCAATTGGAGGTGTACCTGTGGATGTATTTGAAGGGCTACCTTCAAACTCAGTGCTTCTTTGCTTGACATCCATGGAAAATTCTAAAGAAATCAGCCAAAACCTCAGGAAAGAAATTGTAGACCTCTGCAAGTCTGGTTCATCCTTGGGAGCAATTCCCAAATGCCTGAAGGAACCACGTTCATCTGTACAAACAATAGTACGCAAGTATAAACACCATGGGACCACGCCGCCATACCGCTAAGGAAGGAGACGCGTTCTGTCTCCTAGAGATGAACGTACTTGTGAAGGACCTTGTGAAGATGCTGGAGGAAACAGGTACAAAAGTATATATATATACACAGTAAAACGAGTCCTATATCGGCATAAACTGAAAGGCCGCTCAGCAAGGAAGAAGCTACTGCTCCAAAACTGCCATGTAAAAGCCAGACTATGGTTTGCACATGGGGACAAAGATCATACTTTTTGGAGAAATGTCTTCTGGTCTGATGAAACAAAAATATAACTGTTTGGCCATAATGACCATCGTTATGTTTGTAGGAAAACGGGAGAGCCTTGCAAGCCGAAAAACACCATCCCAACCGTGAAGCACGGGGGTGGCAGCATCATGTTGTGGGGGTGCTTTGCTGCAGGAGGGATTGGTGCACTTCACAAAATAGATGACATCATGAGGGAGGAAAATAATGTGAATATATTGAAGCAACATCTCCAGACATCAGTCAGGAAGTTAAAGCTTGGTCACAAATGGTCTTCCAAATGGACAATGACCCCAAGCATACTTCCAAAGTTGTGGCAAAATGGCTTAAGGACAACAAAGTCAAGGTATTGGAGTGGTCATTACAAAGCCTTGATATCAATCCTATAGAACATTTGTGGGCAGAACTGAAAAACCTTTTGAGAGCAAGGAGGCCTACAAAACTTGACTCAGTTACACCAGCTCTGTCAGGAGGAATGGGCCAAAATTCACCCAACTTATTGTGGGAAGCTTGTGGAAGGCTACCCGAAACGTTTGACACAAGTTAAACAATATACAGGCAACGCTACCAAATACTAATTGAGTGTATTTAAACTCCTGACCCACTGGGATGAAAGAAAAAAAAAACTGAAATAAATCATTCTCTCTACTAATATTGTGACATTTCACATTCTTAAAATAAAGTGGTGATCCTAACTGACCTAAGACAGCAGTTCTCTCTCTCTCTCTCTCTCTCTCTCTCTCTCTCTCTCTCTCTCTCTCTCTCTCTCTCTCTCTCTCTCTCTCTCTCTCTCTCTCTCTCTCTCTCTCTCTCTCTCTCTCTCTCTCTCTCTCTCTCTCTCTCTCTCTCTCTCTCTCTCTCTCTCTCTCTCCTCTCTCTCTCTCTCTCTCTCTCTCTCTCTCTCTCTCTCTCTCTCTCTCTCTCTCTCTCTCTCTCTCTCTCTCTCTCTCTCTCTCTCTCTCTCTCTCTCTCTCTCTCTCTCTCTCTCACTCACTACACACATATATAATACACCACACTCTCTCCAGATCAATTCTCCTGAATTAATGGCCCGAGGCCTTCTAGCTGACTCATGGTGTCGCCATATATGGTGAGTTACTGGTGAATTAGGCCAGGCTGCCACTCTGTCAAAAGTAATGATCCACTTTGTCAATCCTAATGTCCACTGCTTGTCATCACAGACACCACCCCGCTCACCGCCGTGTGTGACCCTCCGTACTGTTCATGAATACAAACGAGGTACAGATGTCTCTTAAACAGCAGACAGCTGCATCTCGATGTGTTTGCTTAGCCAGTGAATCTTTACAAATGACCCCTAAGGTGCTGTTTGAGAAAATGGGGAGAAAAATCAATGATTCACCATCGATAAAATCCTGATTGATTCTTGATTTTGTTTTTGTTTTTTAAAACGTTTTAGTTTAGTTAGTTAGTTTAGTTAGTTTTTTTTCTCATCCCTAATAGAAGCTGAGAAAAAATATATATAGGCTATTCGCCTTGAGTGAGTTTGTGAAACAAAGACAGAGAATTTCTTCCATTCTTTCATGCCTGGGCATTTCCATATGTCCCCCATAGCTCCCCTATCCATCCATCACATTTCACTGTGGGCTAGACAGCTGTCCAGGGCTAACGCATACTCACAGTCCAGCAGTCGGTCAAATTGAATGTAATGCCATAATTCCTTAGCAGTCAAGGCGGGCAAACAGATGGTGAAATTCAGTGTGTGTTTTCTTCTTAGCCTTATTCAAGGGTTGAATAGGCTTCTTTATTTAAGTGGGGGTGGGGGATTTGCTGTGTGTGTGTGTAAGTGTGCATTGTATCACGTGTGTGTGTGTGATTGTGTGGCATGTGTTTGTGTGACCTGCCTGTGTGTGTGAGAGAGCGAGAGAGAGAGAGAGACTGAGTGAGTGAGAGGGAGAGAGAGAGAGGGGGAGAGAAAGAGGGCAAGAGTGTGAAAGAGGCACAGCCATGTTGATACAACATGTTAAGATTAATTAAAGGATCTTGCTCTGGCTCTTGTATCACCAAGGAGCCCCTCCACAGTAAACTGTTGACTCACTTCTGGATAATGACATGTGCTTACTCAACCCAGTCCCATTTGCCCTTTAAGGACATTGCTGTATGAACAAAATAGCAAACAGCCCTCTTCTGTTGCCTTGACACTTAAAGTAAACAGTGTAAAATGTCTGCTAAACACTACAACTAAATAACGTATTAGAGTTTGGTATAAAATGTCTGCTAAACACTACAACTAAATAACATATTAGAGTTTGGTATAAAATGTCTGCTAAACACTACAACTAAATAACATATTAGAGTTTGGTATAAAATGTCTGCTAAACACTACAACTAAATAACATATTAGAGTTTGGTATAAAATGTCTGCTAAACACTACAACTAAATAACATATTAGAGTTTGGTATAAAATGTCTGCTAAACACTACAACTAAATAACATATTAGAGTATGGTATAAAATGTCTGCCTAACACTACAGATCAAAGCACAGCAGACAAGGAAAAACTCATGACCCGAATCATGGTATAGCATATAGATATCAGCTGTTATTGGTTTTAACTCAATGGAATCGATTGTGGCAAGGGGTGAATAGCCTCCGCTAGCCAAGTGACTGACAGTGGAGTACAATTCCCAGGAGCACAATTCCAAGACTTCCTTTTTCCTTCCATCCCTCCTCATCCACCATCCCCTCTCTACCTGCCTGCTTCTATAAAAGTCCACCAACGTTACTTAAAAAGACAGAGGTCCTCAGGAAAACACATTTTCAATGGCGTGGTAAAACTCAAAGCTACATGCCATTTCATGGCTTTTCAGATTGTGTGTGCGTCTTTGTGGGTGTGTACGAGCGAGTGTTTGGTTTATGGCTTCTCTGATTGGGTTGGATTTGAATGAGGCCCATTGTTTTGTCACACGGGGGTTTGCCATGGTCCCCTCCTCATGAAGATTGTCATGTTAACCCACTCAGTGAGGGAATACACGATTGCACTTTATTTAATGTATGGTGGCAGCTCTCCAACAATGTCCTTTTTATATTACGGTGAGCTGTGAGCTCTGCCACCGTAGCCACCACTCCAATCTCTTTCTATTATGGCTTCCCTCCTCCCTGCCTCGTACCGACTCTCATCCCCATCATTACACTGTGATGAACTTCTGATGACGATCATCCTTTCAGAGAGACCAGTGGGAGTCATTTTCTGTCACTGAGGATTTGAGAGGACTGATGAATACAAATGTGGCCGAAATTATACAGTATAAAATGCTCCAACTGAACAGAGTAATGAGGAGAGAGGTTTTTCTGCCATTCCTCTTTGCCTGCACACCTCAAATGTAGTGTGGCCATTCACATTCAATTCCTAAATAATCAAGATATGTTCTCCCATGAGTTTTTAAGGGTACACTCTGTCCATTTATATAGTAGCTTTTGCTCATAGGCTTTATTAAAACAAGAATCACGTTGATCTCTATTACAGTACCTTGAACATTACTTTAAATACATTATCATACAGGACACACAGCCAACATTATCCATATAGGAAAGGAAATGGTCCTGTGTAATGAATGTGACACATAGATAAATAGGCTACACATGAATTTGAAATTTTGACAAGGACAGACAAATTCAGATTTATTTGGTTTCAGCTCATGTGTGAATCTACTTTAGAATGGTGCTGTGCAGACACAATTGAATTCCTCATCATTACTACCCTGTTCATCATGCAAAGGCACAATACAAAGAGACAGCAAGTCGGGACAATGAATATAGATTAAATCAGAAATATTTGCACAACTAATTACCTCCACATGGCTTTCCGGTAAACAAAACGACAAGCTCCCGCAATATCACACACCATAATGATTTAATTCACAACCAATTTAATGAAAATGGTTTTAGAAACCAGTGACAAATGATTGATATTTCAAATGGTTGTATTTTAAATAGATAGGAAGGAAAATAATTGTACACAGAAGAAATGTTGTAGCCTACCAATCAAGCCAAGAAATAATTTGTTGAAATGTGACGTGGGTAAAGTTCACAGGAGTTTTTCTTTTTAGGACTTTTAGAAGTATTATTAGTGCACCTAAACACTTATACCTACCTGAGGTAAAACAACAATCATTAAGTACCTCCGAGGGCACAGACAGAGCTGGTGATGTATTCCTAATAATGTTTTATTAATACAGACGTCTGTCTGAGGGGGAAAAGTTGCCTTTTCTCACCGCCACACTTCCATTTGAAGATATCAATCATTCTAACTCTCTCTCTAATGACACCTCATCAAGCCTGACGGGCTACAAGCTCCTACCAGCTTCTAGGCTGAACTTTAGTCTGAAAGTGAAATTCAGATCAGAAGCTGCTGATG
The DNA here is from genome assembly GCF_016432855.1 of Salvelinus namaycush. Taxonomy (NCBI): domain Eukaryota; kingdom Metazoa; phylum Chordata; class Actinopteri; order Salmoniformes; family Salmonidae; genus Salvelinus; species Salvelinus namaycush. The sequence goes on from NC_052345.1 coordinate 11,201,191, forward strand.
GAAAGTGAAAGGCAGTACAGTTACAGTGATTAAGGACATGTAACATGTTGCTAGAAATAATATCTGATTGGCATTCTTATTAACCTTGAATGTCAACCGTGTTGTTTTGTGAGGTGTTCTGAGGTACTTAGCTATGAATATGTTCCTTAATGAAACATCAGTCTTAATACAGTCTCAAGAGAATAGACTGAACGTTTTATATAGTCTTATTAACAATGAGTCCCAATCGTGTTGTTTTCAGAGTTATAAACTATTAACATGTTCTCAAATCCCTACCAGAGAGGGGATGGATGACCTTATGTTCATCCAAGTATATGTTATCACATGACGACAGTTACCAGCTACAGAACATGGATTTATAATGACTATATACAGGATAAAATACAACCCCCCCCATTTTTAGATTCCTAGTCCCAGTAAAATTCCACAGTTCCCATGATGCTCAGGCAATTGACATTTTTCTGAGATTCCATTATGTAGAGACTAGCAAAACTCCATGGTAACGGAACCATCCTGGTCATTTATATTATTTTTAACACCCTGCCTACACCGATACCACCAGCATGACACAAAAGGGGAATTCAGACAAATCCAATCTGGCAACCTTCCCCTAGTCTGGTTCCTTCTGCTGGACAAGAGGCTAAGAAAACAGACCACTGACCAGGGCCACAAACCTTGACCGCTCTCGCCACAGTGGACAGTTGATGGGGAGAGTTCGGGACTATATGGGGAAAGAGGTTGTGAACCCATCCTCAAGTACTAAATGGTTCTTTCCAACTCCATTCTGCAGCTAAAACAGTGCCGTGAGCAAAGAGAAAGAGAGAGTCAGAGATGACACCATTAACAACATAACAAGCTCCAGTGCCTCTCGGTAAAACGAAGGAAATCATGAAGATGTGTTTTTATATTACTTATTTCTTCACTTCCTTTGCTTCTAACCTTGGGGTCACAATCCATCATCATTCCTGCCTCGGCTCAGGTTTTCACTCATGTTATTAATGTTCATATGGTGTCCCCAACAAAATACTTCTTCTCATCCTCCTCCATCTGCCTTTTCTCTCTCTCTCTCTCTTCCCCATGTACTTTTGGCCTGTGATAATAAAAGAGCCACCTGGAAGACGAATGGCCTCTTTATTAAATTGAAAGTTAAAGGGAAACTCCATCACTTTTCAGCTTCTTTTTCATTATCTACCGCACAATACCAGCGTCAACATATGTGAAAAAAGCGCATTTCTAAGTTTTGTAGAAAATAATATACAGTTAAAAAGTTTTACCCGATGACATCATCAAAGTTGAAACAATTTTTTTTTTTTTTTAAGTGATTTGCCGTGAAGTGCGGAGCAAAAAAATACTCGCCCTTGGGCTAGAAATTTGTTGCAGGTTTAGAAAATCACAGGTTTTTAACACATACGGTATGGTCCCGTGTGGCTCAGTTGGTAGAGCATGGCGCTTGCAACGCCAGGGTTGTGGGTTCAATTCCCACGGGGGGACCAGGGTTCAATTCCCACGGGGGGACCAGGATGAATATGTATGAACTTTCCAATTTGTAAGTCGCTCTGGATAAGAGCGTCTGCTAAATGACTTAAATGTAAATGTAGACACTGGTTTGGTGTTGGACATGATGAATATGAGGTTGAGAAGTGGAGTAATTGCATTTTAACAAATGGAGGTTAATAAATATGACACAAAAAAGGAACATTATCAAGATGAATCTGCATGAGAGGCAGAGCATAAGGCCATATTCAACCTAGCTACACAGACAGGCAGTCAGTTAAGAGAAATACATTATCTCTGTGAATTATTAATAAGATTGTTCTGTGGGAAGAGAAACTGTTTATTCGCTCATATTCCCACAGATAAGGAAGAGATTGTAAATAGAGGAGGCATAGGCGTGTGTATGGGTGTTTGTGTCTATGTGTGTGTGTGTGTGTGTGTGTGTGTGTGTGTGTGTGTGTGTGTGCACGCACGCACGTGTGTAGGTGTCTGTGTCTAGGCCACAAAGGAGTTATAAACTAGGGCAGAGAATGGCAATGCATCAGTGCACCTGTACAACATCACACATCAAACTGGAAATGACTTTCCCTCCCTTGATCTCCAAATACAGAATTATTGGTAAAAAAATATTATTTGCATGTGTTTGGTGTGTTATGAATAATTTAAAACCTCTTAACGACTATCAATTAACGACTACTCCAAATACTTACGAAAGTCTAATAATTTTGAATTGAAATAACCAACGGGGGTAAGGGACTGTTAGATACTTAAGAGCCTGCAGCAAAATCACCTTCAGTCATTACTCCTTGATATTATCTCATTTTACGAACAAGGACGGAGTCATCGAGGTATTTGGAAAACCACTTTGTGTGTCTACTTAGTGTGTATCCTCATCTGACGTCCATACGTCACAGACTAGCACCATTTCACAAAGAGACTGTCTGGGACTCTCCTCTATCATCATGCATTCTTAACCAGGGTCCAACGAGGATCAGTCAAGATACAGTAATCTGCCACCGTTTTTTAAATAAATGTTATACTGGTTTTTTTTACTTCTTCAAAGCAAAATCTGTTGTACTGTAGATGCCTGGTTGGATTCCAATTACAAAGTGTGATGATGCGTGATGTAATTATTTGAATAATTAGGGTTTCGTAATGACAGATGTGGTGATGAGGATGGAGTTTGTTTAGTTATTTAAATGTCCATTACATCACAACACTAAGGGTGTATTATGCAGTATGAAGGATAGATTATTCTCTTTTTGATGTGGATCAGAGATTTATGTCAAATGGCATTACCCATAAAACCTGCAAAACAGCCATTCAATCTCCCATGATCGCCTAATTTAAATGTCACTGGTTTTCTAGTCTGGAAACAAAGCAAAAAAAAGCTACACTGAAAAACACATTGTTGTGTACATTTAACCAGATGGGGAAATAGATGAAAAGCAATGAAAAATAATCCTTGAAAACACCTTATGAGACCTTTCTGAGACACTTGCTTCTCTTTAGCTTCAAAGTAGAAGAAACAAAGAAAAACCCAGATAAAATCCAAACAGTTTTGTTAAATGACTTTTGTGTTAAAGTCAAATGAAGGAGAAAGACACAATCCCTCTCATGTACCTCATTACTGGGATCTGGAGCATTCTTTACCCTATTTAGCTAGACCCATCATCTGTCAAACACCTGCTTTCCATGTCTGCGAGACAGAGACAGAAAGACAGGAGCACCTTAAGAGGTCAAGTGCAACCAGTCGGTGTGACTGCGAGTCTGCGACACGTCCAAAGCAGCTGACATCAATAGGAATATGTTGCATCACAATGAGTGTGATCGCAACCTGAGACAACCTTGCTGGTTTTTGTAGAATTCAGAAGTTCACAACTATGTTTTGATGTCAGCAACAAAAGTGTGATGAAGGCTGCAGGTATTTCAATGAGATTGAAAAGTAACTTCTAGGTTCTGTTGTCACTAAAACACATTCAACACTGTGATTTACATCTACACAGTGACTGACTTTCACAGAATAAAACATATTGGGGTTGCTTTTTATTCCTTTTTACCTGATCTGAAATCTCAGAGGAATTAATTAGTGTCCGTTGTTAGTCGGGGTATAATTGTCACTCAAGCTAACACCTGTCCCACAGGAGGTTTAAGGGATATGATCCGCTCTGTCATTTAGTCAATTGCATTGATCATTCTCTCATCTCAATGTGGACCTTGATGGTGCTATCACACCTCAGTGCAACCTCCCTAACTTTGCATCAGTGCCTGTTTAAAAGGAAAATGTGTAATGAATGTCATTTTAAGATTGTGAAGATTATGACCAATAATATAATATGCCCCGATAGTAATGTTAACTTGAACAAATACAATGTCTTTATGACCATTTGATGACCAGTTCATTTTCTAAAAAGTATGTCTACTTGTGCAGAATATTTTGCTGGTAGGAACAAGGGGGCGATTTGTCTGGAGAGTAAATGATATTCTCACCCCTGTGGCTCTCCCTTGTTCTACCAAGCAAGATTCCTCCCAGTTCATCTCCTCACTGACTAGGCCTATAAACAATGAAGAATTCAACAGACATCTCTCCCCCTTCTAGAGGGAAAAGGTTGAACTTAGCCATGAACGACATTGTTAGTACTTCGTGCTTCAACAATTTGGTAACTGTCTCTGTTTTGGCAACCTAGCAGAAGAAGGGGTGAGAAAATGTTGTCCATCTTACAGGACTGTGTTCTTTGTATTATTTAGTTTCCCAGTCTACTGCTATATGAGTTAAATGTGACTGAAAGTGATAGGAAATGGGGGCATGGAGCAGTTCCAGGGCTACAACAGGGATCCAATGCCACAACAGGGATCCAATGGCTCACCCTGGGTGACTTGATCTCACGTTCAACCACCGCAAAATTAAATGTGGCTTGAATGTCAGCATGACAATATGAACTCACTGTGTGAACATGCAGACTAAATGCAACAAACGACTGACAGGGCTCATTTACAAATGCTCCATAATTTCTTCACATATTCACTGCGCGTATATTACCACAGCAAATCCCCACACGAGAAGTCACCAACTGTCTGGAACTGTGGCAAAATAGGTCCTACTCACGACTGTGTGTGAAACATTAATATAATTAATGTTTTCATCCCTTTGTTGTTGCTGTGGAAGCACTCTGGGGATCGCTCAATGGAGCTTTTCTACTGCTACTTTTAGTGCTTTGTAAAAAGAGACCATTTTGCACTGCGTGGTCTTACATGCAGAGTCATGAAATCTCAGTGATTTAATTGCCATTCATCACTTTAATACTGGGGGGGGGGGGGTATCCAAGAGTGAGATGGACCCCTAATGTCCTTCAACATATAGGGGTGTGCAGTACAATCATTTTACCGTTCCTTTTGAAAACCGCCATAAATGACTATTTTTGGTCTTTGCTCTCAATTTCTCACTGTGGTGCAGATCTCTGAACCTGCCAGTAGGCTATATGCATGCCTCCTCTCCACTCTTTCAATGGCATTCACTTCCTCTGGCCACCTGGAGAGTATCACTCTGCTCATTACCCTCAGTGCACCGTTGTACCCCTGGGCTCTGCTCTCAGCCCTCTGTTTTTTCTCACTCGACGCCCACTCACTGGTCCATCTCGCTGCCTTTCCCAGTTGCCTCCTATCGCTCCTATGCAGATGATACTTATGTACTTCTTCAACATGTTTTTCACATGTTTCCGCTCTTTGTTTTTTCCCCTTGTCCTTCTATCATGCTGGTCACAGACTCTCCTCCTGTTCGTCTCTGCCAACCACCTGAGGGTGTCCTCCACCTCCTTGCTGTCCTCTCTCTCACATTTAACCACATTTACATCCTCTCTGAGTAGTTTCTCCCTTCCCCTCTACTCCTTAGTCAATTTCAAAGAGTGAATCTTGTGTTAATGCTTTAAATATCACAAAATAATATCTCCATCCAGAGTTGAAAATGATCTTAAACCCACTCTATAATTCTCCAGTCCTACACTCTGATATGAAAAACACACAATACAGATTCTTGGAAGTCTCTTTACAAGCTCAGACACATTTGAGGTTCTTGAGACGCGTCTTGCCAACATACAGTATATGTTTGTTTTAATGATCAGAATGATTCAGAGAAAGATAAACTCAATTCATACAATTTAGACTTTGGAGACAACATCGAGACAACATCAAGGGTGGGGTTAGCTTGCATGTCTATGGTCTTACACAGCCTTACACTCCCAAGTCAATTCTATAATCCAATCTGATAGTCTGTGAGTAATTCTCTCAGAGAGAGATATGAAACCACCACACAACAACTTTCTGTCACTGGTGGCTTCATGCCCAAACCATGCCAGGAACATGGGGAGAAAGGCTTTGGATGCTCCATGCCTCTGGCAAACTGGGAGGCATGGCATTTTAACACGCATTCCCCTGAAAGGTAATTCATTGGATTTGGGAACAGATGGTGTGAGCCGTTTACCAAGGGGTTGGAAATGAGAAGATCAATGCATTCTGTTTTCCCTGTCATATTGGGAAAAGTGGAATCGACAGAGACATAATGAACTCTAAGTACACAGACGTACACTTTTTCATGTCATTCTCAATATTTCATAAATTGAGAGTTGTGATCATTTTGCATAATCAGAGTTCTTCAGTAAAGAGTCTTCAAGGAAGCCCCTGTAATGCTCTTTACTCATATATTGATCATATTAGCATAGTTATTAAGTTGAGCATTTTGAAGACAACATATCTATCTCGACACATAGATATTAACTGTTTAGCTTCATATCGCTCATGAGTTGTAGTAATTTCACATCACCCTTGTTCTCCAGTAGAGAATCTCAAAGACACTGGATATTTAGTGTAGCTCTAGTAGGACAATTCCGGCTGAACTTCTCAGAGTAAAATGGAGCAGAAACTACAGGACTGCCCGTTTGTGATCCATTTTAATGAAATGACTAAACATTGCCTTCAGCTTGAATGTGAGTAGAGCAGTAATGAATCCATTACGTTCACAAAACTCTGCTGAGATCCAAGGTTCTTCCTCTCAGTGTGTAACAGTACTATACTTTGTGGTTATACAAAGGAGATGAGAGAATGACTCAAAATCTATTGTGAATTAAAATCCATGGGGTTCATATGTTGAAGGCATTCAATGGCTGATATGGTATCATTTATCAATGGTATCATTTATTATTTAAAAAAGGCCTGTTTAATAGAATACATATTAATAAACTGCAATGTACTTTCTTTAACAGCACAATAAGCCTTGGCAAAACATTAACCCATATCTACAAGTTAATTGATTCCTTCAGTACCTTCTCCATCCAAAAGAGCAAGAAAATGTCACATCACATTTTTCTAATGTCAAAACACATTTATTGACTTTGTTGCCTCAAAGTATCCTTCTTCACTTCTAACAACACTCTAGTCCTTTCCAGGCAACAACCTTGAACCCCGGCCCACTCTCTCCCTCTCTATCTGCTCCTATCATATCCTCACCATTGTGATTTAGCTGGTGTTCACACACTTTTGTCATAGCCAATGTGGTCTTCTCTCTGCATCCTCAACAGACTTCTTTTGCTTTTCACACCTCTGTTTCCTGCTCCCACTCTCAGGATCCCCAGCAGACGGGATGCATTCCCGCCGAAACAGGAGATCCAAACAAGTTTCTTCAGTTCTGATTGCCATCACTCCAGCTTTCCTCATCATCCCTCCTTCATCACACACCTCAACACCTCAACCCTTAAATCCTCACATTTTCTCCCAACTTATACAATCTGAACCATCAATAACCGTCGGAGGTGCAATCCAATTTGTTCTCTTCTCTCTCATCTCTCCAACCGTCTCCTCCCTCCCCTGTTCCCTCCATCCCACCACCTGCTCCACTTCCGTCTCCCCTCTCCACTTGTTTTTCACTTTCTGATGATGATTCCTTCTCATCTTTCACTGCAGCAATGACTATGATTCACATTCTTTGGCTCCAGAAATGATCGTTCCTGCACCACTTTGTGCAAATTTTCAACGGACTCTTGCCTGTCAGAGCTTTAACCCTTGACCCTCCGCGGGGTTTTTGATCTGCCACGTATGATTTAGGGAAAACTAGATTTGTTCAACTGATTTGAAAGTTGTCAAAACGACTTGTTGACAACATTTGTCCTTTAGATCAAGTTTGTCAGGATGACATGAGAACCCTCACCATGTGAGTACGGGCCTCCCGTGGATATCTTAAATGTTATTATTTTTCACAAATCAGAGCGATGCAGGGGACTTTATCGCCATGTCTAATTACAGTGCATTGTGGGATTTTATTTCATCCTGAAGGAAAACAGATGGCATCAGAAGTGATGTGTTTACAACTAGATGGCTCATGAACATTGTGTCCTGACCACTTAGGACCACATTCCTAAAAGAGAAAAATCTTCACTCTGTCTACTAATGTTTTTCCCTTCAAAATCTCTTGGGGACTTATTCTAGGTTTGAGGAGAGAAGTAATAGGCTTAGGATGGTAATGTCAACCTTCTCTCAATAATTTAGTTGATGATGAGTTTAAGTCATGTCCTTATTGGTTTCAGAGTTATATTCTAGCTGGACGTCATGTTTTCGATAATCTATATCATTTGGCATCTTGTCATTTGACTCTGTGGGGAAACATATTAAAAGGAACATGTGGACAAATGACTGTGAGGAGATGACTGTCACTGCAATTATCTCATTTTGTAATGGAGTCCATCAACCGCTTGTCAGCGAGGGCATTCATTGGCATATTCTCTATGATGGACAGCCAATCATAACACACTACTCCAGCTCATTGTGATACACTCTGACAGTATCAATACGAGATGTGGTAATGTTGAACACTGCTAATTCTGAGTTTGTAATTGCTAAAATAAACTCTGGACGGTCGACACATGAGATACATAGTAATGAGTAATGAGATAATACTACTAGATGTTTAAAGGCAAGACGGAAGCTGCCTCCAATATGGTGAGCCTTGTGTGCTTATAAACCTCCATTATTAATTAATATAACCCTAGTTTTGAGAACGCATGCATGTATCCGTATAGACTACCATTGCTGTGGGGCTTCCCGCTCTCTCACTCTGTCCTACACCCAGGTTCTGTTATCTCAGGTGGTAAATTCCTGGCGGAGACTCTCTTCCCCTTTTCATGCAGAGAGAGAGACCACAGAGTGAACAAAGGATTTCACGTGGCCGAACTCCTAAATGCCCAAAATGGGAAAATGAAACTATATGTCCACTTGTGAGAGTGTGGGAATGGTCCAAGGACACGTAAGGGACAGTTATGTTGAGTGTGTTTCATTTGGTGACCTCACGAAGGACAGGAAACACACATAGCTATATCTCTGAATGTGTAGATTTCTCAATTATGGTGTTTGCATCTAATTCATGTAGAAAATGAATGAGTAAAGATGAAACTATTTGTGAAATGATGTAATGTGATGTAAACCTTTAATTTTGAGAGAATTCTATTCCCTGTAAAGTTTAACTAGTCAGCGGCCACGCCCCCGTGAGCAAAGACATGAACTGGCGTCATGGAACCGCCTTTCTATTGTTACGAATAAAACCCCCTCCTGAGGAAATCCTCTTCAGACCATGCATACCTCGGTGTAAGCTGAGGTGGCACAGGCTTGAGTACCAAGACTAGAAAACCATACCACGTGGAGCATTGGAAATGGTTAAACTCTGAGACTATCGATCCCTACAAAATAAGAGCAAATCTTAGATACTAATTACTAGTCTGCAACTAGAAATTATGTAAACCTGGGATGCGAATAGCAACAACTGCCGAAACATCTATTCTAAGAACAATGGACGCCTGACGTATCCATTACAACAGATAGTATCAGGAGCCACCGATAGACCTACAACCACTCTCTGATGAACTGAATCTCCAGCAGACGGACTGACGATTCCAACAGAGAAGATCACAACGACATATGGGCGTAAATATATATTGATTGCAATTATCCTGAATGAGTGAGCATTCACGTGCAAAGGATTAGCATTTCAATTAATATAATTATCAACTGTGTGTAATGATCCCTCTTGTCTTTTCCGCTCCTTTCTCAGTCCACACCCCCTTCCCTTTGTCCACCAAGCCGTCATATTGGTTTAGCCCACTCGGGGATCTTCCCTATCATTGTTAGTAACCAATATCTACTGTTTGTTAATTTATGCAATTATGTGAATATTTAGTTAGTTAGTAAATAAATGATTAAGCCAATAGGTGTATTGGATGATTCATAGTTTAGGCTGGGTTCGTGCAGATAACCAACAATTTACGACGTTTGGAATGAGACTGACGTGAGGTAAAGAATAATTCAGATATCAGATATCAGATATTAAAATATAATCTGAAGATTTTCTGTGGTGCCCCGACTTCCTAGTTAATTAAATTTACATGATTAGTTTAATCACAAAATAATAATTACAGAGAATTGATTTGATAAAATAAGTCACCTTCAATGATGCCAAAGACACGACACATGCGTAGACACGTGCAATGTTTGATGCTGGCTTTACTCAGTACGACATTGACACACCCGTTAAAGATCAATTAATATGTGTATTTAATTAATTTACATGGTTGGAAAACCAGCAATTAGCATTACATGGCAATGAACACCGTAACCTGCCTTGTCCCTCATGACGTACTCTTCTGAGATTCCGCAGTACATTAATGCAGTGACTATTATTCTAAACTAAAAGTTCAGCTCTGAAAGTCCTAATCAAGATCTGTGTTGTGTTCAGCTGATTTATTGTTTTGAATTAGCATAACTTGTCAATTTGCACAGAGGGTTGTATTGTAGGTGGTGGAGTACATGACGGTAAATGGTGTAAACTGTCTGAGACCTTACGGTTTCTCGTGCCTCAATCCTCTCTTTGTCACACATAATGTTTTATAATAGAATAAAATGACGGTAATTCAGAGACAAAAATTCTAATTTACAAGCATTCAAGAGAGACAAAGCAATTGCATGACAAGTGACACCCGGGTAAAATGTACAGTCAACCCTTGGACCTAAAAATATCTTGCAAAATATCTTTCACGATCTAAGAATGGAATCAGACAATATATTATGATTACTTAAATGCTTGGCAACAAGACATTTTTGTCACTGGACATTGACACATGGTGACATTAGCACTGCTATGCCTTTTAGGGAGAAGGGGGTATTATCTGAAATGTTACAAAACATTCTCTATGACTGTCTGTGCGAAACATAGACCCATGACACAGGGTACAGAAAAGCGTCATAATAGTTGGCCCTCCTGGATAGTGTGATCTGTGATGCACTTTTTACCCTACTTGTAATAAAGAGAGAGAGAGAGAGAGAGGTCTGCTTGGGACAACAGGGGTCGATCTGTACTGCCAGACGGTCTCTCTCTCTGTAGGGCTCCTTTTCCACAGTCAAATCAAATCAACTGGGTACCAACTGGGCTCCGATCACAAAGGCCCAGCCCTTGATAGCTACTTTCACTTTGGCACAGATTGTCCAGTAAAATACACAACTACATGACTCCTGAAAACAGATTAAGTGAGCGTACCCACTGATCAGGTTTCCGAACTTTGGTAAGTAGTTAAAGGGTAATAACATATTCATTAGCGACAGAAGTACATAGCTACATGAAATGACTTCTAAGAGGGCAAATGCTTCCCCACTAACACTTGAGGAAATGCACCAGACAAACTATATCTCTCCTCAGAACACCCAGTACAGTAAGAAGTTTTGTATAGGTCTCGTTTTACTGTTGATATAGATACTTTTGTCCTTGTTTCCTCCAGCCCTCTTCACAAGGTCTTTTGATGTTGTTCTAGGATTGATTTGCATTTTTCGCACCAATATACATTGCTCTCTAGGAGACAGAACGTGTCTCCTTCCTGAGAAGTATGACGGCTGCATGGTCCCATGGTGTTTATACTTGCGTATTATTGTTTGTACAGATGAGCGTGGTACATTCAGGCATTTGGAAATTGCTCCCAAGGATGAACCAAACTTGTGGAGGTCTGCAAATTGTTTTCTGAGGTCTTAGCTGATTTCTTTTTTTTCCCATGATGTCAAGCAAAGAGGCACTGAGTTTGAAGGTAGGCCTTGAAATACATCCACAGGTACACCTCCAATTGACTCAAATTATGTCAGTTAGTCTATCAGAAGCTTCTAAAGCCATGACATCATTTTCTGGAATTTTCCAAGCTGTTTAAAGGCACAGTCACCTTAGTGTATGTAAACTTCTGACCCACTGGAATTGTGATACAGTGAATTATAAGTGAAATGTCTGTAAACAATTGTTGGAAAAATTACTTGTGTCATGCACAAAGTAGATGTCCTAATCGACTTGCCAAAAATATAGTTTATTAACAAGAAATTTGTGGAGTGTTTGAAGAACGAGTTTTAATGACTAAAACCTAAGTGTATGTAAACTTCCGACTTCAACTGTATCTGGAGACAGAGAAGACAGAGAGCCGTTACATCCAGTCATCAATACACTGCAGGTATTTAAGGCATCCTCAGACCTCTGTGCTTCCTCAGGGGAGGCCACAGCTCCATATCCACCGCATCGATTTTTATTTCAAGCCCTGGCCACAAAAGCTGAAAACATTTCATCTGCTTGATGAAATAATGATTTCCATTTTCCTTAATAACTCCCATAAGAGGGGACCTCACAGGACCATGGGCGACCACTGACATGTTGCGGTTTTTACAGACTGCTAAAATACACAAGTCACAATGGTTGAACTGAAGGACTGAATTGCAAACCCCACAGCAATGGTAGTCTATACGGATACTTTGCTAGCTCAAATTAGTTCAAATCCAATCAAATTGTATTTGTCACATGTGCCCGAATACAACAGGTGTAGACCTTACAGTGAAATGCTTACTTACAAGCCCTTAACCAACAATACAGTTTTAAGCAAAACCTAAAAAAGGAAGAGATAAGAATAACAAATAATTAAAGAGCAACAGTAAATAACAATAGCGGGAATAAATACAGGAGGTACCGGTGCAGAGTTAATGTGTCAATGTGAGGGGGCACCAGTGTCGAGGTAATTGAGGTAATTATGTACATGTATGTAGAGTTGTTAAAGCGGCTATGCATAGATAATAACAGAGAGTAGCAGCAGCGTGGGGGGGGGGGGGACAATGCAAATAGTCTGGGTAGACATTTGATTAGCTGTTCATGAGTCTTATGGCTTGGGGTAGAAGCTGTTTAGAAGCCTCTTGGACCTAGACTTGGCGCTCCGATAATCCTTGCTGTGCGGTAGCAGAGAGAACAGTCTATGACTAGGGTGGCTGGAGTTTTGACCATTTTTAGGGCCTTTCTCTGACACCGCCTGGTATAGAGATCCTGGATGGCAGGAAGCTTGGCCCCAGTGACGTACTGGGCCGTATGCACTACCCTCTGTAGTGTCCTGCGGTCGGACGCTGAGCAGTTGCCTTACCAGGCAGTGATGGAACCGGTCAGGATGCTCTCGATGGTGCAGCTGTAAAACCGTTTGAGGATCTGAGGACCCATGCCAAATCTTTTCAGTCTCCTGAGGGGGAACAGGTTTTGTCGTGCCCTCTTCACGACTGTCTTGGTGTGCTTGGACCATGTTAGTTTGTTGGTGTTGGGGATGCCAAGGAACTTGAAGCTCTCAACCTGCTCCACTACAGCCCCGTCGATGAGAATGGGGAGTGCTCGGTCCTCCTTTTCCTGTAATCCACAATCATCTCCTTTGTCTTGATCACGTTGAGGGATAGGCTATTGTCATTGCACCACACGGTCAGGTCTCTGACCTCCTCCCTATAAGCTGTCTCATCGTTGTCGGTGATGACTGTTGTGTCATCAGCAAACTTAATGATGGTGTTGGAGTTGTGCCTGGCCGTGCAGTCATGAGTTAACAGGGAGTACAAGTGGGGACTGAGCACGCACCCCTGAGGGGCACCCGTGTTGAGGATCAGCGTGGCGGATGTGTTGTTACTTACCACCTGGGGGCGGCCCGTCAGAAAGTCCAGGATCCAGTTGCAGAGGGAGGTGTTTAGTCCCAGGGTCCTTAGCTTACTGATGAGCATTGAGGGCACTATGGTGTTGAACGCTGCGCTGTAGTCAATAAATAGCATTCTCACATAGGTGTTCTTTTTGTCCAGGTGGGAAAAGGCAGTGTAGAGTGCAATAGAGATTGCATCATCTGTGGATCCGTTGGTGCGGTATGCAAATTGGAGTGGGACTAGGATTTCGGGGATAATGGTGTTGATGTGAGCCATGACCTTCCTTTCAAAGCTAAGTGTCGGTTGTCATTTAGGCAGGATACCTTAGTGTTCTTGGCACAGGGACTATGGTGGTCTGCTTGAAACATGTTGGTATTACAGACACAGACAGGGAGAAGTTGAAAATGTCAGTGAAGACACATGCCAGTTGGTCAGTGCAAGCTCGGAGTACATGTCCTGGTAATTCGTCTGGCCCAGCGGCCTTGTGAATGTTGACCTGTTTAAAGGTCTTACTCACATCAGCTGTGGAGAGCACAGTCGTCCGGAACAGCTGATGCTCTCATGCATGTTTCAGTGTTACTTGCCTTGAAGCGAGTATAGAAGTTATTTAGCTCATCTGGTAGGCTTGTGTCACTGGGCAGCTCTCAGCTGTGCTTCCCTTTGTAGTCTGTAATAGTTTGCAAGCCCTGCCACATCCAACGAGCGTTGGAACCGGTGTAGTACGTTTCGATCTTTTTCCTGTATTGACGCTTTGCCTGTTTGATGGTTCATCAGAGGGCATAGCGGGATTTCTTATATCTTCCGGGTTAGAGTCCCGATCCTTGAAAGCGGCAGCTCTACCCTTTAGCTCAGTGCGGATGTTGCCTGTAATCCATGGCTTCAGGTTGGGGTATGCACATACAATCACTGTGAGGACGACATCATCAAAGCACTTATTGATAAAGCCAGTGACTGATGTGGTGTACTCCTCAATGCCATCGGAAGAATCCCGGAACATGTTCCAGTCTGTGCTAGTAAAACAGTCCTGTAGTTTAGCATTTGCTTCATCTGACCACTTTTTTATTGGCCGAGTCACTCGTGCTTCCTGCTTTAATTGTAGCTTGGAAGCAGGAATCAGGAGGATAGAGTTATGGTCAGATTTGCCAAATGGAGGACGAGGAAGAGCTTTATACGCGTCTCTGTGTGTGGAGTAATGGTGGGCTAGAATTTTTTTCCCTATGGTTACACATTTAACACGCTGATAGAAATTAGGTAAAACTGAGTTAAGTTTCCCTGCATTAACCTCTCTGGCCCAGGCGTTCCGCTAGCGGAACTCCTCCCACATTCCACTGAAAAGGCAGAGCGCGAAATTCAAAAAATATTTTTTTGAAATATTTAACTTTCACACATTAACAAGTCCAATACAGCTAATGAAAGGTACACATCTTGTGAATCCAGTCAACATGTCCGATTTTTTTAATGTTTTACAGCGAAAACAGCACGTATATTTATGTTAGCTCACCACCAAATACAAAGAAGGACAGACATTTTTCACAGCACAGGTAGCATGCACAAAGCCAACCTAACTAACCAAGAACCAACCAAACTAACCAAGAAACAACTTCATCAGATGACAGTCTTATAACATGTTACACAATAAATCTATGTTTTGTTCGAAAAATGTGCATATTTGAGGTATAAATCAGTTTTACATTGCAGCTACCATCATAGCTACCGTCAAAAATAGCACCGAAGCAGCCAGATTAATTATAGAGACCAACGTGGAATACCTAAATACTCATCATAAAACATTTCTGAAAAATGCATCGTGTACGGCAAATGAAAGACAAGCATCTTGTAAATCCAGCCAATATTTCAGATTTTTTAAGTGTTTTACAGCGAAAACACAATATAGCATTATATTAGCTTACTACAATAGCCTACCACACTTCCGCATTCATTCATCAAGGCACGTTAGCGATAGCAATAGGCACGTTAGCATTAGCGAATAAACCAGCAAAATATATTAATTTTCACTAACCTTCATAAACCTTCCTCAGATGACAGTCCTATAACATCAGGTTATACATACACTTATGTTTTGTTCGAAAATGTGCATATTTAGAGCTGAAATCAGTGGTTATCCATTATGTTAATGTAGCTTCTTTTTCCCAGAATGTGCGGATATTTCTATTAGACTCTCACCTATTCTGACCAAATAGCTATTCATAAACATTACAAAAAAATACATGTTGTATAGGAAATGATAGATACACTAGTTCTTAATGCAATCGCAGTGTTAGAATTCTAAAAATATCTTCATTACGACATAAGGCTTATGTTATAGCGAGAGAGTGGCCAAAACCTGGGCGCAAAACTACTAGTACACAGTTCGACAGATATATGAAATAACATCATAAATGGGTCCTACTTTTGGTGATCTTCCATCAGAATGTTGGACAAGGGGTCCTTTGTCCAGAACAGTCGTTGTTTGGATTTAGAACATCGTTTTTCCCTCTTGAATTAGCAGGCACACTGGCCAAGTGTCTCGAAGCTCTCCTTTCTGAACAAAGGCACACAACGCAACACGCCTAACGTCCCGAATAAATTTCAAAAATTTAATAAAACTATATTGAAAAAACATACTTTACGATGATATGGTCACATGTATCAAATAAAATCAAAGCCGGAGATAGTAATCGCCTATAACGACAGCTATTCAGATGGCAAATCCAGGACCAACTTCGCGCCTTCCTGAAAACATAAAATGGGTGACACGTCATTCCAAGAGGACGTATTCCATCTCAGACCAAGATAATCACTCCATTTCTTCTCTCACTGCATCTTGACATCCTGGGGAAGGTGTATGACGTGCATGTATACTAATAGCTATCATGCCCATTTATATGCAGGACCCAGAAGAGAGCATCGATTTCAGATTTTCCACTTCCTGGTCAGGAAGTTTGTGCCAAATGAGTTCTGTTTCACTCACAGATATAATTCAAACGGTTTTAGAAACTAGAGAGTGTTTTCTATCCAATAGTAATAATAATATGCATATTGTACGAGCAAGAATTGAGTACGAGGCCGTTTAAATTGGGCACGTTTTTCCCCCAAAGTGACAACAGCGCCCTCTGTCCTCATTTAAAGTTCCCGGCCACTAGGAACGCCGCCTCTGGATGAGCGTTTTCCTGTTTCCTCTCTATCCCCTAATAGCTCTCTAACATGGTCAGATATTAAGTTATCCTCATTGTGAACGAGGGAGACCTTATCTCTGAAACCAATTATTGAGTATTGCTTGAATAGCGTTTTCTAGGGGGGAGATTCACTCTCACACAGCACGCAGACACAGACCCTTTTCAAAAAGTGTAGCAAGGAGCAAGAACAGCGATGCCTTATTTATTATTTTATTTTACCAGGGATGATTTCAAAAAAGGAAATGCCATAACTCTGTACTTGTCTTCTAAGCATCTTATACTTGACGGGAGAAAACGCTCTTGAGATTCTTTACTGGCATCTCGTTTGATAAAAAAATGTATCCTGTGAGAGGAAGAGAATACTCTCTTAAGAATAGAGTGTGTCGAATTCAACATGATATTATAGTAGTGATAACAATAATAAGAATAATAAACAGAATTAGGTGGGTGCTGATATTCGTCCTATTTCACACATGTACAAGTTTGTATTAAAGGGGAGTGGAAACACTTTAGTTTGTATTAATACCCACGTGAATTGGAAATTAGTTTTTTGCATATCCCACTTTCCCTGAGACACCCTCGGAGACTGGGGTCATGCCCGGGTTCTATTAGTTCAGCATGATATTACCTAATAAAGAAGAGGTGCTACAGGAAGGTCAGTATTTTGTCCCGCCTTTCTGAACTGCAACATACAAGTGCAAGGATCTTATTATAGAAAGCATCATTTTCAAGAGCATCATCCTTGAACAACATGATGTTGTCAATATGACCACCACTTCCATTGTTTTATTTAATGTTAACTTCATACCCACTCCATTAGGCCTACATCATATAATACAGAGGGATTGACTATGGGTACAAACTGAATCGGTACTGGGGCCTGAAAGGTATGCGGGCTGAACTGCGTTTGGACTATTTTAGGAAGAGGGAGGAAAATGTAATTAATGAGTCCCCCGTCAGTGGTTATCTATTGATGAAGCACCTGCCTCTGTCTCTTGGTTTTAAAATATTTAGATTTACCATTTAGATTTTACCATTCACCTCACACAACTCTAAACCAGGCTTCTCCTCAGGCCTACAGAGGGGGAGGAGATGAAACATGAATGTCCAGGATAATCACAACTACGCCGTACCGAGCAGAGACGGCCCATCTGACAGAAACAGAGAGTGAGAGATACAGAGATATGATCTTTTTCTGTAGAGTAGAGAAGTGCAGCCCAGTTGAGTAGTAGAATTTGACACATACATTAGTCTAGTCGGACTTTTAATGAGCCAAGTTGCCGTAAGAGCCAAACAATCAAAGTGGAGAGAGTGTTCAGTCAAAACTCCAGGGGAGCTTGTGTCTGTATGATCCTTTTAACTACATAGTATTAGGAGAGGAGAAGTAGGAAGAAGAGGACAGATAGAGGGAAATAAAGAAGATTAGGAGGAGAAAACACAAACAATGAGAGAGAGGATGACCCCTGTGCAAGCACGCAGGAGGGGGTTATATTTTCTTCTTCTATCCTCCGTCTCTGTTGAGTTGTTTAATTGTAGTCCTGTGAGAAACGTCGGAAAATACTCTCCCCTGTCAATGTCTAGCGCTACAGCCATCACAGCGCATACAGAAATAAAAAATGAAACTGGCAGATATACTGTAATATGCAGTGACTGGAAATAACAGAGGGTTAATCAACTCCCTCCCACACCTCCACCACTGAATAATAAGGCTATAAACTCTACCTACATGTACATATTACATCAATTACCTCAACACCGGTGCCCCCGCACATTGACTCTGTATCGGTACCCCCTGTATTTAGCCCCGCTATTGTTATTTTACTGCTGCTCTTTAATTATTTTCTTCTTTTACTTTTTGGGGGATATTATCTTAAAACTGCATTGTAGGTTAAGGGCTAAGCATTTCACTCTAAGGTCTTCACCTGTTGTATTCGGACATGTGACAAATACAATTTGATTGATTTGATTTGACACACTTTACAAGCCTGGGCAAAAGTAACCATCAACCACCTTATATAACCATCAACTACTTGATGTCGCGTATTGCCTTAGAACATGGTGCAAAATGAAAGCCTGATCTAACGCAGCTCATGTATCACTTGCTGTTGGCTTAATGAGGAGGATTGCGCAAGAGTTTAGACAAGAGAAGGGGTTTATAAGGTTACATCTTTTTAAGTGTCATACTAGATGTACTGGATGTGTTGGAATCAAACAAACTTTGCTACAGTAAAGACATTTACAACCTAATTAGACGCAGTATCAGAAACATTAAGACTATACGTCGTCATCATAGACTTTCGCAAAGGATTCCATACAGATCCATACAGTAGGATCTTAATTTGACGAATATTCAGTCACATCAAAATAATCCGGCAGAAACAGGATTTGAACATTAAGTCTATAATGTTGCTTGATCGGTGGTTAGCTAAATCTGGCCAAAAGAATACAACATGAAATGTTGAATACTGTTAATATATGAATATTATGAATACTGTATTATGAATATTGTATTAGTGTGGATTTTCAGTGAATTTCTATAAATCACGAAGCACATCTGCATTTCCTGCAGTGGAGGAAAATTCTCAGCAACAAAAGAGTGATCAAATTAAAATCTGTATGAAGTATATTGAATTATGGTATGATGTTACTGTTGCCAACATATGCTTGGACCTCTGAGTCTGCTTTATAACCATGATTAAAGTCTAATGAAATGTAGACCAATTAAAAGCTTTTAAAAAGACACATGAAGCACAGTTAAACACGTTTCCAAATACTGTGTTTAATTGCTCATTATTTTTGGTGATTATTCCATTTGAATTAAATTATCAAGCTAATCAGTGTTGGGAGTCATTAGAATGCCCATTGTTAGTCCTCTGTGTGCACTTGCACTGCCGAGCATAACAGGAAAATAAAATGTGCACTGAGGTGACTGACTGAGTAATCCTGCTTGCTTGACTCTGAAGCTAAACATAGTTGGTCCTGGTCGGTCCCTGGATGGAAAACCAGATGCTGCTGGAAGTGGTGTGGAAAGGCCAACAGGAGGCACTCTCCCCTCTGGTCTAAGGAGATCCCAATGCCCCAGGGTAGTGATTGGTGACATTGCCGTGTGTAATGTGCCGTCTTTCGGATGGAACAATAAACGGATGTCCTGACTCTCTTAGGTCACTAAAGATCCCATGGCACTTATCGTACGAGTAGGGGTGTTAACCCCATTGTCCTGGCTAAATTCCCAATCTGACCCTCATACCATCATAGCCACCTAATCATCCCCAGATTCCAATTGGCTAATTCATCCCCCTTCTCTCCCCTGTAACTATTTCCCAGGTCGTTGCTGTAAAGAAGAATGTGTTCTCAGGTCTGTGTCCAAAATGGCTCCCTATGAAGTGCACTACTTTTGACCAGATCCCTTTGGGCCCTGGTCAAACATAGTGCACTATATAGGGAATATGGGCCAATTTCAGAAGCACAAATGGCACCCAGGGTCAACAAGAACAAAGGAAAGAAAACAATCTTGCCACTGAGCCCTAGATTGCTCATAAATACATTGTGATTTCTCTTGATACAAAATAAGCAGATAACATGCCAAGATGGTTTCCGATTCCAAATAATTTCCTTAGAATCTTATTATACATTCTGTGTCTGTGAGCACAGGAAAAATGTTGATTCCACTATCACAGCTGGCCAGCCCTTTCAGAAGAGATATTCCTCAAGAGGGGAGATACATTAGTCATGAAGTACAAACCGCAGTGGGGCCCTAATGGGAGGGGAGTCGATGACTAACAATGTGTCAGTCCACAGAAGATCTGCATGGAGAGAACACGAGCACGCTACTGGAGCTAACCGCTAGCCAGATTGTCACGGCAACAGTCTAACTTTAGCTCTGTATATTATAGGTCTCTTTTGTCAACTTGTATGTAGCCTATATGCAGCCCTTCAGAACCCAACATGCAGCAATAACCATTGTTTTTTCCAAGTCTGAAAGAAAGTGGTGTTTCTGCAAAAAAAGAAACGTCCCTTTTTCAGGACCCTGTCTTTCAAAGATAATTCGTAAAAATCCAAATAACTTCACAGATCTTCATTGTAAAGGGTTTATTAAACACTGTTTCCCATGTTTGTTCAATGAACCATAAACAATTAATGAACATGCACCTGTGGAACGTTCGTTAAGACACTAACAGCTTACAGACGGTCGGCAATTAAGGTCACAGTTATGAAAACTTAGGATGCTAAAGAGGCCTTTCTACTGACTCAGGGTCGCTGCTCATCTGCGTGAACGTGCCTTAGGCATAATGCCAGGAGGCATGAGGACTGCAGATGTGGCCAGGGCAATAAATTGCAATGCCCGTACTGTGAGACGCCTAAGACAGCGCTACAGGGAGACAGGACGGACAGCTGATTGTCCAAGCAGTGGCAGACCACGTGTAACAACACCTACAGAATATTGTTAGATCCGAACATCACACCTGCGGGACAGGTACAGGATGGCAACAAAAACTGCCCGAGTTACACCAGGAATGCACAATCCCTCCATCAGTGCTCAGACTGTCCGCAATAGGATGAGAGAGGCTGGTCTGAGGGCTTGCAGGCATGTTGTAAGGCAGGTCCTCACCAAACATCACCGGCAACAACGTCGCCTATGGGCACAAACCCACCATCGATGGAGAAGACAGGACTGGCAAAAAGTGCTCTTCACTGACGAGTTGCAGTTTTCTCACCAGAGATGATGGTCAGATTCGCGTTTATCATCGAAGGAATGAGCGTTACACCGAGGCCTGTACTCTGGAGCGGGATCGATTTGGAGGTGGAGGGTCCGTCATGGTCTGGGGCGGTGTGTCACAGCATCATCGGACTGAGCTTGTTGTCATTGCAGGCAATCTCAACGCTGTGCGTTACAGGGAAGACATCCTCCTCCCTCATGTGGTACACTTCCTGCAGGCTCATTCTGACATCACCCTCCAGCATGAAAATGCCACCAGCCATACTGCTCGTTCTGTGCGTGACTTCCTGCAAGACAGGAATGTCAGTGTTCTGCCATGGCCAGCGAAGAGCCCGGATCTCAATCTCATTGAGCACGTCTGAGACCTGTTGGATCGGAGGGTGAGGGCTAGGGCCAATCCCCACAGAAATGTCCAGGAACTTGCAGGTGCCTTGGTGGAAGAGTGGGGTAACATCTCACAGCAAAAACTGGCAAAATTGATGCAGTCCACGAGGAGGAGATGCACTGTAGTACTTAATGCAGCTGGTGGCCACACCAGATACTGACTGTTACTTTTGATTTTGACCCCCTTTTTGTTTAGGGACACATTATTCTATTTCTGTTAGTCAAATGCCTGTGGAACTTGTTCAGTTTATGTCTCAGTTGTTGAATCTT